>NW_016809473.1:5807-17138 GCF_001698545.2 Rhinopithecus bieti
TGGTTAAACTGACTAAAATTGTATTTTAAGTGTTTTTATATTGAGCCGTAATATCAAAAATACACTAATACACAACTAGAATTTGGTTTTTCTTTTTGAATAAGATTTTCATATAGCATTAATAAGAAACAATAAGATACTTTGGTTTACTTTTTGAATAATAAACAGGCTTATTTGATATGGTAAATTATACAGGAAGCACTGTCAAATAAGAAATTATGCTTAACTTTCCTTGAGATATATTTGTATAAATGTGTTATTAATATAATGTGTTCCAAAATTATATGAGATTCCTATAATTCTGATATGCCTTAGTATATGTTCTCCACCATCATTATTATTTATCTGTAATCTGGACTAAATCCTAAATTTTATTTCCCTCTAGTATCTGGCTATGAATCTCCAGACTAATGTTTCCCAATTTTCTCCCACTTTTCTGACTTAAAATCACTAGAAATTAAAATTGTTCTTTTCTTTAAATCCTATAAACTGAAGTTAGACAAGTTTATATAAACTTAGGGAGAGATCACCACAGCGACTTACACATAAACAGATTTAATTCCCACTGATGCATCAACTACTCCAAAGTTCACGGAAACACTTGATTTGAAGTACTATCCAGGAAAATCTGTCATATTGCTACTACTTGCCCACTTCAACTCAGGATCTTTCAGAAACTCTAGAAAAAACTAGTTTATAGACTACTGTAGACATCAATCTTTGTTTTTCTTCTGTTTCCCCAGAAATACCTCTTATTGAAGATCTGTTTGTCTGCATTATAAATAGAGGCCTCCCTGTGAGAGTTCATCTGCAATATCACCTTCTGAAATGAGACACAGCTATTTAACAGAACTGACCTATTCGCAGGACTAAGACTGATTCGAGAAGATATGGGCTGCTTGTTCCAATCTGTGTTGTCCTTCCCAGATTGCCAATCTCACATTTCTTATCTGAATCTCTCTAAAACTACTCACTTGGGCTTTAATATGTGAAACTTTCTAAAATAAAGTTTTAAATGGGGACTGAAAAAACCAAAATATTTTACCCCAAAATATACTTTTTTTGACATATTTTGGGATGGCTATTCAGAGGGCCTGCAGACAGGAATAGCCCTGAAAAGCTGTCTTTTGTGGAGTAGATTTGCATCTGTAGAGAAAAATCTAATTAGTGAAATAAACAGCCAGACTTTTTCAGAGGTCCTCCCCTTTATCCAGATCTGGTAATGATTAGCTCGACCACAGGCTGCCACTTATTTTTTCTGAGAGCTGCTACCTGTGAGTCTTCATCTACATAACAAGGCTGCCTTTACTCCTTGCCTTTCTTTCTCTCTCCCTCCCTTGTCTCCCTATGCTCCAAGCCCCTATTCTTCTGTAAACTCAAGATGGTATAATAGAGTCTACCATCTGGCCCTTTCTTTGAGCTTTCATATTTTATATGTTTCTCACGTATATATGTGCATGTTAATACATTTTGTAAGTCTTTTGTCCTATTAATCTTCATTTTGTCAGCTGATTTTCAGTGAACATTCAGAGAGTGAAGGGGAAGGTTTCTTTTGGCCACTACAATATCAACATTTTTTTATCCTCCAGTTTGACAAAAACTAAAACCTTTATAACAAACTGTGGTAGCAAGCTTGTGGAAAACAGACACTCTCATTCAGTGTTGTTAGGAGTTAAGTTTGTTAGAACTCTACATAAGGCAATTTGTCAATATCTGTCGAAATTAAAAATGAATATAGCAATTGACTAAGCAATTCCAAGTATTCATGTAGAATGTTTCTAAGAGTAAAATATTGAAAATAGTCCACATGTCTTTTATAAGGACTGTTTAAATGAATTAAAGTACATTTAATCAATTAAATGCACTGTAAATGTCACCCCCTAAGAAACGCTTTATGCACTAATATGCATTTATGTTCAAAAGAAATACACACACAGACACATAGGATTAATGTGCTACTCAGGGAGGGGAAATAGATGGCTGAGAAACTGAGCTGGCAGAAAACCTTTTCACAGCCTTTCCTGAAAGTATGTTTGAGAGGAGACACAGGAACATCTGGAAATGGGGGATATGGACCAGAAACAAAAGCCATATTTTATCCCATATGCCCACTCTGAGTATTCACATCATGCATTTGTAATGGAGTTGAAGTACCTGAAGTGTCTCCAACTTGGAGACAAGAAACCTAGGGCAGGTTTGATGGCTGATAATTGATAACCTCTCATAAAGAAATGTAGATTTTCTCCTTTCCTTTTAAATAATAGGATTTACAACTAATAGATAGAGGCTACAAGACAATAAAATGATTGTTCAATATAAAGAAGGATTGCTAAATGCGCTTAGAGCTCTTCGAAGATGTAATCATGGTGACTTAGAAGTGTGGAGTTGCCCATCAGCTGGGACTGTCCAAGTCCAAGATTAAGCAATGGGCACGGAAATAAAAGCTTCAGTTGAAATACGTGAACTAGATTAGCAATTCTCAATATTTTATACACTTATGGAAGATGACATTCACATGTGTAATACATTCCAAGTGGCATAACCAGACCTATGTGTAGTTCTCTGGCAGGAATCTACCTTTTTTTTTTTTTCTTTCACTAAGAATAGCATATCAGAAGCTAGATGTCAAGGATAGTAACATTACTAAGGGGATAACCTTGAATTATTTCAATTGAAAGATATAGATAAAACAGGCATAGAAATACACATAGAAGTGTACCATAGATACAGCTATCATAGAAATAGACTGGCAGAAAATCTTGGTTATTTAACTAGTATTGCTAACAATTTACCTGCGACATAATTAATCACAAAAACTAGGATATCTGAGAACTATAGGCAAAAATACCAAAACTGATCTGATACCTTGCTACTGTTCAAAATGTCTTCTACAGACCAGCAGGAGAGGTCTTACCTGGGAGCTTGTTAGATCTGCAGAATCTCAGCACCCACTCCAGACCTGCTGAGTCAGAATCTACATTTTAACAAGATCTCCAAATGATTCATAACCATATCAAAGTTTGAGAAGCACTGGCCTAGATAAATGTTGAATTCCTTCTAAATGGAAATGTACGTAAAAATGACAGGACCAGATATGATGTCAGCATCTGCAATAAAGCCTAACCATATATCCCTGCTTCCATGCCTCCACAATTCTGGATGACCTTTCATCCTGTAAGTATAGCTATACCAAAGGAGGCAAGCTATTTTCTGGAGAGCAGTTGCTACTCAGCATTCAGTTGCTGATAGATTGTTTCCACACAAAATTGCAATTCGTAACTCAGGATCTGCTCTAACTTTCAAGATTCCAAGCATTAGTTGTGACAGTTTTGATTTTGAGTTTTTATGCTCATACCCATTCTAATCCCCATAACTTTCGGCATATACCTAAAGATCTGCTGGGAAAAGAAATTATAAAAATAAACTGGTACTATAATCTGAATGATAACAGTGCTTCGAAACTTTTCATTATGTTGTCAAAAAAAGAAAAACGAAAATGGTGCTTTTAAGTGTTCAATACTTTATAGTGGCTTTCTAATACATCACCCCATGTCTGCAGTGTGATACCCAGTCTCAGTCTGCAGCAATGCATTACTTATGCGTGCATATCATGCTAATGATTTTCATCTTGTCCTTGGCAACTAATCTGGAAATGACTTTTCTACAGATTCCTTGATAAAGAAACAATGAGAGGAAATTTTTTCTTTGTGGAAAGATTGTGTCACTAATGCAAGAAGCCTACTGAAAAGTAATACACCTCATGATATACTGAATCTCACTTCCCTCATGTCTCTTTCCTTTTCTCTGTTTTTCTTTAAAGGAAATTTTTCAAGATGCCTTTGAAAATGTTAGCAACCCAAGCCTAAATTTATAAACCCAATTTTTGTGGCTACTGTGTTCTCTATAGTCCTTCATTGTTTCGGTTTACAGTCCATGCATCTCAGTTTCTTGCTCATACTCAGAAGGGAAAGCATCTTAATAATAGTCATAAGTGCCCCAAGAGCCATTTCTCATTAGTTGATGACAGGCCTTGTCATACTTAATACTTTCACTTTCCCATAAAAAAGTAAAATGAAAAAAAAAATTGGCTTTATTTCTGAAATACTTGGAAGTATAATGGCAGGGAGAAATGGGAAATGGACTAATTCATGGCACGACTGATCCTAATAAGACTTAACCAAACAATAGAGACAGAGATATATTGCCTGAGCCATGAAGTAATATTCTGTTTTGTTCCTTTAAAGTGCATATTTCTCAAAAAGCCAGATAAAATATACCATTTTGAGCACAATTTTCTAAAGAAACCATTTTCCATTGAGATAGGGGCTGATCTCCTTGAAAAGTAGTGTCCATCCACTGCAGGAGGATTTTCTATTAGGGCTAAGGCACTCATCTGCTGTAACAGCTGTAGTCCCAAACAATCACTGCCTGATAGATGCACCTGTATTGATCTCTGATATTCACTAACGAGAGCATTTACCAAGTCCCTACTGTGTGCATCAGGAGCTAGGGAGAAACAAAGGATATCAGAAACATGATCTCCACATATGAAGTACTTTTCATCTAGTGCTAATTGGAGTCTGGAAAAATTGGGCCATTAGAGCCACTGAGATTGGCTGTTGAATGAAACATTCTTGGACAAATACGGCCAGCCTTACCTTCAGGGGACCATCTATGAGATGAGATTTCATGGGTACCAGGAAAATTACACTGTCCGAAAGAATATATCCCACAACCACTATCAGGTGCCTAAAATACCACCACCCCAATGTTACACTGAGTATGTATAGACCACCTACTACCATGACAACCCCCTAGGGAAAATGATCACACTGAGCAGTATTAACATAATCAGGACTACATCAGCATCTTCTCTTCAAACAGCATGTGAAGGGAAGAAGGTGGAAACATCAGGACACGGGGTCTCTCAATAAATCTTTAGGACACAAGAAGGAAGGAAAGAAAAAGGTCTTGAGGTCAGGCATGATGGTTCATGCTTGTAATCCCAGCACTTTGGGAGGCCAAGACAGACAGATCAGTTGAGATCAGGAGTTTGAGACCAGCCTGGCCAACATGGTGAAAACACCATCTCTACTAAAAACACAAAAACTAGCCAGGTGTGGTGGTAGGCGGCTGTAGTCCCAGCTACTTGAGAGGCTGAGGCAGGAAGATCGCTTGAACCCAAGAGGCAGAGGTTGCAGTGAGCTGACATCACGCCACTGCATTCCAGCCTGGGCAACAGAGACAGAGTCCATCTCAAAAAATAAAAAATAAAAAGGTCGGCTGGGTGTGGTGGCTCACACCTGTGATTACAGCACTTTGGGAGGCCAAGGCGGGCGGGTCATCTGAGGTCGGGAGTTTGAGACTAGCCTGACCAACATGGAGGAAACCCTTCTCTACTAAAAATACAAAATTAGCCTGACATGGTGGTGTATGCCTGTAATCCCAGCTACTCGGGAGGCTGAGGCAGGAGAATCACTTGAAGCTTGGAGGTGGAGGTTGCAGTAAGCCGAGATCGCACCATTCCACTCCAGCCTGGGCAACAAGATTTAAACTCCATCTCAAAAAAAAAGGCCTTGAATTCGGTATCAGGATATATTATTAATATCTACCATCAAAGTCTACTAGCAGGTAAAATACTAGGAAGGGAGTCAAGTTAAACCTGACCCTCAGCACCTAGATGGAACAGTTCTTGGATCACGAATGTTTTTTAATGCATCTGGAGAATGTGAATTGAGATGCCAATAGCATTAGAGGAGACCAACTGTCACACATGTAGTGATGCGACAGCGCAGCGATAATGAAGTCCTGCAACCATTAGCAACAGGTAATTTAAGTCATGTGTATTGAGTAAGATAAAGTTCAGCCACAAATATAGGAAAATAATAATGGTTGAATATGTCAGATAAAAGCTGTTTTTTGTTTTTGTTGTTTTTTTCACTTAAAAGAAGTCTAGAGCTAAGCAAAAGAGAGTTGGAACAGCAGCCCCACACTGTCATAAGGGACAAAGGCTCTTCATTCTTTCCTGTCATCTTATCTTGTGGTTCCCATGTTTTTTGTTGTGTGATAATCCAAGAAGGCTGTTGGAGCTCCAGCCATTACATCCACACTCCTGGTGAGCATCAGGCAAATGAAAGGATGACAAAAGAGCATCTTTCTTGACTAAGTTAGTTCCCTGTAAAAACAATTCTCAAAAGACCCAGATGAGACATTTTCTGGCTAGAACTTAGTGTCATGGTCACACCTAGATGCAAAGAAGACTTGAACATGCAACCATTTTTTTCTGGATAGCAATACACACAGCCATAAATTCGGATTCTGCTGCATGGAGAGGGGATGGTGAAGAGTGGGGGAAAATTAACAGTTTCTCTATACTAAATTAAACCACATATATGAATATTTTTGTTTTCAGATGAACAAATTTACAGCAAGCCATTTATTCCATGTTCTTTTTTTATAGTATTCTATGGTAAAGTCAGCAATTATAATCACAACTATCACTCAAACAGATTTTCTCAATCTTTGAACATCAAAGGCTGAAAGCCATCCAAGAGCACAGTCTGATAATCACTGTCTTAGCATTTTACAGTTCATGACTGCCTTTCTTATTTTGTCCCAGGTAACATATGTTAGGGGCGAGATATTATTATTCCATTTTATAGATGAGTAAACTAAGGTTCAGGGAGGTTATGACTGTTGCTTAAGGTAATTCAGCTTGGACATGGATCCAATCTACATGTGTTTGTTGCTTATTTGGCACTATTGAAGCTGCCTATAAGCCACTGCTGGACTCTGATCATTTTAAAAGAGGACAACCAAGCTTCCCTGCACAATCAAGTCCTCTCAGCTAAGAGCAATTTATTCTGCCTTTGAAGAAAAATATTCTTGCAACTCTCGTTTGCATTGACAAAGTGCAGACAACAATGGAGAATCAGTTTGAGTGAATACCAGGAAGCCCTCCCTGTCAACTTCTTTTACTGTGTTTTCTACATGTGCAATCACCTCAGGTAGTTAATGTGAATGTTTGATTAAACAGACTTATGGGCCCTTTCATGTAGATAGTTATAAAAGGAGTAGCCATTCTATTACTCCAGCATCTTAGGATCAATCCCAAAGACCATTTGCCTTCACCCATCCTCTGCCTGAAGTCCCCTTCCCTGGCTGTTCTCCCTGTGGAGGAATTTTTCTCCACCTCAGTGCCTAGTTCAAAATTCGATATATGTGTGTGTATATATATATATATATCCCTCCTGGTACCTATGGCAGAATGAATTCCTCTCTCTCGTACTTCTGCACTCACTCAACTTTCCAGAGAGTAAAGAGTATTGGCTCCAGCTGTGGACCTCCATTTGTCTGTGTCACCCGCCAGATGGGACAGGACCAGAATCCACTCCAGTGGTTCTCAATGTGGCCCTGGACCACCAGCAGCAGCATCACCTGGGAACTCATTAGAAATGAAAATTCTCCGGCCTACTTCAGACCTACTGAGTCAGCCTCTCTTGGGGCGAAGCCAGCCATCTGTGTTTTCACACGTCCTCCAGAGGATTGTGATGTACCTTGAAGTTTGACAACCATTGTTCTACTCCCTTTGACTCCCTCCTTTCTGTCACAGTGTCTGAATGTCTGAATGGCTGCCATGAACTGTTTTGCTGGATCTGTTTAAACACAACCAACACAGAGGCATGACTAAGACAGAACCAAACTCCATTGCTAGGTTTACGTCTGATTATTAGAGGTGAAATGTGTTAACCTCACTTACTGGACTGGTTGTCAGAAAAGAAGAAAACTCTGTCGAATTACATCAGCCAGAATAAATTGCCAGCTGACACTCTTTGCATGTGGTAGTCACAAATACTATAAATCATTGACTGGAATTTGGCGACAGCTTTCTGGCCCCACCTCCCTGCAGACAACATCTTGTTAGTGAGTCATGGGGATGCTAACAATATGTTTACTGCATCTTCTAAGAAATCTGACGATTCTCTGAGTTATTTTCTTTTGTGTGTGAAACATCATAAAAAAGACTTGCGGCGTTTCATTTCTTTTCTATTGCACTCTCTTGCTGTTTTATAATGCTCTTTCTAAAAAATATAGATATATAATAACAAGAAAATTTGTTTTCAGAATAGAATGAATCACACATCAGCTTATATCTCTGTGTGTGTGTTATTCTTCCCAGCCATATTTATACACATGGGAAATAATCTTGTCTCTAATGTCATCTTTAAAGGGCTGCCTCGAGGAATCTCAGTGTTGTTGGTAAAATTGAATTTTGCTGCCCTGGATCGTATAATTGTTTTCCTAATTTGACTATGGCTCAGCCAGAACTAGAAAACTCGATCAGCTGACCTATTGATCCTTTGCCTGGGAAACTTTTCCACTTGTGCCTTAAGCTGAACTTGCTCAGGTTGAACCTGCTATTTTAACTTGCTATTACACTTCATTTTAACTTGCTATTCAGAGAACATGAGGTTCAGGTTTTTAAATCTTCTGAAAGGGGTGGTTTTGCTACTTCAGTTGTGCTGGTACTACTGATGAATAGTGCAGGCGAAGGAGGCAGAGATGCGAAGGGGATTTTATCTAAACTAGTGTAGGTATTTGATTTGAATATGAGACAAGTGCTAGGACCCTTGGTTCCCACCACTTCTTGAGGGGATGTGGAAGGAATAGAAAAATGCACTGCCATGGCAGTCCCTAAGGACCTTGACTTGAAGGCTGCTGTGCCAGTAAGCACCAGTGTGACCCTGGGCAAGTCACCATATGTCTCTGGTCCTCAGCCTTCTCAGCTAGGCAATAAGGAGTTTGTATGACATGGCTTTTAGGATTTCCTTCTTAGCCAAAGTAATACTTTAATTAATGCCCATCTCCTCTCCCAGCAGCCCTTATGTAAAGATGGCAACAACTGATATATAAATATACTCTAGTTCCCTCACTTGTGGGTCGAGATGGGGCCATGAAGGTAACTCTCCTACACTGACTCCCAGAGCTTACCAACAGGATTAAGCTCTAGGTACCCACAGTAGTAACTGCTTTGATAAGATACTCTTTGCCTTTTCCCTTCCCTGTCTTACTTCTCCACTCCCCTACCTGTGTTTTCTGCAAGTCTCCTCCCAAGTAAACTACTTGCGTTGGAGTCCTTGTTCAGAGTATGCGTCTAAGAGAGATTATTTGGTAGAATATCAGAAACTTGTGTTTGCGGTATGACAAAGAGTCTGGGCAAGAAACATAGATGTAAAACCAAATAGCACTTTGATTTTGATACTATGCAGTATATAACATCATTCTCCAAGTACTGTATACAATTCTTGGATGTACTGATGCATGACTTCAGATACCACATGGTTGAATGAGTATTAATCTCCACATCTGGCAGCATGATTGCTCCCGGAAGAGTCCACTGCCTTCTCAGTGTTTTACTAACCTCTCACTAATGGCGCCCAGTGGGACATCTAGGATGCTTTCCTTGTTTCCTCTTGGTCATTTCCTCTTGGTTTCATAGGTGTTCCCACCTTTGATTGAGAAATGTTTTGTTTCTAGCTGGGTTCTCCTTCTGAGAGAACTCTTATACTTACGGCATTTGGGGAATGTCTCCATAGAAGAAGAGATGTGATTCTCAGAGAAGAAACAAAGCCGTGGGAGTGATCTACTGCCATGATTAACAATAGCGTTCTGCCAAATACATGGTTCCTGTGCAAACAGTTGAGAGTTAAAATTACATTTTACACATCAGTGATATGTGTTTTATTTATTTAAAAGCTGTCATGACAGAACAAAATGCATCTTTAGATGTATTTACCAAATATTAACACAATGAAGACTACTGAAGCATAACTCCATTGTTTTGTGGCTTTCAGATGAAGGTGAGACAGCCGAGTAAAAAAGGGATCCCCAGAGAACCTCTGACTGACCTGTGCTCTGGGAGGACAGGGTGGAGCCTTGGGAATTTCCCACCATTTGCAGGCGGTAGGAGCCTGGCCTTTCCCGTTCCTGTGTGGTCACCTGGGACTCAATCTGTGAGACAGGAGTCTGTTAACAGGAATCCCTCTCGTGTTGTTGAGAGTTTTTTTTCCCCTTTGGTCCACTACATTCTGTTTCCCCTTACCCTTCACAGTGTCTGTGTGCCTAACTTTCCCTGGTTGTGTGACAAGAACCCAGTTTTTTTCTGCAACATTTTTGGCATCCAGACATGGGGCTTCAGGAAGGGTGAGTACTATGCAAACCGAAAATCTTTTTTCCTTTCACTTCTAAGCCTTTTTTTCCTTGGATCTCTTCTGAGGGTAGAGGAAACTGCGCACCACTGCACCCCAACGGCTGCAGGTGCCTACAGGTTGGACCAGTGAATGGTGCCTCTCCCACTCCCCTCCTGGCCAGGGCTGGGATGCCTGGCGAGGGAGTCTTCCCCTCCCCTGGCCAAGGGGTCCAACCCTTTTGGGCAGCAATTAAATTTCTCTCCCTGGTGTAGGAACCTATTTGCATAAGAATAAGAGGTTCTTCCCCAGGAATCTTTTTCTTTTTTCTACTCTGTCAGCAGTTGACTTTTTTTTCTTTTTTTTTTTTTTTGAGACAGAGTCTTGTCCTGTTGCCCAGGCTGGAGTGCAATTGCAGCCTCACCACCAGGGTTCAAGCAATTCTCCTGCTTCAGCCTCCCAAACAGCTGGGATTACAGGCACCTGCCACCATGCCAGGCTAACTTTTTGTATTTTTAACAAAGATGGGTTTTTGCCATGTTGGCCAGGCTGGTCTCGAACTCCTGACCTTAGGTGATCCACCTGCCTTGGTCTCTCAAAGTGCTGGGATTACAGGAATGAGCCACTGCACCTGGCCAGCAGTTTACTTTTAAAGGAGGTTTTTTTTTTTTTCCCCTTTGGAAGATGTTTTGCTGGGCCAGAAATGATGGTGATCACTGTTCATATTCTCTGTAAAGTTTTAATTATGAAAAAGGATTTGTGAAGTTGGTCTTGAGTTGTAGCCAATCTGGTGTGGTTTGTGTGTCTTCTGCATGTTCTGTAGCAAACTTTGTGGCTGGTCTCCATCTTGCTTTATATCCTTCGGAGTATGGCCTGTAACCATGTGGCAATGCCTTTCTTTTGTCCTCTGCCATTTTATAATGGCAGCCCAGGGTTCAATCTTGGCTTAGGGAGTGAGTCCTTTCTGGTTTGATATCTGTGTGACCTTTGCTATCTGTTGACTCTCTTCCCCTCCATAAACTGCCTTGGATTTTCCTTTCTCTGAGCCTTTAGTAAATAAAGCTTGAAAGCCAGAAATATTGGCCACTTGGTATGACTAACGTCAGATAATAAGGGAGTAAAAAGGACTTTTTTTTTTTTTTTT
>NW_016809473.1:20121-23545 GCF_001698545.2 Rhinopithecus bieti
AATCTCAAGAATGTAAAAATAGTTATTCTTGCTGCATTTTATGCACATAATGATGTCAACTATAACGCTAAAGTCTATTTTGCAAAAAACTTAGTCCTACTTGTCATGATTTGTTTTTTAAACAAAAATGAGGACTGGAGAGAGAGAAATTATGCTTCAAAACTTATCATACATTTGTCACTAAATTCTAAACTCATTAGTCATTTTTAAGATTTCACCTACATTTTAGACTAACCTTGCTTATTCCTGTGAACCAACCAGCAAACTCTGGCTGCAGCTCAGAAAGAAGAAAAGGGATGAGTAATGTAGAAATCTGGATCAATATTCTAGTTCTGAGCAATTATCCTGCAAATCCTGCCAGGTGATGGGACTAAATAGGTTGCCCATCACCCAGAGGTCTCTTTTTTGGGAGACTAAGACCAAGGGAATTAACCAAAGCCAAGCACCATGCACCCAAATCTTAGCAAGCATAACTATAGCCACCAGTTTTCTGAGCATTTCACAATACATCCTTTTCTCTCCATTGTTGGAGGAGGATTCAGTTCCACAGCTTCACCTTAGCATTTGGCTTATGATAAAGAGTCCATGCAACCTCCTGGAGGTACATTTTTGTCCCAAACTCAATTTCAAGCTTCTGGTCAAAGTCCTAGGAAAAAAAACTGCATCTGAGGGATCTGGAGGCAGATGATAATGGAAGTTAAATAGCACAATGCAAGTGAGCAGGGCTAATTCCTGCCGATTCAGCCAAGCTTCCTGTTTCAAGGATAAAGGTCACACTAGTATCCATGGCATAAATGAGCTCGAGGTAATTCAAGGCTACTGACAGCAGGGGAGATAGGGTATATGTGGGTAAAAGCAGATACTCCCACCCCCTAGGCTCTCCTGTTAACATGGGTGAAAACCGCTTTAACACCCATGAGTAGCAGCCTGTCATGGTTGCCAGGACTAGAGGATACAAGGATGGAGGAAAGAAAGAGGAGCAACTCACTTTCACTCCCTCACATACCCCAAGTATTTGCCAGGAAGAGAAAGGAACCAGAGATACCTGCGCCCCTCTTTCTAGATGAGTAGCAATTCATCTTCAGTCTGTACCCCTTTCAAATGTATCCTGAACCCCTGGGACTCCTCTGAAAAAAAACTTTTTTTTCATTTTTCCTTCTCTGTCCTCTCTTCATTGATAGGTAATTGTGTCTCTGTACTACAAGACACTCCCCTGAGATGCATCCTCCAAAATGGGAAAAGTTAATTTGCCAGATCTTACACTGGTTGGCTTAGGATTGGGCTCAGGGGAAGGGAACCCGGAAGCCCAACATGCCGGCAAAAGGGTAGTTTACTACCAGTCGGGCTTTTGGCCTCCCTCTCCCTGTGCAAACCAGTAAATGGCCTTGGGATTTTTGAGCCATCCTTACCACTCCCCTTGTTTCGTTTTGATACATGAATTTTAATAACCCGGTTTGTCTGTTCTTGCCCTCAGGCCGTCAAACTTCAAAGAGTCATGTAATCAGAGCCTCTGATGATGGCTCCTTCTGCTGGGAAACCTTAGATAGGCCTCTGAGGGAACTCTCACTGCTGTTTTCCCCAAATCAGCGCCCCCTGTCAGCAGAAAGCAGTTAAAATTGGTCTTCGTCCTTATCCTTATCCTAATGGCAGTTAGATGTACTTCTTTAGAGGGGGGAATGAGACAGCCAGGTGGGAAGGGGTTCCCAGAGAAACTCCAACCAGGCTGTGCACTGGGAGGACAGGGTGTAGCCTCAGGAAATTTGTGCCATTTGCAGTGCAGAGGAGCCTGGCCTCTCCTGTTCCTCTGTTGTAACCTGGGATTAAATCTGTGAGATGGGGACCTGTTAACAGGAACCCCTCTCAATTTGCTGAGAGTTTTTTTTCCCCTTTTCACCCAATAAATTCCATTCCCACTCACCCTTCAAAGTGTCTGCATGCCTAACTTTTCTTGGTTGTGTGACAAGGCGGCAGTTTTTCTACAACAAAGTTTCTCCCACTAGAAATATAGTGGATGGCAATATGGTTTGTCTCTGTGTCCCCACCCAAATCTCATCTTGAATTGTCCTCCCATAATTCCCACATGTTGTGAGAGGGACCCAGTGGGAGATAATTTGAATCGTGGGGGGGCTTTCCCCCATATTGTTCCTGTGGTATTGAATAAGTCTCACGAGATCAGGTTTATTAGGGGTTTCCACTTTTGCATCTTTCTCATTTTCTCTTGCCGCTGCCATGTTCAAAGTGCCTTTCACCTCCTGCCATGATTCTGAGGCCTCCCCAGCCATGTGGAACTGTAAGGCCAATTAAACCTCTTTTTCTTCCCAGTCTTGGGTATGTCTTTATCAGCAGCATGAAAATGGACTAATACAGAGGACTACTAAATATCTGTTGAAAATAGAAATTTCTAGGCCGGTATCTAAATTGCATATAATGTGTCACTGAGTAGTAGGATGGGTGTAGTTTACCCCAGCGTGTTGGGAGGGGGAGCAGAGAGATGTGGCACCATGGAACTTCAGATAGCTGCTCATCCCTTGTAGCAGGGCAATAACAGTAAATTGTGTAAACAGGTATGCTGGAAAGATGGCTGATGTTTTCTAACTTTTAGGCTTACAATAGTGACACATATCCTTCAGTGTTGACTAGATTTAGAATTTTTAGTTGGATGACAAGAACACAAAATTTGGGTTTTTCTCAGAGTGACTTTCATTAAAGAGAAAGTTAGCCAATGGTAAATGAAAAAGAAATATTTAAAAATAATATGCAACTTAAATTTGAAATGCCTAATTTTTTTCATTAAATGATTTTGTTTGTGACCCACGTAATAGGTCACAAATCACAGTGCTCCTGCACTAGCCTGAATTACCACTGTGCTACTGAATGATGAGTTTCAGAAAATGCAAGAACTCCAGGATGGCTGACTCATTATATATTGAGCAGCTTGTATATTCACATCACAGTATGTGGGGGTGGGTGCTGTGTACACACAAAGGCAAACTTCCAATGCACTGTAATTGGTGTCTCCCTAAACATCCTGTTTATGGCTTAACATATACAGGTCCATTGTGCCCACTAGCAAGGAGGACAAGTCTTGTGTGTGTTGGTCTCTGATGCCTTTCAGTTAGGCTTTTTAAGAGGAGCCCAAAGTATTTCTGAATAATGAAGGTTTGTTTGTTTGTCCTGACATACCAGAGGGTTTTCCTATAGCCTTGAATATCAGCTTTTCAATCCCTGAAAACCCTCATCACACAATACAGTTTTTTTTCAAAGAGTATGTTAGCAGTACATTTTTTTTTCTGGAATTAATAACACAGTTTTAAAGTTATTGCAGAGTTCCTGAAGTTAGCAGGACTTTAGAGAATACAGGACAACTTGAACTTAAGGTGCTTAAGGCCCTTGTAAAAGTTTTATGATTCTTTCATGCTTTTGC
>NW_016809473.1:27037-31561 GCF_001698545.2 Rhinopithecus bieti
AAAAAAAAAAAAAAAAAAAAGTATAATCTACTAAATTGTTATAAGTTATAGATAGCTTAAGAGAAAAGAGGAAAAGAGTCCTTGAATATGGAAACTAACATTAAAGAATCAGCAATGTTTTAAAACAAAAGTATACAAAAGTATAAACATTCTCATTAGTTCATTCAGTCCCATGTCACAAATCCTTGTTTTCCTTGATTTAGGGTTAGCAGTTTTATGAGACTATCAGTTTCTTCATTAAGTCTGGAAGTTCTTACTCAATCCAGTACCATGTTTGCAAAGTTATTCAATTGATGCCATCATGGAAATTTCTTGCCTGTAGCTGATTGTAGATGCTTTCAGAGAAGAATCAGAGTAAAACAAAAACTGTCTGTGAGTGACAGAAGACTTAAAATGATCATGATTAAAGATTGGAAGAGAGTTCATTTGACAAGAAATTTGGTTAGTTCTGTGGCATACAGAATTTTAGGATAATAACTGCAATTATGACTGATTATGTGGTCAGTAAGGGCATTGACAAATTTTTAGGAATTTCATACAATTTCTGAAACACATATTAATAAGTTATATTCATACATATATCATCTATAGAAGGTTAAGCATCACTTCTTATTTGACAATGCTTTTCATATAATTTAACATATGAAATAAACCTAATTACTTTAATATCTCTCTTTTACAAGGTGAAAGAACAAGTTCTTTAATAAGAGAGCCCTCTGGTAAATGTCAGTTAGTTCCAAGTCAAAAAAACATCATTTAGAATTTGATTTTGGGAAGTTTGTCAAAAATGTCAAAAGGTTTGAGCACTTGATTAAATGGGATTACAGATCTCTACGAAATATACCTAGTTATCCATTTAATCAAAGTGGCAGTAAAAGATTCCAGAGGTAAATATAGAAAGTAACATACTCGAGAAAAATAACCCTAGCTTTTTTAATATTGAAAAGATTTGCTTTCAAAAGTAATTAAATATGTGATAAAGACAACATGAAGCACAGGAAATTTATCTACATAAGACATAGCATCTTTCCTTCCTAGATGAATTATTCAACAGGNTGCCTGTGAAAAATGAGGCCTATGAAGGACAGAAAATGTGCCAAAGTCACTTTTCGTAACAATCTCCAAATTCCACATATGTCCACGTGAGTGACTGGACAAATTCTGACTGACTACAAGGGCTCTGGAGCTCCTTTTCCTCCACTCAAAAATCTCATTCTCCCAATACCTTATCAGGTATCACTTATCATTCATTTAAGAAATATTTTTGTAATACCTACTATGTGCCAGGTACAGCATCATGTCACGGAAATACAAAGATCAAAATAGTAGCGAGCAAAACAGAAACCTTCTGCTAAAAAAACGTGTTTAAAAAATATGACACTCATCAAAGACAGCAAGGGAGACTAGTCAATAGGGGACTATCACAAAATGTAGAGGAAAAATTGCAGTGAGGTCTCACAGTAAGGCAGAGAAATGAGGCTTGTCTCCCAATCCAACAAGAACAAGTGTGGATTTATAGCCAAGGAGCAATGTCGGGGGTGAGTGGATGGAAAATCAGTAACAGTAAACATCAGGGGTAAGGAGGAGTCTTCACTGACTGACTCAACAGGATTATTGCTGAAGGCAGGCCAGAGTGACAAGATATGGAGAATGGGGTATGAGGAATTTGATCAGCTGTTCAGGGTAGTCAGGTACCAATGGTGGATAATTCTCACTAAATTAACTTAATAGTATGACAGGCCATATCTCACTAACAGCTGAACAGGCAGGACTCCAAAATAACTATTTCAGCACTGAGTGGTGAAGTTAAATATTAAAAGCTGAGAGAGCCAGTGCCCTTATACAAAGGCTGGAAGGTAACAAAAGCACATCAAGAGTTTTTCCCAGGCCTTTCCTAGGCCTTGAAGCACGACAAGGTAACGATGGAATTCTTAACAGGACCCGTTTAGAATTAAGCAAGTTTTACTGGGGTCTGAAGAAACTCCCCAGACCTCCACAAAATGTTTATTGGGGTCTAAAGGAACTCCTCAAAGCTCCATGATTTAGTAGGAGACAAGATGAGGGTAATCAACCCCAGCACCTGGACCCATCTAGATTAAGTAAATTTACTGAGGCTCCAGAGGAAGGTCTTCAAAACTCAGATTTTAGTTACAGATTAGAAGAAGTTAATCACTTATGTCTTTAGACGANATTTTAGTTACAGATTAGAAGAAGTTAATCACTTATGTCTTTAGACGAATGCACACTTACACACAGACATATAGCTTAGAAGGTATATAAGTTCTGGAAAACTTTGTAATTTTGAGTTGGTCTGGCGATAGTTTCCCACCCTTCTCCCCATACCTGGTTACAGAAATAAACTCTCTTCTTTCCCAGTTCACCTGCATCTTGTCATTGCGCAGCGAGAATAAGCAACCCCACCCTTGGTTTGGTCTGAGAACAGTAAGATTCTTGTTCAAACTGGATTCTACAAGGACAGAGGGAAGTTCAAGTTCGGGCCTAATCAATAACAGGCTCAGAGGAGCCTAACTAAAGTTAGGTCAAGAAGAGAGTCTTTGTCATTCTTCTCTTGATCAAGGAAAGAAGAAACATTCAGATATTTGCTGAATGGTGCAAGAAGTCAGGCATTTAATGATGGGAATTTTCATTAAAACAAAATAAAAACAAAGATTATGGCTGGAAACAGTTGTTGAATCCAGTAGGCAGATAGTCAAGAAGATTTCTAGGTTTAAGCTCAAAACATTTTAGATGGGGAAGTGAGGACAGCAGTGGCAATATGAGAAATTTCTTGGTTTGATTTGCAGTTTTAATGTCTTTGCTGATGACATCAGGTGTTTCAGTGAGCTTTCTAAGTGGGCCACACAGCAGCAAGTATGAAGTTATGATCATTACCTACAGATCGTCTGCTATGGTTTATATTGTTTGAAGTCCAGCTTCAATTTGCAGGACTTTATGGAAAGGGCAGTTTTTGGTCTCAGTGATACCAAGTCAGGAGGGTGGGAGAAAAATTGGAAGCATTCGTTTGGAGAGTTATAACCAGAAAAAGAAAACTAGAAAAGTTTAAAATCCAGTCCAGTTTACAGAAAGATAATAAAACCAAACACAATGAACAGGACTATAATCTGATAACAGGTGCACTATAGTTTTCCACTGAAACAAAATTTATTTCTATAGTCATCCCCCTTGTTTGTAAAATAAATCTGATCTCATTAGCTTCAGCCTGCCTATTTACATAAATACAAAAAGAATGGTAATTAACCACATAGGCCTTTTAGAGTCTGCTTTGCTGGAACTTTTCATAAGGAATCTCAAACTAGACTTTTAAAACCTTCTCAAGGCTATGAAGCCAAGCCAAGAAGAATTCCCTACCAAGTTTCGCCTGCAGTATCTTTGGATTTAGATGAATTCCTCTTTTCTCAAGGTCCCCAAGGTACCCTGAGGTTCCTGGGCCTGCATGATGGTTAATTTTATGTGTCAACTTGACTGGGTTAATGGATGCTGGTAAACCATTTTTTCTAGGTATGTCTGTGAGGGTGTTTTTGGAAGAGAATGGCATTTGAATCAGTAGACTGAGTAAAGAAGACCCACCCTGCCCAGTGTGAGTGGGCATCATCCAGTCTTTTGAGGGCCCACCTGAATAGAACAAAAAGGCAGGGAAGGGTAAATTCTCTCGCTTTTTTTGAGCTGGAAAATCCATCTTCTGCCTTTGGACAGCAGAGCTCCTCCTTCAGACTCCATGATTTACATCAGCATCCCTCTGGTTCTCAGGCCTACTGCCATAAATTGGGAGTTACACCATTGGCTCCCCTGGTTCTAAGGTCTTCAAACTCAAACTTAATTATACCACTGGCTTTCCTGGTTCTCGGTATCCATAATCATGCAAGCTAATTCCCATGATAAATCTCTTATCTATCTATCTATCTATCTATCTATCTATCTATATTTTTGTTGGTTTTGTTTCTCCAGAGAACCCTGACTTATACAATCTGCCAGGAAGTAACCTCCCTCACTCACCTGTAATGCTGGGAACCCTGTAAAGCAGGTACCAGGCCAGTTTTTCCAAGAGTGTTTTGTAAGCATTGGCTCTATAAAGTCAACTTTATTTCCTTAAAACTAATTCTATACCCATTATTTCCTAATATGGCATTCTGGTCAAAATCTTGGTAATATAACCAATTTCTCCAGTTGTGTCTAGTTACAAGGAAAACATATTCTTACTGAACTTAGGCAAATAACTATATTGTCATGAAAATAAGAATATTCAATAAGAGGTTCCAAATTCTGGGAGGGATAAGGTAGGCAGAAAGATAAATATTCATTTTTGTTCACAAAAGTATAATCTACTAGGCCGGGCGTGGTGGCTCAAGCCTGTAATCCCAGCACTTTGGGAGGCCGAGACGGGTGGATCACGAGGTCAGGAGATCGAGACCATCCTGGCTAACACGGTGAAACACCGTCTCTACTAAAAAAAAAAAATACAAAAAACTAGCCGGGCGAGGGGGCGGGCGCCTGTAGTCTCAGCTA
>NW_016809473.1:34348-60951 GCF_001698545.2 Rhinopithecus bieti
AAATTGAAAAGCATTTGAGTTAGTTCCTATATTTCTGGGAGTTTTAGGAATATTTAATTTCTATGTCTCATTTATCTTGTAAGCCAATTTGAATAGAACTTATCCTTTGAGGGATTTTATAAATTAATTTGGTAATACCATCTGGAAGTAGGGAAATATCATTTATGTAATATGCATGCATACATACAAGCATATATAAACATATCGATGCAAACAGAGACCTTATAGCTTTCATTCTAAAAATTTAGCCATGAATCAGGCAACACAGTAATACAAAACTCACTGGCTTATCTCCACTTATATTTTTATCTGAATTGTGTTTCTGACAAAAATGGGACAAATTGAGGTTACCTACTCAATAAGAGCTAAAGATTAGGGAAAATAGCTAATGCATAGTGGGCTTAATACCTAGGTGATGGGTTGATAGGTACAGCAAACCACCATGGCACATGTTTACCTATGTAACAAACCTGCACATCTTGCCCATGTACCCCAGAACTTGAAAGAAAAAAACAATAAAAAAGAAAGTTAAAAACAGAATATGATAAAGTATCAGTTATAAAATACATAATCGTTTTAAGAAAGAACATGTTAAAAGGAATAAATAAAATGTAAATGGCTGAAGAAAAAAAAGAGCTAAAGCTTTTTATGAAGTTTTGTGGAGACCTCCAAGGACCTCCAAGATTTTCTTTTGCCCTGATATGTAATCCTATAAACGCTGACGACTAAATTTGAGATCAGGGACTGAGGGCACATCAAGAAAATGTCTAGATGATTCCAGAGTCCATCTGAGTAGACAAAATATCCAGTCTGTTTCTAATTAGCCTTTTTTTTTTTTTTCAGCCTCAGATAGTGGCTTTCAGGTATCTCTGAGTCTCTTGAGAGGCCGTGATGTGAGTGGGAGGATTAAAGTTCAAATGACTGAGGTAGTTGAGCTGGAGTGAAAAGGAAAATGTCTGGCAGGGGTGGACAGAGAAGTGGAGGAGGCAGGGGTTTGAGGGGAACATAACAAAGAATTCAAGGGAGCCGAAGGGAAGATCGAAGGTGGTAAGAGGAAGAAGCAATGTGAAGGAAGAGACCATAGAGGAGCCAGTTTGAGGAGATCTCAGGTTCCTCAAAGAGGCCACTGGAGTTCCAAATAATCCCCAGCAAACTCATGCCAATAAGAAAGGAAGTAGACAGAGCTGGCCTCAGCAGGGGTTCAAGAGGAGGAGTTTCAGACAACTGAACAATTTCCATAAAGAGAGGCCTCACAAACAGCCAGAAAAAAATAAAATTTCCAGCCCAGTAGTTGTGGAGTGGATCCTCACTTGAAAGAAAAGAGTCAGGAAAATATTACAGGCCAGGGAGCCAGGAAGTAATTAAATAAGGGTGGGAGACAGGAAGAATTTTCTAGCCAGGACCAGGCCCAGGAATTAGAGAATACATGTAACTCCACTCCAAACAAAGAGCCAGGAAGAAAGACTTCCAGCCCAACAGGTGCCTTCTTTCTCTCTTTCTCTTTCTTTTTCTTCTTCTTTTTTTGAGACAGGGTCTCATTCTGTCACCCAGGCTGGAGTGCAGGAAACTCAGGTGCCTTTCATAAAAAGCTTCGGACTCTAACCCAGCTTCAGAGAGTATACTCAGAATCACAAGAATCAAAACGTATCCTCACCATGCTTCAACAGACTGCCATCTGGAACACTGGCTCAAGAATTGGGCTTACCAATGGATTCCTGATCAGTCAGTCAAGAGTGAAGACAAAGGTTTCAAAGGTGCATACTTCAGGATGAGAGCTCCAGGGGTCCAATGGTGAATCTGATCTTATCTGAGTCACAGCCAACATAACTGTTAAAAAAATTATTCATGACACTTGTTAAAGATGGTAAGAAAGACTCTATTCCATGAAGGACTATCACAGTAGGTACAGGGACCACTGCAATGGGGTCAGTCTTGCAGTAGGGGAATAAAATTGGCATTGACTCCCACTCCGACAAGAACAGGTAAAAGGCAGAATAGAGACTCAGTGAATGGAAAATTACTGAAAGGAAACATCAGGGCTAAGGGGGATTCTTGCTAAACTAACTCAACAGGGTGACAAGATATCTAGTGTTGGGCATGAGGAATTTGATCAGCTATTCAGGGAGGTCAGATATCAGTGGTGGGGAATTTTCACTAAATTAACTTAGTAAGATTCTTGCTCAAACTGGATTCTACAAGCCCAAGTTTAGGCCTAGTCAAGCAGAGGGCTTAGAGGAGCCTGATTAAAGTTTGGTCAAAGGAGAGAGTCTTTGTCACTTCCTTTTACTTTTGATGTTTGTCATTTAGTGTACACAGATAAGAAATTACAAATGACTCCAAATGCTGTCACAGAGAATAAGAGACGCCATGAAAGCAAAGGGAGGTCTATTTGCTGTTGGGGGTCAGGAAATGGCCCCTGAAAGTCAATGATGATTGAACTGAAATCTGAAAGGGTGCTCCAGGCTGCAGGAAGAACCTGGAAAAAAAAAAATTCTTGGACGGGAAGGTTCATGAATGCTCCCATAATTGGAAGATCAGGATAGAAAGCTGGAGGTAGAGTGGGAAGAATTTAAGGGGAGAAGATTCCAGATAGATGCCTGAGTAAACTGAGCAGATCATAACAGCTGTTTTTCAGCCTCTTCTGAATTTGGGTCTTTATGTCAAGAACAGTGGGCAGCCATTGAAGGGTTTGAAAGAGAGAAGAAGATCTGATGGGTGTTTTGAGGGTGGATAAGGGATTGGACAGCAGCAGGAGGAGATATTGGGGGCCCAGTTCAATGACCGTGAGTGAAGTTGCATAAGAGAAAATGGTGATTTGAAACAGGGTGGTGGCAGAAGAGATCAAATGAGCCTCTTGAAATATTTAGGTCACATCTGAGGGCTGGATTGGAGAATGGGCAACGTGAAGGGGCTGAGGAGGACACGCAGATTCCCAGCTGATATAATTGGCTCTATGTTGGGGTCATTCACCAAGACAGGGAGAGGAGAGGAGGACTAACGTATGTGTGGTGGAGGGAGAGTGTGGATGGGCACAGGAGGGAGAAGCAGAAGGTCATCACCTTCTAGCTGAGGCCTCTCTCATCTTTCCAACCAAAGTCGTGGCTTTCAAAGTTTTGACAGTGACCCACAGTGAGAAATATTTAACATAGCTTTCCTGTGGGCAGTCAGGGTGTATAGAAGTTTCTAAAACAATGCTTCCCCTTTCCAAGTGCACCCAAAGGGTATTTCCTACCTTATTTTCCGTTAAAAGGGAGAAAAAAAAAATGACGTTAGCATAGGCCACGAGGCGGTAACGTCAGCGGTAAAGCCAGCAGCAACGGCAAAAGCAACGGTAGCTGTAACGGTAGCGGTAACGGTGGCGGTGGCGGAGGCGGCGACCATTGTGACGTCATACACAGCGCCCATTGTGACACCAGGGCCCTGGTGCTTTAACTAGGGCGTTGGGACCTGTTGCCCAGGCAGACGGCGCTGCGGTTTCAGACTGGAGGGCGGCGGACGGCTGCTCAGCGGCCCAACTCTCTCGCAGCCCTTCTCTCCGTAAGATGTCAGCCTCTACCTCCTCGCACCGGCCCATCAAGGGGATCCTGAAAAACAAAAGCTCGTCGGGTTCCTCGGTGGCGACTTCCGGTCAGCAGCCTGGAGGGATTATTCAAGAGGTGAAGAGAAAGAAATCCCAGAAGTGGGACGAATCAAGCATCCTTGCGACTCACCGCGCAACGTACAGAGATTACGATTTAATGAAGGCAAATGAGCCCGGCACTTCCTACATGAATGTGCAAGATAATGAGGAAGATTCAGTGCGCGATGTCGAAGGAGAAGATTCAGTGCGTGGTGTCGAAGGAAAGGAAGCCGTGGCCGCCACTGATGCTGCGGACCACAGCTGTGAGGTGGAGGAGCAAGAGAGCAACGAGGCCTACATGAGAAAAATCCTCCTCCAGAAACAGGAGAAAAAGCGGCAGTTCGAAATAAGAAGAAGGCTTCACTACAACGAAGAATTGAACATCAAATTAGCTAGACAATTAATGTGGAACGACCTACAAAGTGAAGACGATGAAAACGAAGAAAGGCCACAAGCCACGAATGAAGAAAAGACTGCTGCGGAAGAATCAGAGGAAGCTCCTCTAGGCGGTGGACTGCAAATCCAGTCATGCGACCCTTAGAAGACACCGGCTTCACCCTTGCAATTGTTTGTGAATATGCAACGCTTAGAAGATATCTGCTTCACCGTTGCAATTGTTTGTGAAATACAAACCTTGTTACTGTAATACACTGCTTCTTGTTTTCTGTAGCGCATGCGTCGAGTACTAAATTACTTAAATTGTAATGCAGAATTGAATGATAATCTTAGAGAGTAATAGATTAAGTGGGAAATGCCTGCTTGATGTTATTGTAATTATTTAACACAAATACAGATCCTGATATTGCTTTTAATTTTATAAAACCATATTCCTTTTATAAAACTATGGATTAATGTATGTATTCTATAGCTTTTTAATATGTTAAAGGCTTGAAAGAGGACTAATTTATATTCACTTCTAGTTGTACTAACTTTTGTAGAAAAAGTTTTGTTAAAAATGCAAAACATAATTGGTAAAGTAGATTATCTAGGCTGATAAATATTCAGGCTGAAAAACACTTTAGGGTGATTTGCTGTTTAATTGAGAGGGAATATATTATAAGAGTTATTGTTGAATTTTCTTATAGTAACTTTACAATTTCTCTTAATTTTCTTTGTGTTTACAAGGAAATAACTGAAGTTTTTCTCATCAAAAATAGCCATTTTTCATGCATTATCAGGTTAAAGTTGCACCAGTGTCTGTTTTGTTTTTTGTACAGAGGGTGGGCAAATTTGGTATCAATAGTTTTTTCAAATTCTAAAGTAGTTAGTAGTCCCTTTTCATACCTACCTTAACCTCTATCCTTTGTTCCTCAGTCCTCCCAGCCCATGCATATCCAATCCCTTAACTTTATGGAATATCATAGATAGTCAAGACATTAGAAACCCTTTCTTCTCTCAGATATTCTATGTGTTGCAACAGTGTCATTTTCATTTTGAGTATTGTGGTCTCTTCAGCCTTCCAACATGTGGGGTTACATAACTATTTGAATGCAAAGAAGTGGTTTCCAGATGCCTGTGGAGTGAACAGCTGCCTGCAGATGCGTTCTTCTTTCAAGTTTCTTCTGTCTAAAGGTGAAGACAGAAAGCTCAGCCCTCGTGACCTGTTCTTGCTCAGAAGAGAAGGCAACCCAGCTCACATTTGGCTAGAGTTAGGGGAGGAATGGGGTTGCAGAAGTGATAAGGGAAAATCATAGATGACTCACAAGTGGGGAGATAAGCAGATGAAAACACTGGAGGGAATAACACATGGTTCTACATGGTGGGGGAGGTGTGTCTAAAGAATCATTTTCCACAAGATGATACACTATTTTTTACCTAACACAGTACCACACTTAGGTTATTAGGGAGAAATGTGGGCAAGGTGATGAGGGATGAAGCCTCCAAAACCCAAATTTGGGGAGGAATACATCCGATAATTTTTAATAAGAAACTTGATCAAATTAGCACTATCGTTTTATAATTGAAAAATTCAGCCCATGAGACAGGATGCAACATTCAATACATATTCAAGGGGTAGCAGAAGAGACTGAGCTCTCAGTCAGTCCACACTGGGTGGGCTTTAGCAGCCAAAGCTGCATATACAGAAACCCAAGAAGAAATTAAGAATGCAGATTGCAAAAAGTCTGAGGAAAACTGAAAATCGTGGGTGTGTGTCTGTGTTTGTGTGTCTACGTGTGGGCACCGGGAAAAGCTGCCTTGAGCATTCTTCTCTACCAGTATAAACACAGTTCTCTAAGACAAGGCTATACATTATTAACTCCTGAAAAGATAAAAAATTGTTTTATCATTGTGTAGGCAGAGCATTTTGCATCACTGAACCTGCTTATGCATGCTGGGTACGAAATATCTTATTCTTTCACGAAGCCTTCTTTTCTTCATCTTTTTTTTCCCCTGTTTTAAAGCAGACTCTTTGAAAGGTGCATATAAACCCGGTTTCCATAGCAATTGCAAGCATCAGTGATAACCCAGAGCTTCTAAGTTATAATATACAGGCTACCCTATTAATGAGTTTCAAACTGCATTTCCATGAGACAACAGCTCAGCCACTGATAGATAAGGTCAGACCCCATCTTCAAACTTTAAATTAAATCAGGATAGATCAAAATGCAACAGAGGGAGGAGTGTTCTTTTGGGAAAGTATGCTGTTAAAAATATGTTCTTTGTGGAGGCAAAACAGTTGCTTTTGTGGTTTGTAAAGCCCAGAATAAAAAAATATAAAACACATACAGCTTCTTCTGGGTTACTAATGGCATGTTGTCATGTTCTCATGCTATTTGTGAGCGAGTTTTTATCATGGTAACTCAGGCTCTAAGAAAGCATACAATCCTTTGCTCTAGGAAGAAGAGACATAATGTTTTATTTTTGCCAGATCTCACATAACATCATGTTATAAATTATTAAATTGTTTATATACTAGGTGCCAAGGCTCCGTGCCTGCCTTCAAGGAGATACCAGTTTATGGATGGGAGGGCTCAGCCATGTCACCAGGTCATTTCTATACTGTGCAAGAGTGCTTTACAGAGGTCCTCAAGGGACATCACTTAAGGTCTTGAAAGGCCTTCACTTGGAATTGATATAGAGGATAAGACTTGGAAGAGACATGAAATTTAACCAAGTGATGAGAGGTAGACTCATAGAAGTTAGCATTTCAGATGTAGGTAAGGAGATGTAGTTCCTTTGGGGAGCTACAAGGTGTTCTATATGGGAGAATGCATAGGACTGAAGAGGTAAGAAAGGCTATGAAAGGTTTCACATGCCACACAAAGGCAATGGGAGCCACCAACATTTTTGAACAGAATAGTGACATGATCAGACTCATGTTTTTGAAAGACCACTATCGCTGCAGGGTAGGGCTTGAAACGGAACAGCCTAGAGGGACAAAGATGGAGAGAGGAGCACAAATGTGTGACTTGGGTTACAGGAAGCTTATGGCTATAATTTTCAAGTGCTGAACCTCTTACCTTGCACTCACAGTAGAGTCACACCCTGCTCTACATCAATTCCATGCAGTGTGGCCCCCAGACTGGCTGCATAAGCATCACCCAGAAGCTGTTTAAAAGTCCTGATTCTCAGACTGCGTCCCAGACCTACTGATTCAGCATCTCTATGGTTAAGGCCTAGCGTTCTATGCTTTAACAAGCTTTCCAGGGGATTTTTCTGGACTTTCAAATTTTTTTTTTTCTTACAGATGGATTCTCACTCTGTCACCCAGGCTGGAGTGCAATGGCGCCATCTCGGCTCACTGCAACCTCTGCCTCCCAGGTTCAAGGGATTCTCCTACCTCAGCCCCCGGAGTGGCTGGGATTACAGGCGTGCGACACCATGCGTGGCTAATTTTTATATTTTTAGTAGAGATGGGGTTTCACCATGTTGACCAGGCTGGTCTCAAACTCCTGACCTCAGGTGATCTGCCCACCTCAGCCTCCCAAAGTGCTGAGATTACAGGCATGAGCCACCGTGCCTGACTGACGTTCAAGTTTGAGAACCACTGCTTTACAATATAACTTTCTAATTAGCCGAGCTCAACTCTATGGGACAGATCTCACTTCTTATGTGTGTGTGTGTGTGCGCGCGCACGCGTGTGTGTGTGTGATGTGTATACAATTTTGCAAAAATACATTACGTTGAATGTCAGAACTGCACAAAGATTTGTTGAGAAACTTTCACAGGTATGCTGCTAGATGGAAATCACAGTTATACTCAGTCTGTTCCTATCCCTCCAATGCAACCCTTTCTGTAGTCCCTCCTCCACACCTTGCTATACACTGTGCTCCTCCCAGCACTAGTATAGTTGGCATTCCCACTGCCACCCATGAAGTCCTGGGACTTTTCCATATCTTCAGATTTGTTTGGGCTATTCCTTTTATCCAGAATATATGTCTTCCTATTTTTATTGCATGTCTCAATCAGTCTTCCACGTTCAGTATAATTCATCCCGCAAACTTCTAAGTCAGAATAGTGGGTGTCTGCCTTGGGGAGGCAGAAAAGTACAGTAAATGACAGTGAAGGATTTGAAGTCAAAAGATCTAGATTTGAATTCAAGCTCTGCCATATATTAGTTGAGTCACTTGAGGCAAAGCATTTCACCTCTTTGAGCCTGTTGCCTTACAATCAAATGAGGATAATAACAACAATACCTTCCATTTCTGGTTGTTGAAATGATTAAATAAAAAAGTGCTAGTAAAACACATGGCTTTTGGTAAGTACTCAGTAAGTGACAGCTATTCTTCTCATCTGCACACATTTTCTCTACATCTGTTAAACCAATCGTTTCTGTGACATTTCTGAATCTATCTCTCTTTTCCCACTGGACTGAGGGCCTCTTGGAGATAGGAGCTGTGCCTATGTGTCTGACATCTCCAAGCACAGTGCCTTATACTCAACAGATGTTGTAGAACAGAACTGAGAGGTTGCACTTGAGCAGTTTTTCCTCCTGTCAGATTGTGTTCTATAATTCCTCTATAATTTACCTACTCAAATACAGCTTGTTCCCTGAGGTTCCTCAAGTTTTAGCTCCATGAGCTGTGAGGGGCACAGGTGAAGACAAAGTGAAAAGATGACAGTCCCAAAGGGCAAGGCTTGAGTGGCAGCTGCTTCAAATAACCTTCTCTTTGAGGATGTCCTTGGTGTTTTCATCATCACTAAGTCTGCAAAGTAGGAGATGAAATGGGAGGACAGCAGGCAGGATTTAGATGGAAAGCCAATCTCCATTTTAATTTTAAAATGCATTGAAACTTCTAGGACATAGCCAAGTTTATAAAAGAAAGGAATTAATTTTGTCTCGTGAATCCAGACCACAGGTAAGAACCACATTCAGTTATTTATAGTAACACATGACACTTTTATATTGGCAGTGTTTCTGATTCTTTTTTTCCTTCTGAACTCCCTTTATTAATTACTATTGACTTTAATAGCAACATAAAACTTTTAGAGCTGGAAAAGACCTTAAAGACCCTTTAGTCCAACTGCTTCCTATTATAGGCAAGGTTTTCTGTCTCATTAGCAGCAGAGATGAAATTATCATCCAGGGCTTAAAAAGCCAAGGGGAGACTAAATTTGTATATAGCAACAAGATCTCTCTCTCTTTATATACAGGGAACCTAGATTGAAAACAGATTGAAGTGTGTTTTCGAGTTGGTCTGGGGGCTGTTCTTGTATTTAGAACTCAGAAAAGCCTTCCAAAAGAGTATGACGTTTCTTAGAAAGCCTGGCCTCAGACAAGCACCCAACACATCTGCTGGCTGATACTTTATCTTTTCAAGATGCATAGAGTACACCTTGCTCCCCTGGTAGCACCTGAGTGTAAGATGATGTAAGAGAATACCAAAGATCAGTGATGTACCTGGGACAGCACATCACCCCTGAATTCCTCATCTTCTCTGAGTGACAGAAGAGAAGGCACTCATGGTCCCCTCACAGTCTCTGTCTCCTCAGCTTCCTCATCTGTGAGATGCCAAACTACCTATTCATAGGGTTGGAGTGAGGATTTTATGAAGTCACACACGGAGAGGGCTTAGAACAACACCAGGCACATGGTAAACACCCATTCAATATTAACTATATTTAACATTCTTCTTGTTAGCACTATCTTGGAGCTCTGTGTGGGGCAGTAGCATCTATCAAAGCCAGATAGTTTTCTGCTTTTAAACCTAATATTAAACAAGGACAAATTCTATCTCTCACAGATAGGCAGGATGCGTGACAGGGGGTAGTATGGCAGGCCAGGTCTCACTAGCCCAGGCCTCCATAATAACTGTTTCAGCACTGACTGAGTGGTGACATTAACTATTAAAAGCTGATAGAGCCAGTACCCTTATTCAAAGGCTGGAATGTAACAAAAGCACACCAAGAGTTTTGCCCAGGCCTTTTCTGGGCCTTGAAGAATGACAAGATAACAAAGGAATTCTTAACAGGACCTGTTTAGGATTAAACAAATTTTTATTGGGGATCTGAAGAAACTCCCCAGACCTCCACAAAAATGTTTTATTGGGGGGGTCTAAAGGAACTCCCCAAACCTCCATGATTTAGCAGGAGACAAGATAAGGGTAATAACCCTGGCAACTGGACCCATTTGGATTAAGTAAATTTACTGAGGCTCCAGAGGAAGGTTTTCAAAACTCAGACCTTAGTTATAGATTAGAAGGGGTTAATCACTTTTGTCTTTAGATGAATGCACACCTACACATAGACATATAACTTAGAAGGTACATAAGCTCTGGAAAACTTTGTAATTTTGAGTTGATCTGGCGATATTTTCTCAGCCTTCTCCCTGTATCTGGTTACAGAAATAAACTCTCTTCTTTCCCAGTTCACCTGCATCTCATTATTGGGCTGTGAGAATAAGCAACCCCATCCTCGTTTTGGTCAGGGAACAGTAGTACATTCTTCAAATTTCAGGCCAGGCTTTATGTCTGAACTGAGATTTGACTGCTCCAAAATTAGACCTTGCAGTGAATGCAGTGATCCACCACCTAGATTCTGTAAGAGTTAAAAAAAGAGGAAAGAAACACAAAAAGTGCCTCGACAGTCAAAGACAGATTTATTTCTCCAAAATAAACCTGAGAGGGGGTTCTGGCTGATGTCGGTCAGGAGCATTCTCTCTTACAGACTAAGAGTACATATTGGTGTTAGGGTGAGAGGACTTATCACAAGCTTGGAATCTTTCTGTGTCAGGGAGAGGCTTATGGCAGGGTTGGAATATCTTTGGGTGGTGGAGAGGTTATCTTGGAGCTGACATCTTTCCAGCCAGAGAGGAGGTTATCTCAGGGCTGACATATCTCTGGTCGGGGAGGGGTCTGGAATGTTACTGGTCAGAGATGTTATTTGTGGTTTATGGTCATGCTGACCTTAGCGATTAGGCTGATGCCCTTTAGATTTCAGCAGTTTTTTGATCAAGGTGAAACTTAAAATGATGATACTTGTCCAAGATGGTGATGCTCTTGCTCTGTCAATCCAGACCCTGCAGTTATAAAAAGGATGAGGGGCAGCGTGTTCTTTCTGGCTACTCCCTGCTGATGAGGGGACAGAGCATTTTCAGGTCTCAGATTGATTGCAGGAGTAACACCATTTGTAGATGTTTTGGGGTAGTTGTCTGTGAAATGACCATGATCCTGTCAGTTAAAATCTTTGAAAAGGTTAATTAGGCAGAGTAAGAACATTAGTCCTAGGCTTATTATTAGGAGAAGGCCCAGGAATGGGATGACCCATGCTATGATTTTGTTTTTAAACCAAGAATCTATTTGGTTGTTTTGGTTTTTCCTTAGTTTTTTAGCCCTTTCTTTAAGTTTTTTCAACAGTGTCTCTTACTAAGCCAAATTGGTTGAGACAGAAACAACATTCCTCACCTAATGAGAGGCAGAGGCCCCCTGTTTCAGCTGTTATAAGATCTAGTACCCATCTGCTTTGGAGGACTACACCAGCCAAGGAGTCTAGTTGATCTTGGACCCTTATAAAGCTTTGGGCTATATCTTCTAATGAGTGCTGTAGTTCTGTTGAAAGAGCCTTAAAGTATGTTACGGAGGTGGCTAATCTGCTCGCTCCCAATCCAAGTCCAGAGGTTATACCCAAGGTGGCCATTAAAGGAATGACGTGGATAGCCCTTCTTTTCCTAACATATTGGAGGGATGGGATGGGCAAAGGTTGATCAGGAAGAACTAGTCCAATGGAGGGAGATAGATAAACTAGGGTACAGGTTCTGGTCCAGTTAGTGGGGAGAAAAAGATATGTGTTGGTGCCACACAAAAAGAACCGGCCTTTGTTGTAAATACAGGCAGCAATATGGAAAGAGAGTAAGTGAATTAAAGATGGTATGTTTTTTTCTTTCCTGTGGTTCATTGCTCCAGATGAACAAGGAGGAGGCCAGGGAGACACCTACTAAGTAGAGATATAGGAAGAGTTATTTTTTACACATTTAATGTGATTGGACATTGCACCATTGATATTGAGCCATGGAAAAAGGTAGGCCCCAGAGACAGCACATGTTAGGCTGGAGGTATTGGTCAAGGGAGAGACCATAAAACAAGCCAGATGTAGAAATGCTTTGTTTGCTTCAGGTGATACTTGGTAGTCAACTCGGTTAGTCTGATGGTCAGAGGGGTGTATAATAATGATAATGCAGTTGCATTGACTAGGCGTTAAGGATCACACAGGGAGATTTCCCTCAGAGGCTGAAAAGCAAAGTGAGGCTTGTTGTAAAAGGAGGGTGTGTTTAGTTATAGGCCCTTTAACAGGAGGACCTTGGGGCTTAAGGTGTTGTAGGGGGTTGTAATAAGTTTGAAATAATTTGTTAGCTGGATTGGCCCTGGAGGTAGGATAATTGCCAACCAGGGTGTCAGCTCTTTCAAAAAAGGAAGCTCCTTTTCGGAGTTTATAAATTAGGGTTATGCTCCCTGTTAAAAGGTCATGAAGGGGTGCAGGAAGGACTGAGTAAGCTGAGGAAGACAGCTATAAGCACATCCAGCATTCTGGAGCAAAGGAAGAGTTTGCTTGCAGCAAGAGGGACTGTGTGAGGTTTATAGAGCGTTCGAGCTTGAGAGCAGTGAGGAATGGTTGTATTGGTGAGTTTGACGTACTTAGGGAATTTATATTGAAAAAAAAAAAAAAAACAAGCAAAAAGAGAAAAGGGTTACCTGGGTAGGAGTAAAGTCCTGGAAAGTTCCTTCAAGCCATAGGTCCCATAGAACAGTAAGGAGCTGATCAAGATATATAATGGGAGTTTCATAAGGGTACCACTGAAGGTCTGTAGCAAGGTTGGTTAGGAAGTGGTGAAAGTTTGGGGGAGAAAAATGTTAGAAAGATACATAAGCAGTTTACGTGAATTTCTTTTCCTTTTCCTCTGGGATTTGGGTAAGGTGGAGGGAAACAGGTCCTGAGGAGACACAAGAGAAGGCTGAAGGGGTTTTAGATTTGGTTGTTTGGGTATGTGGTGAAGGGAAGTCAGTTTTCTTGAGAGAAGTATAATGAATCCATTTAGGGAGTCCCTGCAGTTTTGCTGCCATGGGTGTGGTAAGGATGATCTGGTAAGGTCCCTTCTATTTAGGTGTGAGGCGGGTATTAGGGGTAGGGCTGGGACCTTTTACCAGGACCCAATCTCCTGGCTGTAGGAAAGGATTAGAGAAGTTGGCTACAGGTTGTGGCAGGTATTTGTCAGCATATTCCCAAATGAAATGGCGGACAGTATGTAGAAGAAGGCAAACGGGAGGAGTTGGTTGAGGTGGTGCTTGGCCATGAGGTGGAACAAAGGGGGCGAGTGGTCTCCCACACATGAGCTCAAAGGGACTGAGCATTAAGGGCTTACATGGGAGTGCCCAAATTTTTAGGGGGGCCAAAGGTAAAAGTGTAACCGAAGGTAAAAGTGTAACCCAGTCTTTATGTGTTTGGAGTGAGTGAGTAGCTGGTAAGGTGTTTTTTGAATGTTATTCATTTTTCAACCTTTCCTGAAGATTGAGGTCTATAGGGGATGTGTAGCTTTCAGGTGATTTGTAGAGCTTGTGCAAGTGTTGGAGTAATTTGAGAGATGAATGCAGGACCTTTGTCAGATTGAAAAGAAGGAGGCACCCCGAACCTGGGGATGATTTCTGTTATTAATTTGGAGGTTACAGTAGAAGCCCATTTGTTGGTTGTGGGAAAAACTTCGATGCATCCCAAAAAGGTATCAACCAATGCTATAAGAAATTGAACCTTTTTAATTGGGGTCATATGCGTAAAATCAATTTGCTAATCCTGTCCTGGAAGGTGTCCCCTGGCTTGATGGGTGGGTAAGAAGGGGGTGGAGTATTGGAGTGGGGTGAAGCTTTTTGGCAAATAGAACATTGATGGGAAATGGCTTTTAGCTGTTCCTTTATATCTGGGGTTATGTGTATATGGGAACTTAAGAAATGTTGTAGAGGGGAATGGCTGGCATAGAAGAGATTGTGAATGTCCCATAAAAGAGTTGTTTTTTTCAGGGTCAGGTAGGACTAATTTGTTTTCTATGAACCACTATGGGGGGTTGAATTGTGCCCTTACTGTTACTAGTTGTTGTATTTGGTGTTCTGGATAAAAGGAGGGGATATGTTGTATGAGGGGAAATAGATATTGGGAGATTGGATGATTGGTTGAGGTTTGTTTTGCCCAATAGTCAGCCTCACGGTTTCTTAAAGAAATGTGGCTTTCATCTGATTGATGTCCTTTGCAATGGATAACTGCAACCTTTCCTGGAAGTAAATCTGCCTTTAGTAAATGATGGACTAGTTTTCCATTAATGATAGGAGCTCCCTTAGCTGTGAGATAGCCCTGCTCACTCCGAATTTGGGCATTGGAATGGATGATGTTACAGGCATATTTAGAATAGGTGTATATATTAACTTGTGTGTTTTTTTGCTAGGGTTTGTGCTCTTATTAGGGCAACTAATTCTGCTTGTTCAGAGGATATGCCCAAAGGCAAGCGGACAGCCTCTACGACTCACTCTTGTAGGTGGGAGAAAGTGGGTATCATCATGATATCCCTCAGTGATGACATATCCTGCTTGGAGGGGATGGTTTTTTGATGTGCTGCCATCTATAAACCAATCTGGGGCTCCCTTTATGTGAGTGGAAGTAAGGTGGTGAAACATGGTGAGATAACTTTCAATTAAATCAGAGCATGATTGTTGATTGGGGTCCAAAATTGATGTTGAAGGCAAAACAGTGGCGGGAGTGGGGGGAGCATCTATGAAGAGAGATAGAGGGTTGGAGGAGAATTGAATGTAAGGCTTGCAAGCAAGAGGATGAGATGGAGGTGGGTGCTTTATGGCTGAGCATATCTTGCAGACTGTGAGAAGAAAATACCTGAAGGGGTTCATAGAACGTGAGTTTTTGTGCCTCAGGGATAATTAGAGAAGCTGTGGCCAAAACTTTTAAGCAAAGGGAGTCAGCCTTTGTAAATGGAGTCTAGTTGTCTTGAAAAATATGCCACTGGTTGGAGGGAATCTCCCATGGGTTCGGCTAATAGTCCAAGGGACTGATTATGAGAACTATGTAAATATAGATGAAAGGGTTTCAGGGGGTTTGGAAGGCCTAAAGCCGGGGTTTGTAATAAGGCATATTTTAGGTGAGAGAAAGCATGATAAAGGTCTGGAGTGGGAGTGAGTGGTTGGTCAAGATTTCCTTTTGTGTGTTCATAAAGGGGTTTAGCAATAATGGCAAAATTTGCTCTCCATAATTGGAAATATCCCACTAATCCGAGGAAAGAAAGTAAGTCCCTTTTTGTTTCAGGAAAAGGGATTTGTTGAATGCCTTGCTTTCACGCTGGTGGAATTTCTCAAGTATTTGGAGTTACAATTAATCCTAGGTATGAGACTTTTAGAGAGGTTAATTGGGCCTTCCTTTTGGACAGTCGGTACCCGCATTCAGCCAAAAAATTTAAAAGCCTGGTGGTGTGTTGAATAAATGGTCTAGAGAGGGGCTGCAAAGAAGTACATCATCCTTGTACTGAAGCAAGATGCTAGGTTGTAGAGGTAGTTGGGAACGGCCCAATTGAAGTGCCTGATTGAAATTGTGAGGGCTGTCTCTAAACCTCTGGGGGAGGACAGTCCAGGTGAGTTGCTGGGAATAGCCTGTGTCAGAGTCGGTCCAAGTGAAAGCAAAAAGTTTTTGACAGGAGGAATGTAGAGGAATAGTACAAAAGGCATCCTTGAAGTCCAATACTGAGAAATAGCTAGTGTTGGGAGGAATTCTCAATAGGAGGGTGTAGGGGTTTTGGACAACAGGATAAACAGGAACAATAACAGAGTTGATTTATTGCAAATCCTGAACCAGTCTATAGGAGCCATCTAGTTTTTTGGTTGGGAGAATAGGAGTATTCTGGGGAGAATGGGTGAGGATTAAAATATTGGGAGCCAAAAGTCGGGAGATGATGGGCTTGGGTCCCTGTAATCCATTAGGATTGAGGGGATATTGTGAGACTACTATATAGCACTTAGGATCCTTCAGTGAAATTTGAATTGGAGAACGGTGGGTAGTTATTATGGGGGAGTCAATGTTCCATACTATGGGATTTACCTGGTTGAGAAATTTGGGTTTTACGTCTATTTGATATGGAGTGTCTGAGGAAGGGTTTTGTTCTTGACATAATAATAAGTGTGGCTTTGTGGCTTTGGTGTAGGGCCCATAAATGAATGATTCCCCCTAGTTTGTATGGGATGTCCCTTCCTAGTAAAGGAGTGGGACGATGAGGAATGACCAAGAAAGAGTGAGTGAGGGTGACTCCCTGAAATGAGCAGTATAGAGGTGGCATTTTGTGTGGGGTTTCTTGTATGCCCTTCATGCCAACAACAGAAATGGATGAACATTCTAATGGGCCTTGATATTCAGTTAATACTGATAGACTCGCCCCAGCATCCCGGAGAAAGGAAATAATCTTACTGGATACCATCCCAATTACCCTGGGTTCGGTGGACTCACTTTTCGTGGGGGTGGAGGATCCTGGGCACCCTCAGTCTTCTGTTGTCAGTGCCAGCAGTGAAGAGATTTCCTCCTGTGATGCTTGGGGGGCCTCATTATGAGCCACACTTGAATGGGGAGGGTGTCCCTGTTGGGGGCAGTCCATTTTCCAGTGTCCCCAAAGACCACAAGTTGGGTACAGTTTGGTGGGGCACTGGGGGTTAGGACAAGCCTTTGCCCAGTGTCCAGGGTTGCCACTTCAGAAACAGATTCCCGGAGAGGTGAGGGAGTTTCCCTTTGGGGTATTGGGAGGCTTTTGTGTAACTGACTTTTGGACAGCAGAGGTAAGCATCTGGTATTTTAAACGGAGATGTCTGTCTTTTTAAAATTTTTTGTTCCTCATCTCTGCTATTAAAGACATGGAAGGTTGCATTTAGGAGGTCCTGCTGAGATATTTGGGGACCCTCCTCTAACTTTTGTAATTTTTTCCAGATATCTGGGGGAGGATTGGGAAATAAATTGGAGGTGGAGAAAAGTTTGCCTTTCTCTAGATTCTGGGTCCAGATTGGTATATTTTAGCAAAGCTTCAGTGAGGAGTGATAAGAAAAGGGCAGGATTCTCCTGGGGCTCCTGTGAAATTTCTCTAAGTTTCTCTTAATTAACTGCCTTATGGGCATTTTTGCCCATGGCCGTGAGGAGACAGGAAATCATGTGGTCCCTTTGCCTGATGCCATTGTCTCCATGTTGGTAAGTCCAATCTGGATCTCTACAGGGGATTGCATCATTGGCCACTGGATTTTGTATAGGAGCTTGGTTATGGAGTTCATCTGTGTGGGATTCAGCCGAATGCTCGACGTGCTCTTTTTCATCAGGACTGAGGATGGAGGTTAGAATTATATAAATATCATGACAAGTTAAATTAAAGGATAGGGTTACATGCAGGAATTCCCTGAGATAGTGAGAAGGATTTTCAGAGAAAGACCCTAGATGCTGTTCGATCTGCGACAAATCAGACATGGAGAAAGGGGCATAAACATGAGAAATACCTTCAGTCCCAGTCACTTCCCAGAGAGGGAGAGTGGCTGAGGTGGTTTGATTGGTAGTTGTTGAATGGATAACAGGTGGAGAACAATGAGGAGCAGGGTTTGGGGCTAAAGGCTTGGGGGCAGGAGGGGTCATGGGGCAGAAGTTTCAGACAGGCAAGGAGCAGATGCAGGGGATGAGAATACAGAGGGGTTCATCTGCCAGGTCAAAAGGGGTTTTGAAGGAAGGGGTTTTGAGGGAAGGGGTTTTGGAGGAAGGGGTTTCAGAGAAAGGAGAGACATGGAGAGGGTTTTCATTAAGAAGAAGGATTTCATGAGGGATGCAAGCTTGATATAGGGAGGGTCAGGATCTAAGGTAGAAGAAAGCCTGAATATAGAGAACCTCTTGCCGGCCTTTGGTTGTCATTATCTAATTTGTATTGGGGCCAGGCTGTGTTGCAATAAAGGACTAAACGCTTTGGCTTTATGCTTCCCTGTAAGTCAAGTTTGGCAAGGTTGTGAAGAAGACAACCCAGTGTAGCGGACGTAGGAATGTGGGATTGTTTGGCACCCATGTGGACTGGTGAGAAGAAACTGAGGGTGTCTGTTTTTGTTCTAGGCATACCCAGACAAAAGGCGGAGACCTGGAGTCCTCTTTCTAAAGAGGACGGTCAATCTGAGAAGAAACAGTGTGTCCCCAAGATTTCTTGTAGCTTAGTCCCACTGGTTCTCCGAGGACCAGGATGGCAGACCTGACTTTCCTGAGTACTGAGAGAAAGCCAGTGGAGGGCAGATCTTACCAGCTGGCTGGATTAGTGTCTGATGGTGGATGTCCTGGTTGGAATTGGCAAAGGGCCTCTTAGACTGGAGCTGCACAAGGGAGAGACAGAGAGAGAGAGAGAGGAAGAGAGAGAGAGAGAGAAGAGGGAGAAGGAGGAAAGGGAGTGAAATACCCATTGCAGGTGGTTGGAGGTGGATTCCCAAGACCTGAGGGTTTTGAGAACCCACTGGGGAGTAGCCCCAGCCAGAGCCTCACAGACCCCTTCAGGTTAGTTTTCTTCCTCACACAAATTGCTTGAAAAATGAAGTGACAGACAAGATGGGGTGGATGGCCTGAGACTCTCAGGATCCAGTGAGATGAGCTACCACAGTCCACTGCTTCCTGGGTTGCAAGAGAGTCTCTACCCCCAGCACCCGTCCCTGGTTTTGGCACCAAATGTAAGAGTTAAAGAAAGAGGAAAGAAACATGAAAAATGGTTCAACAGTCAAAGACAGGTTTATTTTGGAGAAATACACCTGAGAGGGGCTTCTGCCCAATTTCAGTCAGGAGCATTCTCTCTTACAGACTAAGAGTATATATTGGTTGTAGGGTGAGAGGGCTTATCACAAGTTTGAAATGTTTCGGTGTTGGGAAGACATGTATGGCAGGGTTAGAATGTCTTTGGGCAGAGGGGAGGTTATCTTGGGGCTGACATCTTCCCGGCCAGAGGGAAGTTATCTCGGGGCTAGCATGTCTCTGGTTGGGAAGGGCTTTGGAATGTTTCTGGTTGGACATGTTATTTGTGGTTTATGGTCATGCTGACCTTAGCCATTAGGCTTATGCCCTTTGGATTTTCGTGGTTTTTGATCAAGGTGAAACTTAAAATGGTGGTACTTGTCCAAGATGGCAATGCTCCTGCTCTGTCAGATTCCCCTTTAGTATTTCGGCTGCTGAGAGCACCTTCAGCACATGGCCCTCAGCTGTCAGCCTCCATCCTCCCTAGGATTTCTTCAACTAATGAGAAACACGTGGCTCAAGGTTATGTCCCCTTCCTGAGATGACCCAAACCCAATGACTGATCAATGTGTGACCTTAAGAGATCTGTTCATTTGGGTCCAGCTCAGGATAATTCTGAAAGGCCATCCCAGCTTCAGATTTCCCTATGGAGCTGGCTGAGAGCTACTATTGAGACTGCATTGCAGCTTGATTCTTCCTTTGCCCAATCCTTTTCCTTCCTCTCCCTACTACTGGTGTTTCTCCCAAGAGCCCCCTCTAATAACTTCCTGTATGCTAATTTCCAACTCAGAGTCTGCTTCCCAAAGAAAGCAACCCCTGACAGACCTCTAGTAATAAAATGCTGAAGTAGGTATGAGCCAATGTCAAACTTGAACCTCTGTGCCAAGTCCTTAGAAATGGAACTTCTGAGGTCCGCTGTAGCTGCTGACGTTTTAGAGCTATGTCTGGCTGTTGTCTCTTTCTTGGCAGAGCAGTATAAAGAGCTAGTGTCAGAGGGTGGTCAGTAGCAAGAAATAAATAGGCTAGTACACCCACCTTAAATATTGCCATAGAGAGATATTGTTTTGGTAGGACCTTCTGTTCCCCAACTCTTGACATGAGAACTGGGAAGAGTCAAGGCTGCCCTTTTCCAGTCAACTCTGTTGGACCTCTAATCAGACTTCAGTTCGGGTCCTGCAGGAACCCCAAATATTTTTTGTAATCAAGAATGTATTGGGATTTCTGGTCCACTAGTTAATCTGACCCTGTTTTGTAATAACTCTCAATGTGGACACCAAGTTGTGACAATCTCAATCAAATGACATCAACTAGATGTAAGTTACATTCTGAAAAATCCATCTAACACACTAAAAATGTGGACAACCACACCATCTGTTAGAAAATACATGCAAGTTATCATCATGAGATGGAAGCTCTCCTGTGTTAACTGTGAAATTCACTGAAGGTTTACCATAGTTTCAATGTTATACTGTATATAGTTTTAGCGTATTAACTCCAAGACTCTAATCTGTGCCTTTCTGGTGCCTTGTGATAAGAAAAAAAAATTAACTCTAATTTTCTGTCTACATCTTCTATTGCTAAAACATATCCTTTTCTGTAACATTGGATTTTGAAAACATGATGAAGAAGGATAAAAGTAATGTGCATGCTATTATGCAATACTTATTTATTTTCATGCAATACCATTAATATCCCTGGAATATCCAAACCTGTTCATATATCATCTGTTTTCTTTCTGCCATACACAAAACCTTCCTGCCTTGGAAGGCTTTGATTCTACTGCCCTGAAGCTTCAGAAAGTATGTGTAGGAAAACTCTGGAGTGTGTCCACATCATAAAAGCAGAAGGAAAAAAATTGGAAAACAACAACAACAACAACAAAGCAAAGGTATTTTAGAACCTGTATCCTCAAATCTCATCTCAGGATCAGAAATGAGAGTAACTACTAGTGGATGATAATGCATGCATTGGCAGATTTTGATCACTTGGGCCTCTAGCTGGGATTTTTGCTTTGGTTTGTTTTTAATTTTTACCCCTGTGTATTGATGTGCTGATAGTTCAGCTCATCTGAGATCCAAAGAAAAGCAATGCTATAAACTTTCCCAAAAAGTACACGCAGTGACAGTCTCACCTTTGTAAATTAAATGTCTCTAAAGGGCCCAAGAACATAGAAATGACTATATGAGTTTGGTATTGTTTCTAAAGCCCCATTGTTTAAGTAAGTTTAATCAAATATCACTGAGCTTGAACTTTTATATAAGTTTTGTTTATACTGCATTGAGAATGCAAAGATGAATGGTCTGGTTCATATTCTCAAGGATTTCCGTTAACTAAGGCAAACGTTTGCTTAATAACTGTTAGACATTGTGGCTAAGATTTAATAAACTAATTTTAAAGAAGCACAGATAAAATATCTTGAATGTCCATTTTAAATAGATACCCCACTTCTATCCATAGGATTTGTACAGCCTTACATCTTTGGTTAGTGTTTGAAGACAGAAGAAATCATATTATGATCATCTCCAATTTAAATAGTCTTTACAAGGTCTTTAATCTTCTCATACATGCTGAAACAATATGGTGTACTGGAAATAACTTGAATTTGGAGTCACAACACATGAATTTGTATCCAAAATCTGTTTCTAATTTACTGAGTCTAAAAGTGATTTGACTCATGCCATGTGGTTTTATCATCTGTAAAAGGGAATGAGACAATTATAAAGAAAATAATAATAATAACGATATGGAATATTTCTTGAACACCTTTTATACGTCATTTCTACATGTTTACAGGTATTATAATTTCTTTGCCTTACCCTTTGAGAGAGTTAATATTAGTCTAAGTTTGCAGATAAGAAAATTGATTACAACGAAAGTTAAGTAGTTTACAGAAGATTAAGATAGTTTTCAGCAAGTAGCCACTCCAAGACTGGAAGCAAAGCAGTCTGATTCTCTTAACCACTATTTTGCAGCTAGTATAACCTGATATGTCTACCTTAAAGTCTAATAATGATGCTCAACTGAGATATATGTGAATACTTTGTAAACTATACACTTTGTAAACATGTTCATACAGATTTTAGTTGCACAGTATAGATAGTTTAACAACAATTAACATTTGCATACAATTGTTAAACTCATATCATGTATAATTTAGTAATAGAGTATGTCAACCAGCATTTTAATGTTTAGAATATCAAGGGAACTTCTGGGAATTTAAAAGATGGAACTACTACATAAAAATGAGCATAAATAGCCTGACTCCTTTCTATAATTCTCTTTGCCATGGAGCCGACTTCAGTAGAATGTTTATCTAAAATTAATTCAGTCTTCTTCAGAATGGCAGTCTTTACTTCTTCTTTCCAGACTTCAGCAAAATGACAGTAAAGAAGTATAAAAGAGAATACTTCTATACAGAACTAAAGAGAGGATAAAGGGCCAGGGGTTGACCAGAGATTTTGACACGTATCTGAAAGACTGAAAGCATAAGGAGTTATTTTGACAGATGAAACAGTGGTGGATGCCATAGCTTATGACACAGAAGAAAGCAGAAGGGGAAGAGGCAGCTGCAAAGGCTCTAAAGATGGAGGGATTCTGAGCTAGGAGTTATCAGGTATAAAGAGGTGGAGTGGGAAATGAGGTGGAACTCACAACGACTAATGGAAATACCATCTCAGAAATAGCTACAACAGGTATGCCACCCAACACCCCCATAAGGGGAGACAATCTCAACTTTCAGATGGAAGAATTACTCTTATAAAGGAATTGAATGGTCTGGAGACTTTGTGTAGTTCTTGGGTGCCATATAGCAAAGGCCTTCTTCTTTTGACAATAGGAGAGATACTCAACCTGCCTCTCTTGTTTCTGTCCTTTTATCATCCAAAATAAAGCTCCTTCATGGATGATACACCTTCTCTCTTAAGCAGAGAAGGAGATTGACATAGCACCAGAAGAAATCAATTAACAACTGCTTTTTAAAAACACAATGTGTTCTTACATTTCTAAGTGCAAATGTATAATCTAAGATTACACAGCATTTGACAAAACCAACTCACAATAGAAGCACCCAATGTAATATTTTTTTTAAAAGACTCGAGAAGAAAAAAGATAATAAAAGCTATTTAAAATCCTCAGAGATATTTGAGAAAATATTGCATACATAAAATAAGAATAGAATTTAGGAAAGGGAATATGTATAGAAAAGAAACTTTCCTGAAAATTAAAATAGAACATGTTAAATATACTCGAAAAAAGAAAGAAAAAATACAATAAAAATTAAGAAATATGAAGATCACATCCAGGAGGTTGAATTTCTGTAGAACTAGAGTTCCAGGAAGATGGAGCAAGAAAATAGAGGGAAAGAAATAAAGAAATAATAGAAGAAAACTTCACAGTTTCAGAAAATCATATCTTCAATTTTTAAGAGTCCCATAAATGTCCAGTAGAATAAACCCAGAAAAGCTCTCACTGTGTCACATAACTAAAATATCAGAATGACAGTGACAAAGGCATGATCCTAAAAGCATTTAGGGGATGGGAGTTCAGTGGAGAATGGAAAAAGAAATCATAATGATACTAACTTTATAAACATTAGATGCTGGAAGACAATGGGGGCAATGTCCTCAAAGTCCTGAAGGAACATTTTTTCAGCATAGTATTCTATAACCTGGAAAATTATTAACCAGTTCTAGAAACCAAACAAGGAAAATTTTAGATGGGAAAAGCCTGAAAAGGTTTAGTAATTACACATACTTCTGAAAAAATAAGTTATTTGAGGATGTAGTTTAGCAAAACCAAAAATAGAAGGAATCCAAGAATAAGAAATATGAGGGAGACTTGAGAGGCAATAAACTAAGCAATGAAAAGAAATTCCAGGATGGCAATTCTATAAAAGTTTCTAAGCAAACAGGTCAGTATTAAACACAGACATATGAGGGCTCTTTGAAGAATTTCCTTAAGCATGTGGATTTATTTTGACAAAGGGTATGATTTTGAAGTGGGTGGTTTTGGTGACTAGGTGAAAACATATGCTGCATTTGTCAACAAGGGAAAAAAGATGGGTGATTAAAAAGCCCAGAGCAGGAAAAAAAAAAAAAAAAAAAAAAAAAGATGAAAAAGAACACAGTCAAAGTAAGGAAGCAAAATAAAATGCTATATAATTTTCACCAAGTGAAGTAGAGAAGGCAACAAGGACAGGAGATTTGAGGGTTCTTAGGGATGACAGGGAAGCTGTGAGATGATGTTCTAACAAGCACAAATACATTCTTTTTAATCTATACTACTAGAAACTAAATGTTCACTAAGTAGAAATAGACTGTTACTAACTACATCTCACAGAAAGTGACAGTTTTTCAAACAAGTGACATATAATAAAATGCATTTAGCTAAAGCCACTTTGAATATAATTTAGTCTTTGATGATGCAGAAATAATGTTAAGATCATGCATTGATCGAAGGTCATGACTGTGGATGTCTTGTCCTGATGAGGTATGTAAGTATTGAGTAATTTATCTGGAGGATAAAAAGCAGGAAATAGGTCTTTCTTTTACTGTACACACACACACACACACACACACACACACACACACGATACTGAAGTGCAGCATTTGAGATGACCAGTGTCTTCAAAACAATGACTAGAACTATGAACACTTACACATGTTCTCCATGGGCACTGTAAAGGTAGAAATTGCTCTCTAGAATATCCAACTTATTAATTCATCCATGGCGGGAAGAATGGGAGCTGTGTTCCTCATCTCCATCAATGCTCTACCTTAAACTCCTACTCACCTGCTCTGTTAGCGTAGAATTTTTGTTTCAAAGGATATCACATGGAGTACTAGAAACGGCATAGAAAGGCCTCAGGGGCCCAGATGTTGGAGTGGAAGGAGGTATATCTAACCTATTCATCTCTACTACTTCAATCTTAACTATAGCTGCTTCTCTCTTATCTGCTTTATCTATTATGTTTCCTGGTCAGTTTGCATTTGAAGAAAGAGTTTGCATCTGGGAAGAAAAAGCTGCCACAAAATAACTACTACATCATGAGTTAATCAGACTGTGAGTCTATCTCCCCCGCTGAAATTTATGATGTGACTTTATGATTGACTTCAGAACAGTGTCTCAGCTGCCACTGATCCTTTGAATCACATGAAACCACCGAGGCCCATAAATACCCAGCCAAGGGCAGTGACTTTCTGTACCCAGTACTATCTAGGGTTACTTTCCTTTGCCCATTAGGATCATCTCCTCCTTGAATTCCTCTTCTAGCATATTCCACCTTTGGTGTCACACACTGGTCTCAGGACCCAACTTGGATACCCTTTCTGTGACATCTCATTGAGCAGCTCTCAACCCATGCCACTTAAATTTCTATGTTGTCTGTCCCACAGATTGCTATAACTCCTGGTTGGGAGTTCCCTTATCAACCACAGACCCAGCCTTGCCCCACCCAAGCTCTTCACTAAGAAGACAGATTAAATACAAAGCTGATCTCCTGTAAACTCAGCTTGTGGTAGGCATGTGAGCAGAACTGGAGCAAGTTCACATGGCAGTGGGAGATCTGCATGGTAGGCTTCTACCTGACGTAGCCTGAGTTTCAGGAAGTCGTGCCTGCTGAGCATCCTCGAGGGGCCGTGGTTACGCCCACACTATTGCATTCCCTGAAAGGCAAACTCTGTCCTACTTTTTCTGTGACTCACTTGGTGCCTGTTCCCTCTTGGAATTAACCCAAGGAAAAGAGTCCTCTCAGCAAAACAAAGTTAGCTTGCTTCCTTGTGTGTGGCCTGCTTATTTTATTTTTTAGAGCTAGACTTCAGAAGTGCAGAGCAGCCTGAGGGCCCTTTTCTCCATTTTGTTTTGTGTGTCTTCTTAAAAATCGTATCTTGGCTAGAGCTACTGTTTCTCCCTTGGTAGTTGTATAACTCACAAGGTGAATGGTGATACCCTGAAAGATCAACAGGAATACCCTCAGGGTAAGTAAAAAGAATATCGTATATAATAAACATGTTCCCCAGAACTGGAACAGAAGCCTCGGGAAGAAGGACAGGCATTCTATCTTGGTTGTGGGCAAATGGGAGCAAGAAGGGCAGAAGTATTAATACTTCAGAGTAACCTTAGGACAAAGTTTACACTCAATAGATACTTGGGAGTTGGAGGAGAGTTATCTTTGAAAAGTGCCCTGAGATTGGGAATGAGATGACAGGCAGAATATGTCCTCATTCCTCTGAATGCCCCACTATTCTAACCTTATACTAGTTCCACACCAAATTCTAAATATTTGATTTTACAGGTCTTATCCTGAGTTACCTAGGAAACAGTCTGGGGCAAAAGGCTTACTTGCTAAACTTTATTGAAGAGAGAAAATTAAAAAAAAAAAAAAATAGGAGTGAGGGGAAAGGAGGTACCAAAGTAGGGAGGGCAGGAGAAAATATTCAAGGATATTTTTAAACTAGCCATTGCTTTGTAACAAGTGTAGGCAATTTCTTAGTCTTATGAGACATCTTCCAAAAGGCTGTCAGAACCATTACATCTCAGAACAGTCCATTATGGTGGAAGAAAGGAGAATTTATCTTCTGGCTCCCATCTGTCCACTATCTTTCATTACTCCAGTTTGCTTTATGGAGTATTAATTTCCTGTAGTGGATGACGTGGTGTGTAGGACCTACGTGCTTCTTCCTCCAGTTGCCAGAAATGTTGGGTTCTAATGGCTCATAGCGATCCCTCTCAGGGAATAGCCCTAGGCCCACGGTCAGTAAACAATTTTTTTTTTTTTTTTTTTTTTTTT
>NW_016809473.1:61533-70100 GCF_001698545.2 Rhinopithecus bieti
TTTTTTTTTTTTTTTTTTTTTTTTTTTTTTTTTTTGCAAAACGTCACATAGTTACTATTTTATGCTTTGCAGGAAATTTAGTCTCTGCCACAGCTACTCAAGTCTGCCATTGTAGTGTGAAGGAAATTGGAGGTAATACATAATTGAATAAGTGTAGTTGTGTGCCAATAAGATTTTATTTACAGAAAAAGGAGGCAGGCAGGCTATGGCCCACAGGTCAACCCCTGTCCTTGGCTAAAGGGAACTGCTTTTCCTAAGGTCATTCCCCTCTCCAGGGATAGCCCGTATCCAATGTTTGATTGATGAGAGACAGGTGAACAAAGGCTCTTCCCATTCCCCTAATTCAGAACATCTCTGAAGGACCATCCCAGCCCCAGAGCTCCCTATGGTCTAGGTCATTATTATGATTAGGTTGAAATTCAAACTTTTCCCTACATCCAGTCTGGCAAGCAGGCTTCCCTCAATTCCATATCAGCAACTTTGTTTTGGTGGAGCTCCCCGATAAACTTCCTGCATACAAATCCCCTTCATACATTTCCTGCATACAAATTCCATTCTCGGAGTCTGCTTCCTCCACAATCCAACCTAAGTCGCTCCCAACACAGGATTGCTCTTATCAGCTGTTGGGAAAGCCACAGTCCTCATCCAGGGCACAGATAGGGTGATCTTTTTTTTACTAGTTAATCTCTAACAGTGGACAGGGCAGCAGCAATTACCTGCTTCGCTCCATGATGACAGGGACAAGGCAAGCTATTGCTAGGGCCACTCTGAGCAGAAAGCAAAGACAGAGTAAAGCTCTGGCAAGGCACATAAACTGAGCCTAGTACATATAATTTTGAAGGAAGGAAAATGTGGTGTTCCAACTCCTCTATCTTCCCATATCACTCTGTTTTCTCTCCTTTTAAATAAAATGACTACTATTTTCTCTCTTTCTATTGATTTCCCTCCCCTCCCCTCCCCTCCCCTTCTCTCCACTCCCCTTCCCTTCCGTTCTTTTCCTCTTATCCCCTGGCAGTATCATGATTTAAGTAATAGTAGACTTGAAGGAAAAGGGGATAAATTTAGAGGAAATTAAGTATGGCCTCCAAGTATAAGTGAAAGAGATACCTCTGGCTGCGTTATTTACTAGCTGCCTGTCTTTATTTATAAGGGCCAGTAACCTCAACTATAACATGGAGACAGTAATACTTGATTTGCCTGCATATTTTACAGAGCATTGTACCAAATTGTGGGACATGTATTATATCACTATGGATGGGCGTTTCATGTATACAACTGTATATGTGTTAAATCTATTAAAGCTAAAAGATTTCCATGAGCCATTTCTTCATGATGTCACCTATTCAAAGAACACTTTTCTTGACCTCACTAACCAATTTCTAATGTGTTTTGTGTATTTCTAAAAAAAGTGAAAGATCAGGTCCTGCAAGCAGTATCAAGTGTCAGGAATTCTCACTGAGGATAGTTCGGTCCCCTGAGGCTATTAGCCAAGGTTGCTGAACACAGGTGGCCTAAGCAGTCACATCATGTGATTATTACCTGATGCCACTTAAGTTCTTCTTGGGTACAGAGCACTGGGAAAAATCCACACTGAACCCAAGGGAAGCTGGGGGACTTTCTAGAGGTGGAAGCAGATAACAACTGCTAATTCTGCTCATTGTGCATTTTCGGCAGAGCAGTGAGGTTTCTTGAAAATTGTTTTAAGAAGTCGGACTTACAAATGCACTTTGTTAAAATTCACACTGGCTGTAAATGTCAAAGGCAACTTCAAGATCTTACTTAACAAAAGAGAAGAGAAGCAAGTTTGGAGAATGAAATGAGGGGCAGTGTTATCATATTGCATGAAACCAACACTGGACTACTTTTTTTTTTTNACTGGACTACTTTTTTTTTTTTTTTTAATCACAAAGTTCCTGAAATTGTATTTGTAAAACATGCCTTGTTGTTGATACTCCATCCCAGCCCAATGCCCTGAGAAATGGCAGGAAACTGCTGGTAGCTTAGATTATAGGGAGAAAGGTCAGAATGCAAGTAGTTTATTTGGGAGGTGATCCCAAGAAATGTCAGAGAATAATGGGGGATGAGAAACACAGCAGGGCAGGCAGCCAACCACAGGTGTATTATCAAGCTAGTTACCATATGGGCAACCAGAGAGCAGTCCATCTGGGGTACTCTGTGGGGCAGTATAGGACACACCTCAGTTATTCCAACCAAGGGGCAAGAGGTATTTATCCACCAGATCCCATCAGGCACTGATTAAGGACTTCTCTCAGGAAGTGTTTATTCTACCTCACTTGCAACCGACGGTGTGCATGGACAGGGGAGTCTCCTGCCACAAGAGAAGTCTTCAAGCACAGAGATACAGAAGCTAGCAGTTAGAAGTCAGTCAGGGTGCACTAAAATTGGTTGAATCTAGGGGAATATGAAGGTGATATCAATAGTATCTGCTACAACTAAAGTTATTTGACAAATGTGCTAATTTTTAATTTCTGTCTTTCTTTCTTTTTTTTTTTTTTTGGAGACAAGGTCTCACTTTGTCACCCAGGCTGGAGTGCAGTGACACAGTCTCAGCTCACTGCAACCTCTGCCTCCTGGGTTTAAGCAATTCTCCTGCCTCAGCCTCCTGAGTAGCTGGGATTACAGGCATGTGCCACCATGCCTGGCTAATTTTGTATTTTAGTAGAGATGGGGTTTTACCATGTTGGCCAGGCTGGTCACAAACTCCTGACCTCAAGTGATCCGCCCACCTCAGCTTCCCAAAGTGCTGGGATTACAGCTGTGAGCCACCATGCCCGGCCATGGTTTCTATTAGTAAAGTTTGTGAGATCATTTTTTGGTTGTGGAGCATCTGTGGTGGACAGACTCTAAGATGGTTCCAAATTATCTCTGCCTCACTATCACATCTTTGTATGATCCCCTCCATTTGAGTATGAAAGGGATGTGTGACTTTCTTCCAACCAATAGCATATGACAAAGGTGATGGTATGTCACTTATATGATTAGACTACATACAGTTGTGACTCTGTCATCCTAGCAGATTCTTTTTCTTCCTGGTTCTGATAAAATCAACCTACCACGTTAGAAAGACCCACATGGTAAGGAAGTGAGGGTGGCCTCTGGTGAACATTCCTCAAGGAACTGAATCCTGCCACAACCACATGCACTCGGAAGGAGATTCTTCTGCATTCAAGCCTCAGATGAGACTCTGGCCCTGGACAACACCCAGGCCTCTGAGAGACCATGACACATAGAACCTAGCTAAGTCATGTAGAATCTCTGACTCATAGAAACTGTGAGATATTAAGTGTGTGTTGTTTGAAGATGTTAGGTTTGTGGTAATATTGCTATACAGCAATAGATAACTAATGTAGCATCCTAGGAGAAGACATGGCTAAGAGGATTGGTTTAGTGAGAAGATGAACCTCTGGAGAGTGTTAGGAAGCTTGAGTGTGAGATAAAAAGGACCTGTCCTGGCTAACACGGTGAAAGCCCGTCTCTGCTGAAAATACAAAAATTAGCCAGGCGTGGCGGTGGGCACCTGTAGTCCCAGCTACCCGGGAGGCTGAAGCAGGAGAATGGCGTGAACCCGGGAGGCAGAGCTTGCAGTGAGCTGAGATCGTGCCACTGCACTCCAGCCTGGGTGACAGAGCAAGACTCCGTCTCAAAAGAAAAAAAAAAAAAGGGACCTGGGGAATGGAACAGGCTAATCAAATCTATACCTGATGAGGTATAGATTTGATCATTCCTTTGGGCAACGGGAAGGGTAATGAAATGCCACTGCCAAGTGAAAAGACATTTTTAGGAAAATGTGATTAGAAGTGTTCAACAAGAATGTTCAATGAGAATGTGTGATTCATGTGTTAGATCCTATTAGACAATAAAAAAGAAGCATGTTCGCACAAAGCTTTGCACATAATAAGACTTTCACAGATGGATTTGAGTTGCCCATATCTGTTTGCTGTAAGTAATTGTATGGTTAGGATAATGACGTAGGTGAATTGTGAGTTAAGTGAAGCAGTTAAATGAGGCCCATACTCTCTATGGGAGACTGAGAAAGGGGAAGCACTGTGGTAAAAGTATACAGTAATACCGTGGTATCTGTGGGGTATTGGTTTCAGGACCCCCTTGAATGCCAAAATCCATGGATGTGCAAGTACCTGATATAAAACTACATAGTATTTTTTTACAACCTATGAACATCCCCCTAGATATTTTAAATCACCTTTACATTATTTATCATATGTAATACAATGTAAATGCTATGTAAATAGTTGTTGTATTGGTTTTATTTGTATTATTTTGTATTGTTGTTTTAAATATTTATTTCAAATTTTTTTATTTTTTAATTTTGTGAGTACATAGTAGGTGTATCTATTTATAGTATACATGAGATCCCTTGATACAGCATGCAATACGTAACAATCACATCATGGAAAATGGGGTTCCTGTCACCTCAAGCATTTATCCTTTGTGCTGCAGACAATCCAATTATACTCTTTTAGTTATTTTATAATGCACAATTAAATTATTACTGACTGTTTTCCCTCTGTTGTGCTAGCAAAGTACTAGGTCTTATTCATTTTTTTCCATTTTTTTGTACCCATTAACCATCCCAACTTCCCACCCCCACCCCAAACTACCCTTCCCAGCCTCTGGTAACCCTCCTTCTGTCCTCTTTTCGTCCATGAGTTCAGTTGTTTTTATTTTTAGTTCCCACAAATAAGTGAGAACATGTGATGTTTGTCTTTCTGTGCCTGGCTTATTTCACTTAACATAATTATCTCCAGTTCCATCCATGTTGTTGCAAATGACAAGATCTCATCCTTTTTTATGGCTGAATAGTTCTCCATTGTGTATAAGCACCACATTTTATCTATCCATTCATCTGTTGATGAACACATAGGTTGCTTCCAAATATTGGCTGTTGTGAACAGAGCTGCAACAAACATGGGCCTGCAGCTATCTCTTTGATATACTGGCTTCCTTTCTTTTGGATATAAACCTAGCAGTGGGATTGCTAGATTGTATGGTAGCTCTATTTCTTGTTTTGAGGAACCTCCTAACTGTTCTCCATAGTGGTTTTACTCATTTACATTCCCACCAACAATGTACCTTTTCAAATATTTTTGATCCATGGCTGGTTGAATCTGAGGATGCACAATACAGGGATACAGAGAGCCAAACTATACATTATGCTGGCTACCTGTCCCAGGAGTACTCTTGAAGGAAGAGGACAGGAGGCTCCCACTGGACACATGGGATCCAACATCACACTCCTAAAAGGAGATCATGTAATTGTGCTTTTTTTTTTTTTCATTTGATGTAATACTAAGATAATGCACACAATAAAGGGAGAATGTCTACGTGGCAGAAAGATGTGGTATAATGGTCAGGACCATGTGGGAATAATTTTTCACTAAGGCTGATTTTATTTTTCTTTAGCTACAGAATCCTATAGCAATAGATATTTTGTGTGTTCAGGAGAGGAAGAGAAATAGGAATTTTCCCATCTGTAATCTACACTTTCTACATATGAACTAAAATATCCTCTTTTCTCTTTCCTCTGCCATTTTGTGATGGTTGAATTTCTTACTCATATTTCTGAGGCTTAAGCTCCAAAACCATTATTGTTTTGTAGCTAAATGAAAGATTTAAGTATTTCTGTCTGTGGCATATCCATGGTTGATGCAGGGATAAGGAGTGAGCAGAGGAAGAGTGTTCTAAACCCCAGAATACAGTGTTTTATATCCACCTCTAAGATTGAGGCTGAAAAAGCCTATTTATAAAATACCTTTAAAATTATAGAGTTCCTTCTGTATTTGAAAGTACTGTCCGGAGTCTTCTGGAATAATCAAAGAAATAGCTGATAAAAGAGCTTAGCAAGCATTTGAAGCACTGAGCTAGCACCATCAAGACACTTTGGGATTGAACAATTGGTGGAGAAATCATCCCCAGAACAATTGATTTTTTGGTACATTCAACAACTGCCTAATAGTCACAACCGTCAACTTAAGGGGGAAAATATACACTACCATATAAACCTCCGGATGTGCTTTACAATAGCTACAATTTCAGAGAAATGAGATCTTATTTAAAAGATAGATTCTTAAAGCGGTTGCAATTTTTGAGTAACGCTAATGCGCAGGGGAGGAGCTGACTTCTGTAACAGTACTTTATTTCTCTGTAAAAATGCTGCTCAACAGCCCACATCCCACTTCTTGTTTTGTACAATTTTTGCTGCCCAAAGTAGGGTGCAGGGAGACAGGAGGAACTTGAAAAATCAAACACAAAGATGGAATCACAGAGTGCCCCAGCAAACAGGATCCCTTCCTGATGACTCAGTAGCCAACAATCTTCTTATCCAACATTGTTTTTAAAATTTGGACAACATACAAATATCTTTTAAAGGGGAAGAAAGACTGCACATTAGTGTTATCTTTACTATTTCTTCTTGTGTTATTTAAATATGTAGGGACAAGCACTAGATGTGGTAGGCCATTTTTGCATTGCTGTAAAGTAATACTTGAGGCTGGGTAATTTATAAAGAAAAGAGGTTTAATTGGCTCATGGTTCTACAGACAGTACAAGAAGTGTAGTGCCTGCATCTGCTTCTGGTGAGGGCCTGAGGAAGCTTACAATCATGATGGAAAGGGGAGCGGGTATCCCACCTGGTGAGGACAAGAACAACAGAGAGATGGGGGAGGTGAACACACTTTTAAATGACCAGAGCACCTGTGAACTCAGAGTGAGAACTCACTTAACACCAAGGAGGTGGCACCTAGCCATTCATGAAGGTTCCACCCCCATGATCCAAACACCTCTCACCAGGTCCCACCTCCAACACTGGGGATTACATTTCAGCATGAGATTCAGAGGGGACAAATACCTAAGCTATATCACTTACGTATAATAAGCTGCTTATATGTATTGTCATTCCACCAGTATAAGTAAAAAAATAGATTTCCAAATGAAAAGTGAGCAAAACTAGGAAGTGACAAAATACAAATTAATAACATTTATGTAACAAATAAGATGATAAAGGCAAACTGGTATTTACAGTTTAAATCTTCATTCATTCATGTGTTTGTTTGTTCATTTGACAAGCACTGGATGAGCACCTGTCATTCCCAATGGTGCTTTTCTAGGCACTCCAAATACATCTGTAAGCAAAATAAAATCCCCCATCTACATGAAGCTTACATTCTAGTGTTATAGACAGATAGAAAACCAAATAAATAAGTGAAATATGTAGTGTGTCAGATGATATTGAGTGCTAAGGAGAAAAAAATCTAGAGAAGGGGAGATTTGAGAAAAGGGAGCTGCAATTTGTAATTTAGGAAAAGCCTCATGGAGAAGGTGGTATTTGTATAGAAAACTTGAAGCAGATGAAAGAGTGAGTATCTGGGTGTTACTGAGTGAGGGAAGGGTCAGTGTTCCAGAGAGAGGGAACAGTGGGTGCAAAGGCTCTGAGGCTGACGTAAGCCTGTTTTTGACTTGCCTCTTTTCAAACTACTGTAAAACCTCTGCTCTTACTGTGTTGGCTGTTAGGTCATTTGTCTTTTACTGGAGGATAATGATATCTTTTATATATTACATCTACTTCATTTTCAAAAATTAGGCAATAACAGTAAAGTGGTATTATTTAACAGTAATGTGATAGTAAACCTAATTATACACATGCAGGTATTGAAATACAGTAACAGACCACATTAATTGGTCGGTGAGATTATAAAGACTATGCTTAATTGAATATATTCATATTATTATCAAAATCTAAATGTAGAGCTAGTAAATTTGCATAAAAATGCTTACAGATGTCTGATAACAAGACCGTAGACCCTCTGTGGCCCGAGGAACCCCACTTCAAAAAACAAGGAGGGACCCCTTTTAAGCCTACCTTCTAACTGGTTGATTCGAGGTCATCTGTTGCACTAGTGAATATGGAGATACAAGATTTCTTCACTTTGGCCCCTATAATATTACTGAATATGACTCAACACATGGTTTGGGGAATGTACAGGGCACATGGCTAGAAAATAAGTTCCAAAAAACAATCTTAGTTCTTTTGTTGTCATACCCACCTACGAGAATTGCTTCTGTGATTTTAGACCATGTGCAGCCCAGATTCTCTGCCCATAATTATCTAGGCAGGAAACAGCTTTGTTGATTTTGCAACACCGAGAGGAGATTGGAGAGTAGTTTGGGCAAAGCAGCTTCTGCACCATTTCTATTAGCCCACAATTCTGCAGCTGAGACAAAATGGAGAGCCTGAAAATAATTCTTGTGAGGCTACCTCATTAGTCATGTGACAAGACTGGCTTCAAGGTTGAGGTGGGAGTGGCCAATGAAGCAATGAAAACACTCTTTGCCCATGCTTTTGGAAGCTACACTAGTTTTGATGAGGGTTCTGAGAAAGTTTTCCAAAATGCATAACATAAGAGAGGTACACAGGTCATCAGCATTAGGAATGAATGTAGCTGGCAATATCTGTTACAATAACTGGTGCCTATCTGTGACATTTAAGATGAAATTGGGAGAACTCCAAGATATTTTGAGAAAGAATTGAG
>NW_016809473.1:70257-94011 GCF_001698545.2 Rhinopithecus bieti
TTTTTGGATACAGGGTTTTACTCCAGTTGCCCAGGCTGGAGTGCAATGGCACTATCTGGGCTCACTGCAACCTCTGACTCCTGGGTTCAAGAGATTCTCCTGCCTCAGCCTCCCAAGTAGCTGGTTAAGTAATGGGTGCATGCCACTGTGCACAGCTAATTTTTTATATATATATATAAATGTTTTATATGTATATAATTATGTACTGTCTCTCTCTCTCTCTCTCTCTCTCTATAGAACTCCTGGGCTCAAGCTATCCACCCACCTCAGCCTCCCAAAGTGCCGGGATTACAGGCCTGAGCCACCATGCCTGGCCAATGGGTATGTATTTTTGATTAACATTTCTTAATTAACCTTACATGGAAAAGTAGATGATTTTGGTAGGCTATCCTGACTAATCTGGACTGCATGGAACTGCTTAAAGGTAATTTTCTCATCAGGAGTAATTATTTTCTAGGACTAGGCTATAATCTTGACATGATAATATGATTACTGCCTCTTAAAATAACATAAATTTTATACGTACAAAAATCTTGTCTCCTTTACTCATACTACATGCTGATACCGTTATCACCATCACCACCACTTTGCCTCCACCGCATCCCTCCACACATCAGATATACAAACACACATTTAAGAGAAGAGTCTGGGATCCCATAGGATTAACATAGTGTTTCATAAGCATCAAGAGGTAAGAAATGAAGATTTCACATCCATACTTCCATAAAGTATCAGAAGACACATGGTGTTGGCATATGATATTACAAAGGTAGTATAGCATAGTGGCGAGGAGCAGGGGCCCTGGAGGCAGACTGCCTGGGTTGAAATCCCAGCTACTACTAACCAGCTATGTGAGTTACTTAGCCCTCTGTATGCCTTGATATGATTATCAGTAAAATGAATTGAATAATTTTACCTAAGTCATGTGATTGTAAGAATTAAATAAATTACTGTATGTTAACCACTTAGAACAACACCAGCATATAGTAAACATTATAGAACTAAATAGAAATAAAGAAAGAAAGAAGGCTTATCTTAGAAAAAAATAGTAAGTGGATTATTACAAATTGTTAAGACATGACGATAGAACTATTTACAATAGATCTATTTATAAAGCATTTGATTCCTGAAGTAATAGCAAGATCTTTATTTTTCAATTTGTGTAAGATTTTGGTTATGTAGATGACATTGTTTTTTGAGTAGAATGCAATCAATACCTTGGAACTATTTGGCATTTTATTCCCCTAACGTGAAGCATGAGTTGTAAGAAAAAATAATCTATATTCATGAAAGTGCACTAATAGGCTGAGAAATCAACAACTGCTTGACATTCATGAAATGTCTTTTTCAGTGTATCATGAAGTAGCTCAGGAATAGGCATTGTCTGAAGAATAAAAACTTGCTACAGATTAAGAACAAGGAAGACTCAAATATCCTTAATTCCTTACTTTATATGTTATAAACACTGATGCTGTGGTATGCTGCTAAGATACTACCTTCAGGATTAAAGTACTCACTCCCTCAGGTTTTGGGATTGTTGGCAACATACATCCTTTAGCTATTAACCCTTTCTAGAAATTGCTTTCTGCTGAAGAGATCTGCCTCATCCAAAGTCATACTCCCTTTCTGTGGGGGAACTGATACCCAATGATTGGTATATCTGGGTGTATGAAGACTCGACCCACTTGCTCCAATTTGAGAAAGTTCTTCAGGGCCATCCCAGGTCTTCAGGTCTCCATACAATTGGCTGAGGCCACTTGCATCCCCTGGGATGGTTGATATGTGCCCAATATTATCTGAAAACTTCTTTGTGTTAAGCTGGTTCAAATGACAAAAAGTCTATGTCTGTTGCTATTTCACAAAATAAGCTTTGTCTCATCTATGACCTTTACCCTCAATAGATTTTATATTCTTTTGAAAATTATTTCAAATTTTGGTCAAGAATGGATATCTCTTGCTAGATAATTTTCTTGGGCATTAACAATAACAAAATTTTACAAGGCTGGACAGTGGCATAGAAGTTGAAATGACATATGGAGAGAGAGAGAGTACACAAGGAAAAAGAAGGCACTGGGCATATATGTGAAGTCATCTTGGAAATAGATTCTTCAGCCCCAGTCATCCCAACTGATGCCACATGGAGTCAGAAAGAGCACAACTGAGCCCTTCCTGAATTCCCAACTCATAAAACCATGAACAAAATAAAATGATTCTTTCAATCCACTATGTTTTTGGAGTAGTTTGTTACGTAGCAGTAGATAACTGAGGCGAATGGATTTGCTAATGACCTGAGTAATTAATCAAATATGCTGGTGAGTATAGAAGGTTATGTACATTATTGAGACTATGGAGCCATTCCACCTGTCTTCAGGTTCTGGCTTTGCCACTTGTAAGCCCTGTGATGTTCAGCAATGCATGCTTCAGTTTCCTCATCTGTAAAATAGAGATAATAACTACCTCACAGTACTGTTGTGAGGATTTAATTAGTTAACACTTAGGAGGTGCTATATACATTTTAACTATTATTATTGTGACATGTAGTTGGGCCTCAACAATAGCAACAAGTAGAGTGCTCTTTTTTCAGCATAGTAGGAGTAACCTTGAGATTCAGTGAGAGATGAGATTAAATCCTAGATCAATGATGTATGTGTAATTCTGGAGCTTTTCAGGGCCTCAATTTTTCCATTTGTATTATGAGGCTAGTAATACATATTTTTTAATGTTCTTGTGAGAATTAGATGAGCTAACCTGGGTAAGTACTAGGCTTAGAGCCTGGAAAGCAGTTAGCATTCAGTAATTGCTGACTCCTTTGGCACCCCCCTCACCCTATTTGAATCCATATAGGGTAAAAATCTCTTAGCAGAAGAGAAGAAGAGATTGGCTGGTTTTAAACTCTTCAGCAACATTAAACACAGAGTTTACTCAAGCTTCATGGTGAAAGCCTAGTTCAGTTGTTTTCAAGGAATACCTGGAAGGGTATCTACAAAAGTAACCTGCTGATATCCAGTTTTCTTTTAACGAGATACTATTCTTGTCATACAAAACTATGGTTTGGGTGTCAGTAACAGGCTGAGGATGAGCGGTATCAATTATCTGTTACAACTCAAGGCTATCAATCAAAACATGTATTATTTCCTATGCCCTAGGCAACCAAAGGCATCAAACTAACAAGAACTCGGAGGAGCAAATAAACAGGAATGTGAAGCTACCAGGTTCCCAGGAAGGTATAGCACCAGGGGCTCTTAGTTCCACATTGCACTCTCGTTGGTACCAGATGAAGTGAAAGCATGAGGGAAGTAGTTGAGGGAGAATGCAGCAAAAAAAGAAAAGAAAAGAAAAGAAAAAAAATTCCCCAAATCAGGGCTGAAGTAAACGCAATAGAGAATCTAAACACTGGACTCTGCTGCAGGTAATAAACAAAGCCTCATCAAAATCAGCTCAAGAAGGCTTGGCTAGTGATTTCCAGAGACTTGCCCCCACCCTGGACAAAAGCATTAAGAAAACTTGAAGTGATGTCTGCTCATGAAAAAATAATGGCAAAGTCAGAAAAAGTAGAGAAGTGAATCAGAATAAATCAACTTTTAAGTGAGCAGTCAGGGACCAGGAAGAACAAAATTCGCAGTACCCGTTTTATATCAGTGTGGAAAACTAGCTCATTTTAACCTGTCATTGTACATAAATCACTCTTCAAGCTTGGTGGAGGCAGGAATTCTTCCTCTAATACGTCATATTTACCTGAAAATGGGTCACCATAAAACGATAATGGTGGTTTTTTGCTAAGGAATATGTCAAAACTATAAAGATTGACCCCCAAGAAGAAGTTAAATGTGAGAGTAAAAGATGAAACATATTCTTAGAGAACATTAAAGCACAATCGAACTCTTCAAACAATGGGGAAAATAAAGGAAAATATGATATTATAGCCCCAGGAGTCCTAATGAATAGTGGAAAGAACCCTTAATTCCAGATTCCTCAAACAGAAGTGATCTAGTGACCTCCATCCTACTTCAAGATCCCAAGAAATCATATAATAGCATGGTATTTATTAAGTACTTAATATGTGTCCGGCCCAGTGCTCCTCTTTTTAAATATATGTCTTCATTTAGTCGTTACAATAATCATATGATTGAGGAACTATTTTAACCCTCATTATTTAGGCAAATAAATCAAGACTTAAGAGAAATTAACTTACTGGCCCAAAGTCACACAGCTACCAAATGACTGAGTGGGGATTTGAATTTAAAACTCCTTGACTCCTTGAATCAATATCATCAAGCTCTAGACTATATTGCCTCTATAAATTCCCTACTATTTATGTGCTCATGAACACTTCCCCAACTTGTCATATATTGTGAAGGAATGAGAATAAGTCATTCCTTGTTCTCAAATAACTTTTCCTTTCTCTATGCTATAACTATAGATTTAAAGAACACAAAGAAATTGATTATATATGATAATAGGATGTGATAGGGCAAATGCTTTAATAGAGAATTAAGCATATTTTGTACTCTGAACACTTCACTATTTACCATGTATATAAAGGAGATACATGACAAATGTAAGTCATTGACTGACAAATCACTAATTTATTTATTTTTTTTTATTTTTTGAGACAGCGTTTTGCTCTTGTTGCCCTAGCTGAAGTGCACTGGCACTATCTTGGCTCACTGCAACCTCCGCCTCCTGAGTTCAAGTCATTCTCCTGCCTCAGCCTCCCAAATAGCTGGGATTACAGGTGTGTGCCACCACACCTGGCTAATTTTGTATTTTATTTTTAGTAAAGATGGGGTTTCACCATGTTGGTCAGGCTGGTCTCAAACTCCTGACCTCAAGTGATCCACCCGCCTCGGCCTCCCAAAGTGCTGAGATTACAGGAATGAGCCTAATGTATTACTTAATTGACCTTTAAATAAGTGTTTCTAAAAGGACTCCCAGTGGTTCCTGCTTCCTTGTATTCATGCCCTTGTGTAATCTCCTCCTCTTGAGTGTGGGCTGGATTTAGTGACTTGCTTTTAATTAGCAGGATGTGGCAAAAGTCACAGGATGTCCCTTCTGAGATTAGTCCTCTCTCTCTCTCAGAGAGTCCTCACTTTGAGAGAAGCAAACTGCCCTGTTGTGAACTGCCTTATAAATATGTCCATGTGGCAAGGAATCGAGAGAAGCCTCTGGTCAGCAGCCAGCAAGAACTTGAGATCCCCAGTCTAACAAACAGTCCCCAGAAAACTAAATCCTGCTGACAACCATGTGAGTGAGCTTAGAAGCTGATCCTTCCCAAGATGAAATTGCAAGTTCAGCTTACATCTTGATTGCCGCCTTGTGAGTTAGGAGATCCTATCTAGCAACTCCTGGATTTCTGACCCACAGAAACTGGGAGTTCATAAACATTTTTTGCTTAAAACCACTAAGTTTTGGAGTAATCTGTTACATGGTCATAGATAATGAATACAGTGCTCCTCCATTTTGTGACAAAGAGCAGCAGTGCTGTAGATGTTTTCATTTAAGGAAGTCCAATTTGAAAAAAAAGTTACACAGGAAATCTTGTTGCCATGGCAACAAGTTACAGGTTTCTTATGCTCAGTATAAACATTGGATAATAATCCCAATGGTTCGGAGCTCACAGATTTCATCTATTAAAAGAGAAATTAAATGTTGAGGAAGGCATAGACATGGACTTCTCATGTGGCCTTTGCTCCAAGAATCCTACCACAATGGTCTCCTCTGAATTCCAGTGGTTGCTTCAGGACTGAGGAGAAGGGACAGTAGTGGCAGTTATTACGTAGTCTTTGAAAGTTAGAGGTAAAGGAAAGCCAGCTAGATGAGTCAAATAGAAAGGACATTACTTTGCTTTCGGATACTCTCAGGAGAAATGGTAATGGGAGAATAAGCTGAACACTTTGCATTTGTTAAACCCTTTATTCTTTTCAAGAGACTGTCACGTCTTTATTTCCTTGGCACCTCACAATGACCTAATTAGATAGGCAGGGAAGGCATTGATTTATATTATATGTGGCAAAAGTGTATTTGTATAATTTTGCCTTCCATTAAAAAAATAAAAGTAACAATCAGAGAAATGATTCTTCTGATCTCACAAAACCAGTGGGCAGCCAAAGCAGAGTGAGAACCAACAACTCATTTCCCAAGTTCTTAGCCTCTTCTTCCCACTGCCTTTCTCTGCTGGTCAAACTTTCCCCTAGCAAACATTTCTTTTCCTCCCTGGGAAGATAACACTGCTATTTCAGAGGCAGTGACCCTGAGCCACTACGGACACAACAAAGCTTGTATGCCTTTTTCAGGAGTTGTGGGAGACCATCTGTACTTTTCTCTCATTATATCCAAGAGGCCACCTTCACATTTTAACACTTGGTATCATTCTTGTAACTTGTTCATACAGCAGCACTTTTAAAAAATTGTTATTTTAAAATTGTTGTTTATTTTTAATTTATTTACTTTTAATATTTATTTTAGATTCAGGGGTACATGTGTAGTTTTGTTATATAGGCAAATTGCATGTCATGAAGGTTTGGTGTACAGATTACTTAGTCACCCAGGTAACAAGTATAGTACCTGATAGGTAGTTTTTCTATCCTCACCCTTCTCCCACCCTCCACCCTCAAGTAGGCCCTGGTTCCCATAGTTTCTTCCTTTGTGTTCATGTGTACTCAGTGTTTAGCTCCCACTTATAAGTGAGAACATACAGTATTTGGTTTTGTGTTCCTGTGTTAGTTTGCTTAACATAATGGTCTCCAGCTCCATCCATACTGCTGCAAAGGACATGATCTTGTTCTTTTTTACGGAGGTATAGTATTCCATGGAATATATGTATCACATTTTCTTTATCCATTCTACTGTAGATGGACATTTACTTAAATCCATGTGTTTGCTGTTATGAATAGTGCACATGTCTTTATGGTAGAACGATTTATATTCCTTTGGGTATACATGCAATAATGGGATTGCAGGGTAGAATGGTAGTTATATTTTAAGTTCTTTCAGAAATTGCCAAACTGCTTTCATAATGGCTGAACTAATTTACATTCCTACCAGCACTGTGTAAGAGTTTCCTCTTTGTATCCTCACTAGCATCTGTTATTTTTTGACTTTTTAATAGTAGCCATTCTAACTCGTGTGAGATGGTATCTCATTGTGATTTTGATTTGCAGTTATGTAATGATTAGTGATGCTGAGCATTTCTTCATATACTTTTTGGCCACATGTATATATTCTTTTGAAGTGTCTACTCGTGTCCTTTGACTACATTTTAATGGGGTTCTTTGTTTTTTTGTGTTAATTTGCTTAAGTTCCTTATAGGTTCTGGATATTAGGCCTTTGTTGGATGCCTAATTTGAGAATATTTTCTCAAATTTAAGCAACATTTTCTTAAAACTTGATGTGTACCAAGTTACCTAGGAACTGAATTAATGTTCAGATTCCCAGGTCCTACCTCCCAGATTCTGATAATTAGAACTGGAGTGGAGCCCAAGATCATTTTTTTTCCCAAGAACTTCCATGTGATTCTGATGGAGGTGGTACATGACCAACTTTGGTAAATGCTACCTGACACATTCCTTTTCAGTATTGTGCTATAACAGAAAGCTAAAAGACACACACTTGTCATTACACATGAATACACACACAGAGGAATATCTTGCTTTATGCAGTAAATGGTTTCCAAAAAGGATGTATGTGTATCACATTTTATACCTCAGCTCACACATGAAATATGTTACATTCACGTATCATTTCCTTTCAAAGAAAGAACTACATCTTAAAGGTTATTTGATCCTTAGCACCTAGCACAATTCTTGGTGCCTAGAATTGGCTGGCTTGGTGTTGCTTAAATGAATGACTATTCACTGTATTCAAACTGCTAAAGTCTTAGCATAGCATGATGATAAGTCAAAGATTTGTTCAGCACCATGTAGCACGTCTTAACAGCATTCACTCCTATTTCCATTTAATGATTGTAAGCACTGCTTTTATTTTAGGATTCAGAAAGGCAAAAAATAATAATAACATGAACAGTGATATACCCCTGCAAATGGGAAGCCCTTAGAAAAGTGGTTGTCTTAATCATGGGGTCTTTCTTTTCCTCTCCAGATCTTAAAAGTTATGAGCTCAGCCTTGCCAGGAGACTTTATGTTCTATCATATTTGTAACTCCAGGAGGAGAAAGGACATAATAAACGGTACCAACATAAGGCCTTAAACTCCCCTTTCCCAAATAACAGAGAAAATATTTGTTCTTGAATCAACAAATTGTAACACTGTATTTAGCAAAATAAATTAGAATCTTTTAAATAGGTGTAGAATAGTGATACGTATACTCACTAGAACAGAAACTGGTGAGGTTTTTGCTGGCCCAGCTTAGGAGACCAAAATAGAGCGAAGAACTGGCTTTGGTGTGCCTCTGGAGCAGGCATCTTTCCTGAGTTGCTAAATGGAGGTTTTCAGCTGATTTGTTTATGTGACAGCTTGCCTGTTAACAGAAAATATTGATTCCTCTGGCTTATTAGCAATGAGGACTCCTAAAAACATTTTAGCCTAAACTCATATTGAGTTATGAAAAAAAAATTAAGCTTTCCAAGGAGTTATTCGCCTTGGCCTCATAATGTTTGATTGGACAAGGCCAGAATATTTTTCCTGATTTTGCAGCTAGAAGCCAGACTTTCTACTTTCTCTGGTTTGACTTATTGGATAAGCCCTTTGAAAAATGGAGCTTATACTTAGTGTGTTTTATTTTAACTTCAATGATGATATGCATCTCTGCAGTAAATTTTTAAATAGCTGGTTATATATGCTGAATAAATGATGAACCTAATAATGCTCCCAGCTATCCTCATAGAGCATCTGGAAGGTAATCAGGGTCAAGATTGAAAGACAAAAAGACAGGGAGGAAGAAAGATTTAATACATGTCATGTTCTGGCAAATGAATGCTGATTTATGCCAAACTAGGCTTAAAAGAACTAAAATTACCATACGTGGTACAATCATTGCAGGCATACTCCTCACACAGCAAGAACAGTCTTGTGAAAATTTGTATAAGTAAACTTTATCATCAACACTTAAAATTGATAAAGAATATGCACAGATAATAATAGCAGCTCACATTGTACAGTTTATTTCTAAAGTCATTGAGTATATAGTATTTACTTTCATCATTGTAATAGTCTTTTCATGTAAGAGTTATAATCATTCTGGGTTTTTTTTTTTTTGTCTCTCATTTTCAATAGCTTCATGGAGACATAATTGAAATAAGCTGTATATATTTAAAATAATTTGATAAGTTTTGACATATGTATACAGCTGTGAAATCATTAGCACAATATGCATCGCCCCCAGGAGTTTCCTTGTGCTCTTTCCCAAGCAACCACTGATCTACTCTCTGCCATAGATTAGTTTAGTTTGTTTAGATAATTAGTTTAGATAGATTGGTTGGCATTTTCTAGAATTTTAGATTAATATAATCAAACACTATGCACCTCTTTTTTTGGATGAAGGAAGTCTGTGTTTTTTCACTCAGCATAAATTATTTTGAGCTTCATCCATGTTGCCGCATGTATCACAGTTCATTCCTTTTCATTGCTGAGTAGCATTCCATTGTATGGAAATCTCACGATGTTGACATATTCATCTGTTGATGGAAATTTGAGTTGCTTCCAGTTTTGCGCTATTACAAATGAAGTTGCTATGAACATTCTTATAAGTCTTTGTATGAACATGTGCTTTATTTTCTCTTGGGTAAATAAACATGAAAACACCTAGATCATATGGTAGACATATGTTTAACACTTATATTATTATAACATATTATTATTACATGTTATATATGTTATTTTACATTCTCAGCAGCAGGCTATGAAAGTTTCAACTCCTATGCATTCTCACCAAATCTTGGTCTGGTCGTCAATCTTTGTACTTTCAATTTAATTTAATAGATGTGTAGTGGTATCTAATTGTGTTTTTAATTTGCATTCCCTTAATGGCCAATTATATTGAGCATTTTTTGTGTGCTTATTTGTCATCAGTATATATTCGGTGAAGTGTCTGTCAAAGTATTTTGCCCATTTTTTAATTGGGTCATTTGTTTGTTTTTTGTTGAATTTTGAGAGTTCTTTATATATTCTGAATACAAGTATTGTATCAGACATATGCTTTGTATATATTTTCTCCCAGTCTGTGGTTTCTCTTTTATTCTCTTAAGAGTGTCTTTTGGAGAGCAAATGTTTTAACTTTGTTGAAGTCCAGTTCATTAATTTTTTAATGGATTGTGGTATTGATATGGCATATAAGAAATCTTTGCCTAATCCAAGGTCACAAAGATTTTCTTCTAGAAGATTTTGAAGTTTTAGTTGTATATTAGGTTAGGATAAAGAGTTGAATTAATTGTCGTGTATGGTAATGAGTATTATGACCAAAGTTTTTTCTTTTTTTTTTTTTGGCGTAAGCTATCCAAAATTGTTTCCAGCCACTATTTGTACCAAATGCTATCTTTCTGATTGAATTGCCATGCACGTTGTTGAAAATCAGGTGTCTTTATATATGTATGAGTCTATTTTGGAATTTTTTTCTTCATTGATCTATTTTCTGTCCTGATACCAATCCCTTACTCTCTTGATTATTACACTTTATAATAAGTTTGAAATCTGGTAAAAATAATTCATCCCAAATTGTTGTTCTTCCAAAGTGTTTTGGCCATTTGAGGTCTCTTGCATTTTCTTGATAAATTTAGAATCTAATTTCTCATTTTCTGTTAAAAAAAAAAAAAGGCCCGCTGAGACTTTGATTACAATTATGTTAAATCTATGGATCAATTTAAGGAGAATTCATATCTCAATTATACCAAGTCTCTTGTTTAATTTCTCTCAGCAATGTTTTGTAATCTTTGGTGTACAAGTCGTTCACATCTTTTTCCAGATTGTTTCGTATTTTTGATGCTATTGTAAGTGTTATTGTTTATTGAATTTCAATTTCTCATGGTTGCTAGTACAGATTCTCCTCAATCTACAGTGTGTGTATGTCCCAATAAACCCATTATAAATGGAAAATGCATTTACTACACCTAACCTACCGAACATCAAAGCCTAGCCTAGCCTACCTTAAACGTGCTCAGAACACTTACATTATATAGTTGGGCAAAATCATTTGGCAACACGGTACACTTTAGAACATTGGATATTTACCCTCGTTCTTGCACGGAAGACTGGGATTTGTGTCTCGCTGCCACTGCCCAGCATTGTGAGAGACTATCATATTGTTTTCTACTAAATGCAGAATGTTTTCATACCATCCTAAAGGTAAAAAATTGTAAGTCAAACCATCGTAAGTCAGGGACCATCTATATATAGAAATATCAATGACTTTTGTATATTGATCTTGTATCCTGAAACTTACTTGCTAAACTTGAGTTTTAGTTTTAGTAGCTTTTTTTCCTGTAGCTGCAATGGGATTTTCTACACAGATTATCATGTTGTTTAAGAATAAAAAGTGCTTTATTTCTTCCGTTCCAATCTGGACGACATTTATTAATTTTCTTTGTTTGATTATACTGGCTAGAATTCTAACTCAACGTTGAATAGAAGTGGTGGAAGTGGTGACAGCAAATTTTTTTTTTTTTCTTGTTACTGATCTTAGGGGAAAATCATGTAGTCTTTCACTATTAAGTATGATGTTAGTGGTAGATTTTTTTTGCACATGCCATGCCTATATTCATTTTCCATTGCTGTGTAACGAATTACCTTAAAGGAGCGATTTAAGCTGGGAGTAATGGCTCACACCTGTAATCCCAGTGCTTTGGGAGGCCAAGGCAGGAGGATTGCTTGGGGCCAGGAGTTCAAGACCTGCCAGGGCAACATGTTAAGACTCTGTCTCTACTAAAAAATTTTTAAATTAGCCAGGTGTGTTGGCTTGCGCCTATAGTCCCTGCTACTTGGGAGGCTGAGATGGGAGTATCACCTGAACCCAGGAGTTTAAGGTTGCAGTGAGCCTGGATCATGCCACTGTACTACAGCATGAGTGACAGAGTGAGGTCTTATATCTAAATGAAAATAAAAATTAATTAATTAATTAAAAGAAAAAAAAACCCATAGCAACTTAACAAACATTTATTATCTCACAGTTTATGTAGGTCAGGAATCCCAGCTAAGACATGACTTAGCTGGGTGCCTCTGCCCCAAGGTCTCTCACAAGACTGTAATCAAGGTCTTAGCTGTGGCTTTTGTTTCATTTGAAGTCTGGGTTCAGGGCAGATTTGCTTCCAAGCTCACTCATGTGGTTGTTGGCAGAATTCATTTTCTCACAGGCTGTCTGATTGTGGGTGTCAGTTTCTCACTGGCTGTTGGCCAGGGGACTCTATCAGTTTTTTGCCACATGGTGTTGTCCTTAGGGAAGTCATACCTTGGCCGATGGCTTTCCTCAGAGCACGTGACGGCAAGCAAGATAGAAGCCACACTCATTTTGTAAGCTAATCTCAGAAGTGATGCCCCATCACTTTGCAGAATTCTGTCATAGAGTGAAACAGCCAGGCGCGGTGGCTCACACATGTAATCCCAACACTTTGGGAGGCTGAGGTGGGAGGATCACTTGAGGTCCGGAGTTCGAGACCAGCCTGGCCAACATGGTGAAACTCCGTCTCAAAAATTAGCTGGGTGTGGTGATGCGTGCCTGTAATCCCAGCTACTTGGGAGGCTGAGGCAGGAGAATCGCTTGAACCCGGGAGGTGGAAGTTGCAGTGAGCCGAGATCTTGCCATTGTACTCCAGCCTGGGTAACAGAGGGAGACTCTGCCAAAATAAAAATAAAATAAAAAATAAAAAATAAAATGAATGAGTCACGACTAGGTTTAGCCTTACAATCGGGGGAAGGGATTACAGAAAGAGGCAGGATCATTGGAGGTTATCTTAGAGTCTGACCTTACCACAATTTCCCTTTATCGAGTTGAGGAATGTCCCCTTTCTATTTCTAGTTTTCCCCAAAGGTGAGTTATTTATTTATTTATTTATTTATTTATTGTGATTATTTATTTATTCAGGAAAACGTGTTGACTTGATTCAACTGAATTTATTTTCCTTATCAAATGATCATGGGTTTTATTATAGTTTTTGTTTGTTTGTTATTGGTGGAGTTTGTAAGTTTGTTTGCATTTCAAATGTTAAACCAAAACTAAATTCCTGGGATAACTTCACTTTGTCATAATGTATTGTCTCTTGTATAAATTTTAGGTAAAATTTTGCTAATAAATTTGGGTATTTATGTTAATACCAATATTGGAAGAGATATTGGTTTGTAGTTTTCTTTTCTTGTAGTGTTTGGTCTGGCTCTGGGTGTGAGTGTAATATTGGGGGCTTATAGAATCAGTTAGGGAAAGTTAGTCCTTCCTCGGTTCAATTTTCTGTGAAGGAGCTTTATAAAACTAGTACTATTTCTTTCTTAGTGTATTTGGCCAGGAATTTATCAGTGAAGCCATTCCGGGGCCAGGAGTTCTGCTTTCACTGGGGAAAAGGTATTAAATTCAAATCTGCAATTTTCTTAATAGGTGTAAGCCATGTCAGGTTCTCTATGTCTTGTTGGACGCTAGTTTTTGGGTGGGTTTGTGTCTTTCAAGTAAATATTTCCATTTCTTCTACGCGTTGGAGATTATTAGCATAGAGTTACTTCATAATTATTCCCTTCTTCCCTTTGTAAGTATATACCAGGATTGTAAACTATTACCTTTCTTATTGTTTGGGATGTTGGTAAATTTGTTCGTGTACTCTGCTTTTTCCGGAAAACAGTCTGGCCTAGGAGGATTTATCAATTTTATCTTGTTTTTTCAAAGGGAAAGAAATCTTGATTTTTATTGGATTTTCTGTTTTCTGTTTTTGTTTCTCTTTTTAGTTGATATAAATTTTGGATTTTTTATCTCTTTTCTTATTGCTTATTTCGGGCTCTGCTTCTTCCTTTTTTTTTTTTTTTTTTTTTTTTTTTTTTTTTTTAAACAGTGGAAGAGGTCATTGATTTGAAACCTTTTCCAATATATGAATTTCATGCTATAAATTTCTCCCTAAGTACTGCTTTGGCAGAAGCCCATAAATTCTATGTTACGTCTTCATTTTCATCTAGTATAAAATATTTCATAATTTCTCCTTTTATTTCTTATTTAATCCATGTGTTATTTAGAAGTGTGTTCAAATATTTAGTTCAAATTTAGTTTACAAATATTTGGAGATTTTACCAATATCATTTTGTTATTGATTTTAATTTAATTCTATTTTTGTTAGAGAACTTAATTTGTATGACTTATAATACTTTTAAATGTATTTATACTTGTGTTATATCCCTGAATATGGTCCAGCATGATAAATGTTTCTTGTTTACTTGAAAGAGAGGTTTTGGATGCTCTTTTGATGCTCTTAGTGAGTGGGTTGTTCTTATTGAGTGGGTTGTTATATAAATGTCAATCAGGTAAAGTTGTTTGATAGTGTTGTTCAAGTCTTCTATACTCATGCTGCTTTTCTGCCTACTTGTTCTATCAATTATTAGGAGAGAACTATTAAAATCCTCAATTATAATTGTATATTTGTCTATTTCTCCTTACAACTCTATCGGTTTTTGCTTCATGAACTTTAAAACTTTTGGCCAGGCACAGTGGTTTATGCCTGTAATCCCAGCACTTTGGGAGGCCGAGGCAGACGGATTACCTGAGGTCAGGAGTTCAAGAGCAGCCTGGCCAACTTGATGAAACCCTGTGTCTACTAAAAATATATTAAAAAATTAGCCAGGTATGGTGGTGGGTGCCTGTAATCCCAGCTACTCAGCAAGCTGAGGCAGGAGAATTGCTTGAATCCGGAAGCGGAGGTTGCATGAGCCGAGATCGTGTCACTGCACTCCAGCCTGGGCGACAGAGCAACACTCTGTCTCAAAGCAAACAAACAAACAAACTCTTTTATTTGGGTTAATGAACTTTTAGGATCAGTATGTTCTCCTAATGATTTAACACTGTTTTCATTATAAAATGATCTTCTCTATCCCTGGTAATATTCCTTGCTCTAAAATCAACTTTATTCTCATACGGCCTTTAAAGTTTTCTTTTGAATAATGTATTAGCATAATGTTCTTTCATTATCCTTTTCCTTTTAACTGATTTGTATCATGATATTTAAATTGTGTTTCTAGTTGGTGGTGTACAAGTGAGTCTTGTTCTTTTTTTACCATCTGACAATGTGCCTTTTACTGGAATCTTTAGAGCATTTACATTTAATGTGATTGTTGACATTCTTTGGTTTGCATCTACCATCTTGCTATTTGCTTCCTATTTGTCCCATCTGCTTTTATTCCCTTTTCCCTCTTTTCTTCCTTCTTTTATTATTTTTACATTTTATTTTATATCCTTTGTTGATTTATTAGCTATAATTTTATCTTATTGTTTTATGATTGCATTAGTGTTTATATTATGCATCTTTGACATATCACAGTCTACCTTCAAGTGATACTATATCATTTCATATATAGAATAAAAACTTTGCAATAGTGTGGTTCCATTTTTCTCCTTTCATCTTTTATGTTATGGTTGTCATACATTTTACTTATACGTATGTTATAAACTCCATAATACATTCAGTTTGTTTGTTGGTTGGTTTTGTTGTTTAAATAGTCAATTATCTTTTCAAGATATTTAAATTATGAACAAAATTTTTATAAATTTACCCAGATAGTTACCACATTACCATGTCTAGTGCTCTGCATTCCTTTGCATAGATACATATTTCCTTCTAGTATCATTTTTTTTTCTGCTTGAAGGACTTTAATATTTCTTACACTGTGGGTCTGATGTTGATGAATTCTTCTAATATTAAGTCAGAAAAGCCTTTCTTTGTCTTCATTTTTGAAAGTCAGTTTTGACCAAGTGTAGAATTAGAGGTTGACAGTTTATTATTTTCCAGTACTTTAAAGATGTTGCTCCACTGTCCTCAAGTTTGCATTGTTTCTGACAAGAAATGTGATGTCATTTGGATCTTTATTTCTCTGTATTTATCTTATTTTTTCTGGGTATTTTACAATTTTTTGTTTTATTAATGGCTTTGACTAATTTGATTATGATGCACCTGGGAATAGTTTCCTTATCTTTTTTTTTGTGTTTGGGGTTCTTTGAGCCTCTTGAATTTCTGCATTTATAGTTTTCATTACATTTGGAAAACTCACTTACTATTTCTTCAAAAACTTTTCCTGTTCTCTCCTTTCTTCTCTTTTAGGGACTTCAGTAACATATCTCTTATGTTGCTTGAAGTTATCCCACAGCTCACTGAATCTCTCTTCCTTTCTTTCTTTCCTTTCCTTTTTTTTTCTTGAATCTTTTTTCTCTATGCTTTACATTTTGGACTGTTTCTGTTGCTATGTTCTGATAGTTCACTAATTTTTACTTATGCCATTTCTAATCTCCTGATAATTTCATTCAGTGTATGTATTTCATCTCAGACATCATAATTTTCATGGCACTTTCTATGTTTTCTCATGCATTATTTATATCTTCTATGTTTCTACTTAACATTTTGAACGTACAGAATACAGTAATAATAACTGTTTTAGAGTACTTGTCTGCTGATTCTAACATCTGTGTCAGGTCTGGGTTAGATTTGATCAATTGATTGTCCTCATTCTGAATGTTTCTTCCTGCTTTTTTTCATGCTTTATTTTTTCTTTGATTTGATGCCAGTTACAATAAGCTTTACTTTACTGGGTTTTGGATTTTTAAGAAATTTTTATTTTAAGTTCAGGGGTACAAGTGCAGGTTTGTTACATAGGTAAACATGTGTCATGGGGATTTGTTGTACAGATTATTTCATCACCCAGGTGTTAAGCCTAGTACCCATTAGTTATTTTTCCTGATCCCCTCTCTCCTCCTACCCTCCACACTCCAACAGGCCCAGTGTGTGGTGTTCCCCACAATGTGTCCATGTGTTCTCACCATTTAGCTCCCACTTATAAGAAAGAACATGTGGTATTTGGTTTTTCTGTTCCTGCATTTGTTTGCTAAGTATAATGACCCCCAGCTCCATCCATGTCCATGCGAAGGACATGATCTCATTCGTTTTTATGGCTGCACAGTATTCCATGGTGTATATGTACCACACGCTCTTTAGGGTTCTGGATATTTTTGTATTCCTATGTGTTTTTAAGCTTTATTCAGGGATACAATTAGGTTATTTGGAAACAGTTCAGTCTTTTCAGGTAGTACTTTCAGGATTTGTTAGATAAGTCTGGTGTGGTATTCTATCAGAGCTAATTATTCCCCACTACTGAGGCAAGAACATCCTGAGTACTCTACCCAGTGCCCCATGAGTTGTGACTTTTTCAGCCTGGTTGGTGATAACACACTATTCTTGGCTCAGTGTGAATGCCAGGCACTGCTATCTGTAATTCTATCTATCTATAGGTATTTCCCTAGCCTCAGGTGATTTATCTATACGTGTACTTTGATCAATACTGTATTAAGCACTTGAAGAGAATGCTCTGAAAATCTTCAGGTCCCTCTCTCTACGCACCTCTCTCCTCTCTGGTACTCTGTCCAGCTATCTCTAGTTGCCTCGATTTCCCCAGACATTCAGCTCTATCTCAACTCAGTGAGACCATCAGGTTTGTCTAGGTTCCCTTTTCTGCACCACAGCATGTAAACTCTCTCAAGTTGTGGCAATCAAAAGTTTTACTTCATTTGTTTCCATCTCTCGGGACTTGCTATCTTTCATAGCTTGATTTCCAGTTACTTGAACATAGTTGTTTCACATATTTTGTTTCGTTTCTGTGGTTGTTTCATGTGGGAATATAAATCTGGTCCCTCTTACTCTATCTTGCCCAGAAGTGGAAATATGATCCTTCCATTATAAAATAAAGAATGGTCCTAAGATTTGAGAACTCCAAAAGGACTTAGTGTTACAGTAAGTGGTAAAAGTAGAATTTATATCAATTGCTTTTATTCTTGTTTCAAAAACATGATCTTGGAAACACCTATACAGCTGGAAAATCTACAGGGCTTTTTTTTTTTCCAGTCTACAGATTGTTTACAATTGTTCATTTTATGTCTAGCCCTTATTTTTTTTCTTTAAGGAATAAAGGTGAACAACTATTTGGAATTGTTTATCTACTTGCTATCTCTCTTTTGAGAGAGAATAATGTTCTCAAGAGCTCCATTCTCTGATGCCTGCAGTATGTTATGAATCAGTAGAGAATCCTTCTGTCTGTGCTTGGGTCTTAAGTAAGTGCTCAGCTTTCTTTCTCTCTTACCTCTTAGGCCCACTATAAGTCACACCCTGTGTTAGTCTGTTTTGCATGGCTGTAACAGAATACCATAGACTAGGTAATTTCTAATAAACAGAAATTTATTTCTCACAGTTATGGAAGCTAGTAAGTCTAAGATCAAGGTGCCAGCATCTTGAAAGGGCCTTCTTGCTGCATCATGGTGGAAGCCATCACATGGTGAAAGGACAAACATAAGGAGGAAAAGAGTGCAAGAGTGGGCAAATCCACTCCTGTGACAATGAAACCACTCCTGTGATAATATCATTAATTTATTCACTCTGACTTCAGAGCCTAATCACCTCTCATTAGGCCTCATCTCACAACATTGTTACTTTGGGGATTAAGTTTCCAACATATGCTTTTTGCGGGACAAATTCTGACCATAGCATACTCTCTCCCAGTTCGGCCCGTTGCTTGTTTCTTCCTCTGGTAGAGTACTCCTCTGTTATTCTTCTCTAGCAAATTCCACCCATCATCTCAATCCCACTTTTAAGCTCCATTTCTACAGGAAAACCTTCCCCATTGGTCTGATTTCCTGCTCTATAAAATCATGCTAGCTTTGTTTGGACAAGATACTCACGAGGTGCCTTCCATCACTGAAGTAAGTTTTGTGGGACTAAGATTACTCTCTCCCATCCCTAAATTACAGTATCTGGCATTAACTGACCCTGAATTGTATTCTAAAATTGGAACATATATTTTCTTCACTCTGTCTGACAAGCTGCCCATCATCAATAAGCTGAGAATATATCATGTTGAACAAATAGATGAATGACATTTTTTCCTAGTAATTTAATGCTTGTATTTTTTTTCCTTTTTTGTTCAAAAAACAAGTTTCTTGAAGACAGGGCAAATGTTTTTTGCTCTTTTGATATTGCATGTAGAATCTGCATTATCCTGGAGGCATTGTTGAGTGTCTGCAAGGACTCTGATTCCAAGAAGCCATTGGCAGCCTAATTTTCCAGAATCATAGTACTAGACACAGCTGTTAATATATAGCCCCGAAATAAATATGTGTTGAATGAACAATTAGGTGGCTGTGGAATGAGAGTTTAGCAAGATGGTCATGGTTACATAGAGAAACAAAGATGCAGATAGTGCAGACATGCTCACATTTTGTTTGTTTGATACATTTGCTACTTTGAGGCTTATATTTAATGTGAGTCTGTGAATGATTTACAGGTATACTCATACACTGAGATGAAGGACTTTATTATAAATCTCCCTCCTTGTACTGTAGGATACTGTGCATTTTTCAATGCTGTAAACATAAATAGAAAAGTGTTTTGTCTGTGACAAGGACAAATGTCAGCTGGCAAAGCTTTTAAAGATGCAGAGTTTTAAATTTGAGTTCTCATTATTATAGTGTACTGATTCAAGAGGTAAGCATAAAAATGTTCTATACTTATAAATCTTATTCCATAAATCTTTTAAGAAAAAAACAATAAAATTATCATATAAAAGTAATACATATAAAAACAGTGTTAAACAAAAATAAGAAAATAAAATCCAACTCTATCTCCAAAATAGATCACCACTAATAACATTTCAGTACGCATTCTCTCAGTCTTTTTATATACATACTTTATTCAAAAATGCAATTATACTGAACATATTATTTTGTTATATGCATTTTCATTTAGTGACATGAAAACTATTCAGCATATATTCATAAAAATTCTCCACCTCATCATTTTTCACTGCTGCTTAGCATTTTCATGTATGGAAATACTGTAATTTACTTACCCAAACCTCCAATTCGGGTCATTTGGTTGTTTCCAATATTTTTGCTGTCATAAAATTAGATAAATAAGTGTCCTTGCAGCTAAAGTAAGGGACTTATTTTCCTTAAAATAAATCCCTAAAAGTAGGATCACTGGGTTAAAAAGTATGCAAAATTCTAAGGCCTTTGACACCAAAACTACCCTCTAAAAATATTGTGTCAATGTAATCTCACAACAATGAATTAGGTATTTTTTAAATGTGATTTCATCTGTACTTATAACTTTTATGCAGGAAAAGTTTAAAAATCCATATTAAGTGGTTGAGGAAATTAGGGTACAGAAGAATCAAGAGCACACAGCATTAATACCAGAATTATAATCCCATTTTCTATATTTCTTGTTCTCTTAGAACAGTGCTTATTGCATCTACTCAAGTGGCATTTGAAAAAAGGCTGGGAGATTCCCTGCGTAAAATTAGGGCTTTTATTCCAACAGATATTGAAAGCAAAAGTTAAATAGGCTGCAAAAACTATGATGATAATAGGGTGGGTCATGCTTTACGCTGATCTCTGCAATTTATTTGCCATCAGGAGGCAGAAAAAGGTCAATTTTGTTCTTTTTCCAAGAATAAAGTGTAATTTTCCTGAGAAGATGGTCTCTTTTCTACCTTGCCATTTGTTGTTATAATCACAAACTATGAAACTTTGCTTTGTACCCAAACTGACATTCATGAAATTAATACTTCCAGTTTGATTAGCTCAGATATTAAAATGTTTTATATTTCCTCATAAAACATTAGCTCTTCTTAAAATATTTTAAATTACAGATTATCTCACTACATACTTTGAGCCAGACTTGAGGAGGTTGATTTCTTTCTAAAACAAGATCCTAATTCCGATATAATTTGCTGCTCTCGATCTAGTTATTTTACGATCTTTAATTTTTCCATGATGCCATTGTGAAAGAAAAAAAATACACACACACAGATACAAAACCAGATCCTGATGCAATTCCTCACAGCCTAGGAAAACCTTGATTCTCCTTAACTTGATACCTACCTTTCAATTTTTAAGCTTGCTATTCTGAGGTAGATTTGTTGCACAAATGACACAATTGTCACTGCTCTTCTAAAGCCATAACTTTGTCCATCAAGCTTCCCATCAAGAAGTGAAGTTTATATTCCCACCCCTGGAAGCCCTGTGTCATGTTTTAGACAACAGAATACAGTGGAAGTGATGGTGTTACAGTTCCAAATCTAGGACTCAGAAGGCTTTGTATACCTCTCGCTCTCTCAAATCCTAGAGAGCTATGTGAACAAGGCTGGACCAGCCTACTGGAGGATAAGAGACCCCATGGAGGAGAGCTAGCTTGAGAGAAGTAATCAAAGACCAGTCAGTTCCCAGCCAACCAGCTGGCTAACTGCTTACAAGAGTGCTTCTAGATGAGATAATTTTAGCCTGGCCCAGAACAGAAGAACCACCCAGCTGATCCACAGACACAAGAGCTACGGTTTTATTTGATGGAGATAGGTGAAAGAGGAAGTGAGTTGTTATGTTGCATTACCTAAGGCAATAGATAACTTATACTTTAGGTCTAAAGCAGTTGAGCCAATAATAATTATGTACCAGTTCTCTGTCTTGTATCCAGTATAACATAAGTCTGCAAGAGAACAGACTCTTCTGATTTGACAGATTTTGTGGATATAGATCAATAAAGTAGTTTGGCTATATTTATATACACGTATTTACCTCTCTTTCTTCTCTCTTTTTTTAATACCCATTTTGCCATGTCTATTTCAGTGTGACTTGAATTCAAAGATCTAATATTCTTCCAGTGTTATCTAATTTTAGAGATTAAGAAAAAGTAAAGCAAGTTTGATACAAAGTGTTTTAGATATTTTCTTATAGACAATTTGTTAGGATTTTCTCTTCTTTGGAAAAAAAAGTCATTTTAGCAATGTTTATGGTATCAGAAAGCGAGTATATTTCGGCTTAAAATATACTGTGGGAATCAGTAGTTAACTTTGTCTTGGTCATTATGTCACATGACCAAATACATGTTTTTATTTCCTGTGATTAAACTTTATCTCCATATTAAAGCATGTCTCTACTTCTATAATAGAAACACTAGCACTGAGAAAAAAAGAAAAATGACCTTGTTCAGTTCAGGTGGAGAGGAGTCGATTAATGGAGAATTTCATCCGTGTTCTAATTCTACAGCTGGGTTTCCTTCCATCTTGTTAAGGGACCTAAACTCAAGCCCCTGACTCCCCTGTACCAAGGGCCAGCACAGCCAAACTTTGGTCTAGGATAAAGATCTGAATATCTCCTTTACTGTAAACCACTTCTATCCTGGCAGGAAGAGGTCACAGTCTACAAAATTTTATTGATTATATTTTACCATATGACCAAGAGGAAAAGTTAAAGGATGGATACTTGATGCTGGTTTATTTAAAATAGCAGTTCCCAACCTTTTGGCACCAGGGACCCATTTCGTGGAAGGCAATTTTCCATGGACGGGGTGGGGTGGGCATGGGGATGGTTTCAGGATGAAACTGCTCCACCTCAGACCATCAGGCATTAGTTAGATTCTCATAAGGAGTATGCACCCTAGATCCCTCACACACGCAGTTTACAATAAAGTTTGCGCTCCTATGAGAATCTAATGCCGCTGTTCCTCAGATAGGAGGTGGAGCTCAGGTGGCAATGCTCTCTGGCCCACTGCTGGGTTCCTAACAGGTCAAGGGGTTTGGAGCCTGGGGCTGGGGACTCCTGATTTAGAACACACACCTAAATAGGTCTCTTTCCCTTTGTTAAGGAACATTTTATATTAAGGATCCATTTAATTAAAACAGGTTGGGGAGTTAAGGAGAAATGAAACAGATTATATATAAATCAAGAAGCGAGTTTAGATGCCATTTTGCTGCACAGAGTCACGCAACAAGGCATTCAATTCCAGCGACTAGCATGATGTCTTGCCTATAACATAAACTCATGAAAGGTTTTTGTTTCAAAACAAAATAACAATTGAATTACAGAGTTTTAAATGAGAGCATTAATATAAAGAACAGAAAAAAAACTGATTTTATTACAAAGTCATTGTGGATCAATAATACACAATAACTTGGGCACAAGAAGCAGTCAGTGACAAGACATTCAATGATTCATGAGCACATTAAGTTCATGGAAAACAGTGAGCCCACAATGTTAGCTATTATCCTTTTTCTGAATCAATAACTATAGAATTAATAAGTGAAAATGGAATGTTTTTATATATACAATAATAAGAGTAACAAAGGTGTGCAAAGCTGCTTATCTTTAGGATTTCTTCAGTATATAGTCACATAAGAATAAAAGTTAAAAGGTTCAGCATGGAATAAATCTACAAATGTTCCCCGTAATAAACTTAGTTGACACATTGGTAGGCCATGGTTACTTATAAGGAATGGTTTTACTTTAAGTATTTCTTTTATAAGATGGAAGCATCTCATACGCAGATTTTATTTACCCACTTCCACTGGGTCATGAAGGAAACAGCTTGTTAAGAGCAGTGTAAGGATCCCCAAGCCCCATTGCACCCCAGGAACTCTAACTAGTATGAGGTAAGAACAAAGAGATGATCCAGAAGGTCTTCAAGGAAAGAAGTAGCAGCCAGTGAAACCTATTTTCGGACCCTCTCCCACTCCATCTTGTCTCTTTCAGCAGCAGCCAAAGTAATATTGCCAAGCGATACATTCAAAATATCAAAATATTTTTTCCTGAAAT
>NW_016809473.1:94851-100221 GCF_001698545.2 Rhinopithecus bieti
AAAAAAAAAAAATAAAGACCCAATTAAATTGCCTATTTTGAATTGATCTTCAATTATTTCTACCAGTTTTTCAGCAACTGATTCTAAAAAGAAAAAAGTCCTTGCCTTCACCCTTGGATTATTTTTATACAATCAGAATTTTCATTTTCAGAAAAAAAGGAGAAGGGCTTTCAATTTTTTTCTTTTAGTCAGGATTCTGGTGATCAGTTGTTACAATATAGACTTCAATTCTTGACTTTTCTTGAGAAAAAAATGAGAATTGATGTTTCTGCCTTTCTTTTTTTTTTTTCTTTTTGTTTTTGAGACGGTGTCTCGCTCTGTTGCCCAGGCTGGAGTGCAGTGGCACGATCTCGGCTCACTGCAAGCTCCGCCTCCTGGGTTCACGCCATTCTCCTGCCTCAGCCTCCCGAGTAGCTGGGATTATAGGCGCTGGCCACTACGCCCGGCTAATTTTTTGTATTCTTTAGTAGAGCGGGGTTTCACTGTGTTAGCCAGGATGGTCTCGATCTCCTGACCTCATGATCCGCCTGTCTCGGCCTCCCAAAGTGCTGGGATTACAGGCTTGAGCCACTGCGCCCGGCCTGTTTCTGCCTTTCTATAATTTTGGGCATACATCTTTGTATACCACTAGCCTCAATTCCATTCTACTCTTGCCACAGTTCTCTCCATTTTAAATGAATAATTCTGCTTAGGAGAAATTGTTTTCTCCCTTTTAACATTCTCATCCAGCCAAATAATTTTCTTGCTTCAGAACCTCATCTACTTTCTGATTTAGGCAGAAGACAGCAGATTCTAAAATTATAGCACCTTGGGGTTAGGAGAGATTAGTGAAGGTATCTAACTTAGTTGCTACAGCAGTAGTCTCCTTGGCTTAAAGGATGGGACAAGAAATAAGGCTTATTAATTATTCAACTCTATAAACATTTATAAAGCCAGGCACTGGTAGACACCAGGGATTCAGAAATGAATAATCCATGATGATTGTCTTCAGGAAGCTCATAGTCTAGTGGTTGGAAAGATAAGTAAACAATTAGCAAATACAGAAGTGAATTAACTGCCATGACAGAAAGGTACTATGGGAGCATGTAATCCAGGCTGTGAGGCTTTCTTGAAAATGGGATGCCTGACCTGGGCCTTGAAGAATGAAACCTCAGAAATCCTCAAACTTTAGAAAGAGTCTCTTTGTGAAAGCATGATGTTCAAAATGTAGTTGCAGTGGGAGAAGTTACTATAGGAATAACTAAAAATGTCATCTTTATACTCAGGATGGCACAGCATGGTGTCTGTGTGGTTTATTGGCAATGGCAAGCTTATTACTTTTAATGCCATAATTTTCACAGGGTCACCGTTCTACTTTCTCTGCTATATGTGTTACATAAAGCTGTATGTCTTCCCTTTTATTGGAAAAAGCAAAACTGCCAGTAGAGGAAGCAGCTTTTTGATAATAGGATATTTTCTATGAGGCAAATTAAACCCTCGCACATTCGCTTCACTCTGCTTCACTCCCGCCTTCATGACTGTTGAGCCCAAGTCAGCTCCTTCTTCCCTTCTCTTCTTTTCCCCAGAGGCCCTCTCCTGTTGCCCTGGTGATCTGTCAGGACCAGGATGACCTATCCTGTGCTCTCATTCAAATTGTTACGTCTCAACGTACAGATTGATAATTTTCTAATTATCTTTCGCTAGTGGATATTTCAGTCAAAATCAATCTGTCCTCATTTAAGGCCATAAGAAGTGCTTAGAAAGCCGGGCTGCTTCTCCTGTCATTGTACCCAGAGAGCAGGGACTACCCAGGCTCTGATTAAACATGTTCTATACCTGGAATGTTAAAGAAAATGAATCCCTTCCCGGGGTTAGAAAAAAGAGAAGTATGTGGAGGGGGAAGAAAGATGAGTCATGTGAACAGAAGTTGAATGGAATATCAAGTAGAAAACTGAGCCCCACTGACAGAGCTGCTGCGTTTGATGCAGTGGGTTTAGGAACAAAGAGACTGCCTGAGTTAGGAGATGAGAAGCAGGCACTAGGGGCGCTGGCCTGCAGGAAGCAGGAACAGGGGCTCTCTGGCACACCTCAGATGCCAGTGCTGGCTGTAAAAGCCAGCTTGCTGTAAAAGCCAACTTGCTCTAAACAGTGCCAGTTTTGCAGCCTCACAGGCCGGCAATTACAGAAACCTTCTCATTATGCTTGAGTGGGGGCCAAGGCATGGCCCTGCCAGTGCCATGCCTTGGCCCCCACTCAAGCATAATGAGAAGGTTTCTGTAATTATCGGCCCACAGCTGTGTTATCACACACAGATCTGCCCAGTCCCTGAGAGTGAGTTCCAAAACAAGAGTGCCACTGTGCTTGACAACACCTCTGCCTTCAGATCCTTCAAACCTTACCCAGTCCTCACTGTGGCCAGAGTGTGGCACTGACCCAGGGCCCGAGATGTTTGTTTCCTTATGTTTCATAGAGTTTAATTTTAAAAGAAAGAAAAAACTGGTGAACTTGTTTAATACCCTAGACTATAGAGCCAGCTGTTAGCAGGCCCGAAGGTCAGATGCTGGCTGAGCCATTCCCTGGAAATCACTGTGACCAGTGTCCTTCCTGTGTCAGCTGGGATGAGAGAACACAAACACTAGAGCCCAGTGTCTTATCAGAAGTTCCAGTCTGGATGTGTATCTTTCCTTTTAGGCCCAAGGGTAGGGGCTGAAAAAAAAAAAGAGCACATTGCACTGCCAGTTTTGGATGTCAGTGAAAGGATTCTCAAACCTCTATGTCTTTTACCCCACCATAGGGCATGGGGGCCAGGCCAGAGGACTCTCAAAATTTCCTGGATTAGAAAGAACCATAGATGTCCGGTAGTCCAACCTCTCACTCAGTGTAGTGGCCTCCTTAAAAATATGCTAGAGCTGTCATCCAGTCTCTCTTTGGATACTTCCAGGAGCTGGCTGCTCATTCCTTGATAAGGTAGTGTGATTTATATCTGAATAGTCTTGGATGTTCTTGTTCCTTTTGCTCTGCAATGGAAAGAGAAAATCATAATAGGTGTCCCTCTTGCTTTAAACTTTTCAAGGGGCTCCCATGGCCCTTAAAATCAAGTCCATCTTCACAATAGCTCTGCATGTTCAGCCCCGCTCCCATCTCTCAGCCTCATCCCTTGATGTGCTCCTCTCACCCAACCAGCAGATAGAGAAACTCCAGACATTGGGACCTTCTTTCACCTCCTATAATAAGTCTTTTTCTCTCTCACCTCCAGCCTTCTCACTTGTAAATTCCTCTTCCTGGAACATTTCTTCCCAGGTTCTCCTCTCTTTACCCTGCAAGCCCTACTCATCTTTTGGGTTCTCTCTCTCTCTCTCTTTTTTTTTTAATCTGGGAAGCCTCCCTAACTTTCAACCTAGATTAACTCTCTTTGTCATAAGCATTTAGAGCACTGCCTTACACTTAGCACAGGGCTTGGCACATAGTAGAGGCTTAATAAGATTAGTTGAATGAATAAATGAGTACATGAATCCAATCTGCTCACAACTTCCACCCCGTTGTCTCAATTCTATCCTCTTCCATATGAAAGTCCTTGAAATATTCAGACAATCATCCTAATTATCCCAGCATTAGTCTGGGGCTGGTCCTAGCAGGCAACAGATCACATGCTCAGGCAGTAATTCAGGAGAGCAAGATAAAAGGGCTACTTATTAAGATGTGAGCAGGGTTAAGCAAAACTTAGGACCACTCTAGAGCCAGCAAGAACAGCAAGTCTGAAATGTCAAGGGGAAGGATAGGCTGAGAGGTAGCTTAAGCTGGAGGACAGAATCACCCAGTGAGCCATCAGGGAGGCAGCCAATGGAATAAATACCTACTTCATTCCCCTCCTATCTCTGATCTCCTCCTGGTGCCTCCCACTGGCAGATAGAGGTCAGGAAGCCTCCTAGGGTACAAAGCACAATGGAAAATAAATAGCAACAAACAAAACATATTCAGTACAATCATCCACTCCCAGTGGCCACCCTGAACCTACTCTTACCAGAGTAGACAGCTTGAGTTGTTTCTACTACTGCTCAAAAGGTGATGGCTGCTGGACTCCTCATTATCTAAGTCAACACCACTTGGATAGGTTCTGGATTGCCATTCATTATTTGTCTTAAAGCATGCTGCCAGATATATCACAATGTTCCAGACACTCTCTGACTAGCACAACAACCAGGGAAGTGGATACCAATCTCTGACAATCTAAACACTATCATGTATTAATGTAGGTTTAAAACTGTAGTTCCCTTGCTTATTGAATACATTTAAATTGCTTTTTTCTTGGGTTTATGATCAATTAAATTCCCCGGGCTTCCTCACACAAACTACTGCGAAATCTAACTTCCTTCTAAATTGCACTCATGTCATTGATTTTTGTTTTAACCTAACTGCAGGATTTTACATTTATCCCTGTCAGATTGTATCTTATTTACTTCTGTCCATTGTTCCAGATTATTAAATCCTTATTTTGTTACCTAGTGTAGCAGCTTTTCTTTCTCACTTTGAGTCACCGGCTGATTTGATTAGGTCATTCTCTTTGTTTTCATCTGTATCAATGATAAGTGAACAGAATCCCAGACAGCTGGGCACTGCTCTCAATGGTTGAGGGACTGAGTAGTCTAGTGCAGCATTTTACTAGGTGTGTGAAATAGAGCACTATTTCTACAGTCTGTTAGTGGTATAATAGGAAATAAAAGATCTATGATTAAATAATTTGGGGGAAATCCTGGGTTAAACAAGTTAAACAAGTTTCTTTCCTAAAGTGTCCCTTTGAGTTTTTCATATGCTGGTATCTATATAGGCTATTTCTGGAATAAGATACTCAAAACTCTACTAGATCAATTTGATGTGGCATGTACATATTTGTGCATGTGTATACATAATGTCTCATGGGATGGTGTTTCACAAAACACACACCTTAGGAAATGATGGCTTCAGAGTTTCAATACCATCTCCACCACTTATGACTTTGGGGCAAGTTATTTAATCTTTCTCATCCTTAGTTTTCATATCTATTAAATGGGTATAATAGAAGATTTTAACTCATAGAGATGTATGCTGAGAATTAAATAAGGTAATGCATGAAAGAATGAGTGTTTCTTACCACATTAGGGTAGTAAATACTCAATAGATATTAGTTGTCCTTAAACAATATTTTTATCATCATTAATGTCATTCTGGCATTGATCCACTAATTAGGCCTCCTACAGAAAGTATGTAAAAATATAATAATCTAGTTTAAGTAAGCTAAAAGATATACAAATTAACTTATTTCTAACTTATATGCTAAATGATAAATATCTTAAAGACTTTTTTTAACTCTCACAAATTAGTAAGAAAAAATTACATTCTAATAGAAAATAGGCA
>NW_016809473.1:103446-109113 GCF_001698545.2 Rhinopithecus bieti
AAAAAAAAAAAAAAAAAAAAAAAAGAAAGAGAGAAAGAAGAAATATTATCAGAGATAAAGAGGAATCACATAATGATAAAGGGATCACTGCTTCTGAAAAAAAAAAAAAAAAATACTTGAGAGGCCATTAGGCTGAAACGGCTCCAGCAACTTGTGTTCCTATATAAGCAAACTGAAACTCATCTCAGTATAAATGGTAAAACAAACTTTAAGATTGACCAATCAGAAACCATCATCTAACTTCTAACTAGGGACTTTTCAGCTGGAATGACCCAAATAAAGCTATTGCCCCATTTTAACTGATCAAATGTTTTCTTTGTCTTTCTTCCATGAACACTTTATAAAAGTTTTCTCCCTCTGTCCTTTTACTGGAGCCCCAAACCACTGCCTGATTCACGAATCACTATCTGCTCAAATAAACTCTTTAATATTTTAATGTATCTCAGTTAATCTTTTAACACTCCAAATAATCCCAAATGTTTATGCACCTAACAGTAGAGCTGTGAAAAAAAAAAAAAGGGGGGGGGGGATGTTGGATCTGAGAGGACAAAGAGAAATTCATAACTCCAGCTGGAATATACAGATTGAAACGATAGGACAGGGAATGACCTTAGCACATCTATAGTGATAGAAAGTAAGGAAATTCTAGTGAATAAATAAAAGTAAAAGTAAATAGAAAATAAATTTTTAAAATGTGGGTGTGTCAAAAAGGGCACAGGAGCTCACCTGAGAGTGTTATAATGACCAAAGCTGGAACAATTTGAGCAACAAAGTAAATATTAATTTTGGATTATAACCTGGAAAATAAATATCCATGATTGCATACTTATATAATCATTGAATAAATAAATAAACGGGAGAGAGGAAAAACTTCTTATAGAACAATTCCAGATAATATATACTGAAGAAATTAGAGAAATAAAAAATCAGTGTCAGAACACAGCAATAATAATTGCTGCAGACAGAACCCAGTATTTATTCATTATTGTGGTGGTTTTAACATATGTCCACAAATTTCTTTCTACTTCTTTCTCCAGAAAGTGAAACTTAATTTTTTTTTCTCTTGAGTGTGGGCTGGACTTGGTAACTTGCTTCCAAAGAATAGAGTATAGGATAGAAAAAAATAGCAACTTTGCATTGAAAAAATCTGGCAGTTGCTTCCCTAACCAAGGGGATCAAGTCTAATAAGCAGTAAAAGGTCTATGGATATCACGCACCCCTTAATATGATGCGATGAGAAGGGCACTTTACCTTTGTGATATTCTTCCCAAAAATCCATAGCCCTGGTCTAATGATAAGAATACATCAGACACACCTAAATTTTGGAGTATTCTACAAAACACATGTCCACTATTCTTCAGAGATGCCAAAGTCATGTAAAACAAATAAAGACTGAGAAACTGCAGCAGACTGGAGGAGACTAAAGAGACATGTTATATCCTGGATCGGACACTAGAACAGAAAAAGGACATTAAAGGAAAAACTGGTGAAATCTGATTAAAGTCTGTAGTTTAGTTAGTAGTGTTGTATTGATGTTAATTTTATAGTTTAAATAGATGCACCGTGGTTGTATAAGATCTTATCATCAGGGGAAGGTGAGGAAAGAGTATCTGAGAACTCTTGTACTATATTTGCAGTTCTGCTGTAAACCTAAAATCATTTTAAAATCAAAGGTTTGTTTGTTTGTTTTGAGGCAGAGTCTCGCTCTGTTGGCCAGGCTGGAGTGCAGTGGCACAATCTCTGCTCACTGCAAGCTCCACCTCCTGGGTTCATGCCATTCTCCTACCTCAGCCTCATGAGTAGCTGGGACTACAGGCGCCCGCCACCATGCCAGNCTGTTTCTGCCTTTCTATAATTTTGGGCATACATCTTTGTATACCACTAGCCTCAATTCCATTCTACTCTTGCCACAGTTCTCTCCATTTTAAATGAATAATTCTGCTTAGGAGAAATTGTTTTCTCCCTTTTAACATTCTCATCCAGCCAAATAATTTTCTTGCTTCAGAACCTCATCTACTTTCTGATTTAGGCAGAAGACAGCAGATTCTAAAATTATAGCACCTTGGGGTTAGGAGAGATTAGTGAAGGTATCTAACTTAGTTGCTACAGCAGTAGTCTCCTTGGCTTAAAGGATGGGACAAGAAATAAGGCTTATTAATTATTCAACTCTATAAACATTTATAAAGCCAGGCACTGGTAGACACCAGGGATTCAGAAATGAATAATCCATGATGATTGTCTTCAGGAAGCTCATAGTCTAGTGGTTGGAAAGATAAGTAAACAATTAGCAAATACAGAAGTGAATTAACTGCCATGACAGAAAGGTACTATGGGAGCATGTAATCCAGGCTGTGAGGCTTTCTTGAAAATGGGATGCCTGACCTGGGCCTTGAAGAATGAAACCTCAGAAATCCTCAAACTTTAGAAAGAGTCTCTTTGTGAAAGCATGATGTTCAAAATGTAGTTGCAGTGGGAGAAGTTACTATAGGAATAACTAAAATGTCATCTTTATACTCAGGATGGCACAGCATGGTGTCTGTGTGGTTTATTGGCAATGGCAAGCTTATTACTTTTAATGCCATAATTTTCACAGGGTCACCGTTCTACTTTCTCTGCTATATGTGTTACATAAAGCTGTATGTCTTCCCTTTTATTGGAAAAGCAAAACTGCCAGTAGAGGAAGCAGCTTTTGATAATAGGATATTTTCTATGAGGCAAATTAAACCCTCGCACATTCGCTTCACTCTGCTTCACTCCCGCCTTCATGACTGTTGAGCCCAAGTCAGCTCCTTCTTCCCTTCTCTTCTTTTCCCCAGAGGCCCTCTCCTGTTGCCCTGGTGATCTGTCAGGACCAGGATGACCTATCCTGTGCTCTCATTCAAATTGTTACGTCTCAACGTACAGATTGATAATTTTCTAATTATCTTTCGCTAGTGGATATTTCAGTCAAAATCAATCTGTCCTCATTTAAGGCCATAAGAAGTGCTTAGAAAGCCGGGCTGCTTCTCCTGTCATTGTACCCAGAGAGCAGGGACTACCCAGGCTCTGATTAAACATGTTCTATACCTGGAATGTTAAAGAAAATGAATCCCTTCCCGGGGTTAGAAAAAAGAGAAGTATGTGGAGGGGAAGAAAGATGAGTCATGTGAACAGAAGTTGAATGGAATATCAAGTAGAAAACTGAGCCCCACTGACAGAGCTGCTGCGTTTGATGCAGTGGGTTTAGGAACAAAGAGACTGCCTGAGTTAGGAGATGAGAAGCAGGCACTAGGGGCGCTGGCCTGCAGGAAGCAGGAACAGGGGCTCTCTGGCACACCTCAGATGCCAGTGCTGGCTGTAAAAGCCAGCTTGCTGTAAAAGCCAACTTGCTCTAAACAGTGCCAGTTTTGCAGCCTCACAGGCCGGCAATTACAGAAACCTTCTCATTATGCTTGAGTGGGGGCCAAGGCATGGCCCTGCCAGTGCCATGCCTTGGCCCCCACTCAAGCATAATGAGAAGGTTTCTGTAATTGCCGGCCTGTGAGGCTGCAAAACTGGCACTGTTTAGAGCAAGTTGGCTTTTACAGCAAGCTGGCTTTTACAGCCAGCACTGGCATCTGAGGTGTGCCAGAGAGCCCCTGTTCCTGCTTCCTGCAGGCCAGCGCCCCTAGTGCCTGCTTCTCATCTCCTAACTCAGGCAGTCTCTTTGTTCCTAAACCCACTGCATCAAACGCAGCAGCTCTGTCAGTGGGGCTCAGTTTTCTACTTGATATTCCATTCAACTTCTGTTCACATGACTCATCTTTCTTCCCCCTCCACATACTTCTCTTTTTTCTAACCCCGGGAAGGGATTCATTTTCTTTAACATTCCAGGTATAGAACATGTTTAATCAGAGCCTGGGTAGTCCCTGCTCTCTGGGTACAATGACAGGAGAAGCAGCCCGGCTTTCTAAGCACTTCTTATGGCCTTAAATGAGGACAGATTGATTTTGACTGAAATATCCACTAGCGAAAGATAATTAGAAAATTATCAATCTGTACGTTGAGACGTAACAATTTGAATGAGAGCACAGGATAGGTCATCCTGGTCCTGACAGATCACCAGGGCAACAGGAGAGGGCCTCTGGGGAAAAGAAGAGAAGGGAAGAAGGAGCTGACTTGGGCTCAACAGTCATGAAGGCGGGAGTGAAGCAGAGTGAAGCGAATGTGCGAGGGTTTAATTTGCCTCATAGAAAATATCCTATTATCAAAAAGCTGCTTCCTCTACTGGCAGTTTTGCTTTTTCCAATAAAAGGGAAGACATACAGCTTTATGTAACACATATAGCAGAGAAAGTAGAACGGTGACCCTGTGAAAATTATGGCATTAAAAGTAATAAGCTTGCCATTGCCAATAAACCACACAGACACCATGCTGTGCCATCCTGAGTATAAAGATGACATTTTTAGTTATTCCTATAGTAACTTCTCCCACTGCAACTACATTTTGAACATCATGCTTTCACAAAGAGACTCTTTCTAAAGTTTGAGGATTTCTGAGGTTTCATTCTTCAAGGCCCAGGTCAGGCATCCCATTTTCAAGAAAGCCTCACAGCCTGGATTACATGCTCCCATAGTACCTTTCTGTCATGGCAGTTAATTCACTTCTGTATTTGCTAATTGTTTACTTATCTTTCCAACCACTAGACTATGAGCTTCCTGAAGACAATCATCATGGATTATTCATTTCTGAATCCCTGGTGTCTACCAGTGCCTGGCTTTATAAATGTTTATAGAGTTGAATAATTAATAAGCCTTATTTCTTGTCCCATCCTTTAAGCCAAGGAGACTACTGCTGTAGCAACTAAGTTAGATACCTTCACTAATCTCTCCTAACCCCAAGGTGCTATAATTTTAGAATCTGCTGTCTTCTGCCTAAATCAGAAAGTAGATGAGGTTCTGAAGCAAGAAAATTATTTGGCTGGATGAGAATGTTAAAAGGGAGAAAACAATTTCTCCTAAGCAGAATTATTCATTTAAAATGGAGAGAACTGTGGCAAGAGTAGAATGGAATTGAGGCTAGTGGTATACAAAGATGTATGCCCAAAATTATAGAAAGGCAGAAACAGGCCGGGCGCAGTGGCTCAAGCCTGTAATCCCAGCACTTTGGGAGGCCGAGACAGGCGGATCATGAGGTCAGGAGATCGAGACCATCCTGGCTAACACAGTGAAACCCCGCTCTACTAAAGAATACAAAAAATTAGCCGGGCGTAGTGGCCAGCGCCTATAATCCCAGCTACTCGGGAGGCTGAGGCAGGAGAATGGCGTGAACCCAGGAGGCGGAGCTTGCAGTGAGCCGAGATCGTGCCACTGCACTCCAGCCTGGGCAACAGAGCGAGACACCGTCTCAAAAACAAAAAGAAAAAAAAAAAAGAAAGGCAGAAACATCAATTCTCATTTTTTTCTCAAGAAAAGTCAAGAATTGAAGTCTATATTGTAACAACTGATCACCAGAATCCTGACTAAAAGAAAAAAATTGAAAGCCCTTCTCCTTTTTTTCTGAAAATGAAAATTCTGATTGTATAAAAATAATCCAAGGGTGAAGGCAAGGACTTTTTTCTTTTTAGAATCAGTTGCTGAAAAACTGGTAGAAATAATTGAAGATCAATTCAAAATAGGCAATTTAATTGGGTCTTTATTTTTTTTTTTT
>NW_016809473.1:110095-114403 GCF_001698545.2 Rhinopithecus bieti
ATACAAATTAACTTATTTCTAACTTATATGCTAAATGATAAATATCTTAAAGACTTTTTTTAACTCTCACAAATTAGTAAGAAAAAATTACATTCTAATAGAAAATAGGCAAAGGGGATCAGAAAATAATCTACCAAAGAAGAAATGTAAGTGGTCAATAAAACATCATGACATATTTCAAATTGGAAAATTATTTTTTAAATGAAAATACCCATAGGTGGCTATAGTGCAAAGAAATAGGCAATTTTATGTACTGCTGGTAGCAATGCAAAATGATAGCAATAATTATGATAGCTAAGAAGCATTTGGTGTTTAGTATATACTAGGCACTGTTCTAAGTATACCATAAATATTGACTCATTTAATTCTCACAATAAGTCCATGAGGTAAATTGTTAAAATTATTGCTACATTACCAATGAGAAAACTAAGTACAAGAGTACTTAAGTACACCTTTTCTAGAGCAACTTTTGTGAAGAATAATTTCACAATACTTATCGAGAGCCTTAAAATATTCATATTCTTTGACTCAATGTAGTGGAAGCTGTGATGCATTGCCCAGATCCCCTTCAGGACTTATTCCTCCACTGCTACCAGATAACAGTCCTCAGCTCTCAGTCCTCTTGAGAAATTGTCCTCAGCTGGAGACACTTGCCTTGACAAGGCACTACTTTGGATACACCCTCATTCAATGACTGACTGATGAGAAGACGTAAAAGTTCAGCTTCCTCACTGCATACAGGACAACTCTTCAGAGCTATCTCTGCTCCAGAGCTTTCCATGGGATAAACTGACCCTTTGTTGAGATTCTATCACAGCTGAACTTCTGCCTTGTCCAATCCTGCCTTCTTCCCTTCCTTTCCAGCGGTTTTAATCCTAAGAGTGTGTCCTAAAAAAAACTTGCTGAATACTAATCTCTGTCTTAGAGTCTGTTTCCTGGAGAATGCACACAGCAACACCCAGCAATTTAACATCTACTAGTTTATTCTAAGTAAAAGTCAACTATGAGTATAAATAATCATATGCAAGCCCTAGTGGATAGGAAAGCTATAAGAGAAAGAAGTCTAGGTCCCTGAATCAAGATATGAAAAATTTCAACCACTAGCTTCAGCTTAGAGATGTAGAAAGTTGGAAAAGACGTTGTTCCTACCCTTTAAACAACAAGAACAAAAAAAGAAATAAAATTAATGACTTCTTTTGAACACATGAGAGAACCGAAGTCACAGGGCAAACAACTAACCTGAACCCTAGAGAGAAACTGGTGTGTGCAGGGAGAAATGGGATACTGCCTTTGTTTACCTGGAACAGAGGCTGCCAAAAGCCAATTAAGACAGAAAGAGAATTTAACTAGAATTTTAAAGAGTCAAATTGTTAAAAGCCTAGTGTCAGCTAGTATAAGAGTATAAAGCCCTTGGGGAAAGCAGACACTGAAAAGGTTACACCTTCTTTCAAGATTTTCTTACAGAAACCTCATAGATGGACACAGGGGAGATGGGGAGAACCCTGAGGAAGCTTCCTCAATGGTGCCGACTAGTGGAGAAGAACTCCAACCAGACTTCTCGCCTACCTCCCATAAGAAATAAAAGCCTTAATCTACAAGGATGAGAGCAACTAAACCATAGCCTGATGGCACTAGTGGAAACCAAAGTTCACCTGGGAGAAGGAAACAGGAAAATAAAATAAAATAAAATACTTCTGCTCCTGGGATGAGAAGGGAACGCATGCTTGGCCTAGCATTATGTCTGGAGGGGGGAAAGGAATACTTGTGAAAAGAAAGACAAACTTTGACCTAGTTTCATAGCGTTTGCCTAAGACTGAGGCTTAATCAGAACATTAGATAATGTTTCCATTCCCCATACCTCCATTGCCACACTAAAAGGTGTCAGGTAAAACTAGCAGTGGAATAAACTGGGGAGGCTGCAGAAGAAAAATTCTCTTTGGGGAGCATGACAAAGAGAAGACCCAAAGCCAAGTGGAAAGCAAACCTCAAACTCAGCCCATTTTCTTATTATATTATTACAAACTCTCACATTAAAGACATAGCAGAAGGAAAGGCATGCTCATCTCCAGTCATAAAAAATATATCTCAGTGCCTATTGTCTTGTATGTCCATGTTTCAACAAAAAATTTAAGAGGAATACAACAAGGAAAGAAAAAACAGTCTGAAGAGTCAAAGTAACCATCAGTAGCAATCCCAATTATGACACAGATGTTGAAACTAGTAGGCAATATATTAAAGGCTCCAAATGAAAAGATAGATGACATGAAAGAATAAGTAGTTACTTGTAGCAGGAAGATGGTGACTATAAGAAAAAACAAAATAGAAATGCTACACATGAAAAACACAGTGACAAGGGTGAAGAATGCTTTCAAAGGGGTCATGAGTAGACTCATCTTCGTAACACGTCAACAGAAATCACCTCAACTGAAACACAAAGACATAAAAGAGAGGAGAAAAACAGAAGATCCAAGAGCTATGAGACAATATCAAATGGTCTAACACATTTGTAATGAAATTCCAGAAGGGAAGAGAGAACAGAGCAGAAGAAAATATTTGAAGAAATAATTAAATAATGGTTGAGCATTTTTCAAAATTAGTGACAGACACCAAATCACAGTTACAAGAAGTTCAGAAAACACCAAGCAGGAAAAAAAAAAAAAAAAAACAAAACCCTAGATGTTATTATTACCCTATGGCTGCTGTAACAAATTATCAAAAATGTAGTGATTTCAAACAACAGATTTAGTCTTTCACAGTTATGGAAGCCAGAAGGCAGAATCAGTATCACAGGCCAGAATCAAAGAAGGACCATTCTCCTTCCTGAAGCTATAGGGGAGAATTCTGTCCTTGGCTCTTTCAACTTCTGGTGGCTTCCAGGATTCTTTGCTTGGGGCTGAATCAATCCACTCTTTAAGGCCAGCATCTTTAAATATCTCTGTTCTGTCTTCACACTGCCTTCTCCTCTGTATGTGGGTCAAAAGCACAAGAGATAGGAGGATGAACTGGAAATATACTACTATGTGGGTCTTACACTACACATGAAGCAGTATAATAGTCTGTGAAGGTAGACTAAGATTTTTTAAAATGTATATTTTAAACCACTAAACATGTTTTTAAAAGAGGTATAAACAATAATTCAATAGATGAGAAAAAATAAAGTTACAAAATGTTCAATTACACTGAGAGAAGGCAGAAATGAGGAAACAAAAAAGAACAAATGAAACAAATAGAAACCAGTGAACAAGATGATAGATTTTAGTCCAACCATATATAATTTGGTTCAATTTGAATGGTCTAAAAACACAAGTTAAAAGATAGAGATTTTCATATTGAATTTAAAAATTGAGACTTAAACATGTACTTTCTACAAGAAACCCATTTTACATATAAAGACGTAGGTAGATTAAAAGTAAAATGATAAAAAAAAATACACGGCACAAACGCTAACAAAAGAAAGCTGGAGTAGGTATATCAATTATGACCAAAGTAAAGGTTAGAATAAGAAACACTGGCCAGATGTGGTGGTTCACACATGTAATCCCAGCACTTTGGGAGGCCGAGGCAGGTGTATCACCTGAGGTCAGGAGTTCGAGACCAACCTGGTCAACATGGTGAAACCCCATCTCTACTAAAAATACAAAAGTTAGCTGGGTGTGGTGGTGGGCCCCTGTAATTCCAGCTACCCAGGAGGCTGAGGCAGGAGAATGGCTTGAACCTGGGAGGTGGATGTTGCAGTGAGCTGAGATCACACCATTGCACTCCAGCCTAGGCGACAAGAGTGAAACTCCATCTCAAAAAAAAAAAAAAAAAAAAAAAAAAAAGAGAGAAAGAAGAAATATTATCAGAGATAAAGAGGAATCACATAATGATAAAGGGATCACTGCTTCTGAGAAAAAAAAAAAAAATACTTGAGAGGCCATTAGGCTGAAACGGCTCCAGCAACTTGTGTTCCTATATAAGCAAACTGAAACTCATCTCAGTATAAATGGTAAAACAAACTTTAAGATTGACCAATCAGAAACCATCATCTAACTTCTAACTAGGGACTTTTCAGCTGGAATGACCCAAATAAAGCTATTGCCCCATTTTAACTGATCAAATGTTTTCTTTGTCTTTCTTCCATGAACACTTTATAAAAGTTTTCTCCCTCTGTCCTTTTACTGGAGCCCCAAACCACTGCCTGATTCACGAATCACTATCTGCTCAAATAAACTCTTTAATATTTTAATGTATCTCAGTTAATCTTTTAACACTCCAAATAATCCCAAATGTTTATGCACCTAACAGTAGAGCTGTGAAAAAAAAAAA
>NW_016809473.1:115716-123902 GCF_001698545.2 Rhinopithecus bieti
TTGTATTTTTAGTAGAGATGGGGTTTCACCGTGTTAGCCAGGATGGTCTCAATCTCCTGACCTCGTGATCTGCCCACCTCGGCCTCCCAGAGTACTGGGATGTGAGCCACCGTGCCCAGCCAATAAAAGGTTTTCTTATTTGTATACTAAGTACACCCACGCTGGACTTGTATGTAAGAAATTAAGTTCCATTGTGTTAAGCTTTTGAAATTTTGAGGGATTTTCTTAATGGAAATTAGTGTTACACTAATATGCTACTGATCATTATTATTAAACAGAATCTTTTCAAATTAATTTTATTCCATGATTACATATTTGACTACTCAATCAAGAAAAGATTGTGTGCTTGTTGTAAGTTGTTATAAGAGATCCAAAAGAAGTCAACTGACTGCTCTCTTTTTGAAATTATTCTCCGAAGTTAAACCTCTAAGTTATTATCTTTTTAATATTTTTGTTATTTGTATTTATATAACTATATTGTAAGTACAATAGAATCTTTGAAATGAGAGCAACTAGAGGAGTTCAAAAGCTAGATTTGATGAGGGCCTTGAATGACATGGAAGATCTGACATTTTGAATTCAGATGCCTTCAGGGGCCAGGCAAGTAATACAAATGTTTGACTTGGATAAGAGAAAGTAGTAGGGAGTAATGGAGCCTAGCTGGAGAATACATGTTTGCCTAAAGAGATTACAATACACTTTTTAACATTGTGCTGATCAAATGAAAGATTGTATGCTATTTATAATCGTCTAAGGGTGAGAGACTATGACTACTGATATAGATCCTATGGGGAAGAGAAACCAGAATATGTTTCAAGTATGAGGAAGCCAGAGGTGACAGGTAGATATAAGCAGAACAGGTTGAGAGGATGATGGGACCATAGCCTGGTGTTTAAGGTAAAAGTGTAGCATACCTAGTGCATTAGACACAGTAGGAATTTTGGCGATCACACAGTTGAGTGGTATGCAGTGTAACTGCATTGCTTGAGGGTTCACAAAATACTCCCAATGCCTAAGGAGAGCAGCTCAGGAAACTTACCTCCTGTATCCAATACATTTGATCTATACGTTGTATTTCCCTGTGAGAGTTTATTCAAATAAATAGTTCCATGGCAAAAAAATAAATAAATAAATTTGAAAACATTGATCTAAGACCCCTACATCTTTTCATCAGTTATAAAGAGACCCAAGGAGTTGAAGTAGCTTGTCCAACGTTCAAAGTTACATGGATTTCCTTGGATTTGACCTGCAAATCTGGCTCCAAAGCAAGTGCTCTTTAACTGCTTCATTGCAGAGATTTAGGCAGGCCTGGAACAAATTTACTTCTTGGGAGGTAAATTTCTCTCTGCATTTCCATTATTCCTTGCCCTCTGAGCTTTATGATAGGTGGTAATCTGGGATCAAGAATTTAGAATGTAAGTAAGACTTTGAATTGTTTTCATCTATCCCTTGGTTGAATAAAACATCTGAAAGCAGATTTTAATAATACAATAAAGGGTAAAAAGCAATGGGCATTTGAGGGAGAGGCAGTAACAACAAAAGAACAGTACTAATAATTTACATTTATTAAATATTTATTGTGGGTCCAGTACTGTTGCAAGCACCTTACAAATATTTTCTCATTGGATCCTCACAATACCTCTCCCCATTTTACATAAGGAAAGTAACATCTAATTAGAGAGGTTAAGTAATCTGCCCAAGGACTCACAGTGAGTAAATAAGTGGGTAGGGTCAAGATTAAACATGTATCTTTTTGACTCCCACATCTATGTTCATAAACACACTACACTATACTGCAGCACCATGAAAGAGATAAAGGCCCTGTAACCTCCTTGATAGCAGCTCGGGGCCATGGACAAACCTGTTCTCTTCGCTGTTTCGTCTAGAGCTGTATTTGCCTTCTGTCTATAAGAATATTTACTCCATACCACCCTCAGCCCACTCCACTCTGGATAGACTTTGGAGAACAGACTCTTCCTGATTCCAGTAGAAAAGGGTTGGTAGATGTATGTGAAATGTTCTTGCGGAGATAGCATCACAATGTAAAGACGGTAGGCCACAATAACACTACGAATAAGGGAGCCCAGCTGTATTTTGCCTTCATCAAATGACTCAGATAGTTTTCAGATGTGGTGGGTGGGATGAAACTCAAAGCTTGGTGAACTTCAAACATTTCCCCCTCTGTTTAAAACATCCTGTCTGTTCTCCAGCGGAAATGCAATCCCTTATGATTCTATGATTCAACACAGTTGTTGCTTTTAAGTATATTTGAAATCCCAGAGGCCCCTTGGGCAAGTCCTTTTAAGTGAGAAAGCTACATTTTACTGAGTCAGATAACTGAATTTTGAGTTCCAAGAAGCTTGGGATGTGATTTTAAACTTCCAGCCGTTAAAGTATGAGCCAGTGCAAGAGGTGGGAACGTGCATCGAGTCTTTGCTTACCTGCCTCCGGAGGCTGGAAACGTTCCCCTGCCCATCATTTCAATGCATAGAAGGGCAGAGGAGGGAGAAACATGGAACAGAAAAGCAAATTCCCACAAAATCAGGAGACTTAGGTCCTGTTCCTTTTTTCTCATCCAGTGGAGAAAGAAGGCATAGGATTAGGACACCTTGGGTGCAGCTTGATGTAGTGTCTGGACCACAACTTCCCATGGTACCCTGGCAGTGGTTATTGTTTAAATTTGAATCCCGTCTCTGTCACTTTTAAACTATGTGACTTTGGAAGCCACATAACCTCTCCGTACTTCAGTTTTCTCACATCGAAAATTAGGATAATAGTAGTTCTGACCTCATTAGGTTGTTGAGAGAATTCAATGAATTAGTTGTGTAAAGAGCATAGAACCATGCCTGTTACATTGTAAAAACTCAGTAAGCATTAATGATATTAAAGCCATCATAATCTTTTTCAAAGAAGTTCTGGGGACCCAAAGGAATCCTGCGGCTCCAGAGTTCTGGACATGATTTTGTATCCCAGCAGCTCTGCAAACTTTGAGGGTTAGTTGACAATTTAACTAGACCTTCTGAGGTCCTTCAAGCATGGTCTGATCCATTCTATCATTACAGTCTCAATGCTCATCTCCCATGACCATCGTAGGGTACCCTTGATGTATTTCAGACCCTAATTATGGACACTAAAAACTAAAATTCTGTAACATAGGCTGAGTGTGGTGGTTCACATTCCATAATCCCAGCACTTTGAGAGGCCGAGGCAGTTGGATCACTTGAGTCCAGGAGTTTGAGACCAGCCTAGCCAACATGGCAAAATCCTGTCTCTACAAATAATATAAAAACTAGCCAGGCATGGTGGTGTGCACCTGTAGTCCTAGCTACTCAGGAATCTGAGGTGGGAGAATGGCTTGAGCCTGGGAGGCAGAGGTTGCAGTGAGCCAAGATCACGCCACTGCACTTCAGCATGGGCAACAGGGCCAGACCTAGTCTCAAAAAAAAAAAAAAAAATCTATAACATAAAATGCCACTGTAACTCAGAACACATGGTCAGTGTGAGTAGAATGCTGAGAGTTGAGTTCTAGGTATACAACAGTAGATAAAATAAGCCAAAAATTTCTATTCACATGCATGTTATATTTTTGTGGAAGAGACATTATCAACAGGCCTGTCTCACCTCATCTCCTACGCTTTCTTGCTGTTCTTTGTGTATTCCAGCACGCTTCTGCCCTAGGGCCTTTGCACCTGCTCTTTTCTCTGCATGTAATATTCTTTCCTTAAATATCTGTATGGCATACTCTATCATCTCCTTCAGGTCTATTTAAAATGCAATCATCACTCTATCTTTGATGCTATTTCCATTCCCTGCTTTATTTTTCACCTCAGCACTTAATGCTATCTATCACACTAGATATCTTACATACTTAGCCAAAAACTTTGAAGGGTATTGTAGGACTTTAACTTACACAGTGTGAGCTAGGAAGCCATTGTAGGGTTATAATCAAAGGAATGATATATTCTGCCTGTGTTTAACAGAATTACTTTGGCTGCTTTTTTTAGAATAGAAACAAAGGAGGCAAGGACAGAAGTAGAAGGACCAGTTGGGATGTTATTGCAACAATCCAAGTAATAGATAACAGTTGACAGGGTTGTAGTTGTAAAGCCAGTAAGAACTGGTTGGATGCCATACATATATTTTGAAAGAGGATCCATTAGGATTTTCTGATACATTTGATGTGCAGTGTGAGAGAAAGAAAGGAGTCAAGGATGCCTTCAAAGTTTTTGGCCTGAATGACTGAAAGATTGGGATTGTCATTAGCTGAGATTGGTGTGGATTGGAGGGGCTTCAAGAGGAGAAGATTTGAAGAAAAAATCAGGAGCTCAGTTTTCATGTATTAATTTAAAATACCTATTAAATATCCAGATGAAGATGTCAGGTGAGCCCTTGGATACATACATCTGAAGTTCAGGAGAACGTTCTGGAATAAAGCTATAACTTGTAGAGTCATCAATATTTAGAAAGCATAGAAAATCATTAGATTAAATGAGATTGTTAAGGCAGTAAGTGCATCCAGAGAAGAGGCAAGGTTCAAAGATTAAGTGCAGGGACTCTCATTTAGAGATAAGTGGGATGAGAAGGAAGCAGCAAAGGAACAGAGTAGGAGCAACTAGTGAAGCAGGAAGCAAGCCGGAGAGTATGGTGTCCTGGAAGTGAAGTGAAGAAAGTGTCTCAACAGGGAGAGTGATCAACTGTTAATATGCTGCTGATCTATCAAGTAAAATGAAGACTCAAATACACTTAAAGGTTTGGCAATATAGAAGTCATTCAAACTGTGTAGTCTTAGGGAGAAATGAAGAATAATGATCTGGAAGAAGCAATGAGGAGGAAGGAGGACACTACCCCACATTCAGACTCAGTGCTTTGAGGGGTCTGGGAGAGAAAACAGCCACCTCTTGAGGAGGTTGTAAGGGAAGCGGGGTCCTTTGAAGAGAGGTAAGTTTTAGTTAGAGTAAATAAAATAAAGGAATAGTGTAGTCAAGGAAATGTGAGGAGATATAGGGAATTTGGTTGATAATTGATAGATGCTTGACAGAAAGTTCCAGTTCTTTCAGGAGATGCGGCAGAAGGAAGGGAGATGGTGGCAGAAAAGGCAATTTGTGGAGCCATAAGGAGATTAAAGGCCAAGGAATGGGGGAAGATCTAGAGTCCTACACTTCTTGTGACTGAAATGACAGAAATACAGGACATGATGTTCCAAAGAAGAAAGTGCTAGTAAGTATTGGACAATTTGAAAGGAGTGAGAGAAATATGCAGAATTTGGGGGCTACCACTTAACTCCTACTGATGGAGGATGGAGCCTGCATAAAGGAAATCTTTCTTCTAGCATGTGATAGGAGTCTCTTGACTTTTCTGATGAAGGACTGGGAAATGAAAGAGAGGTAATCTCACAACAAACTCACAGGAATTCTCTTAACCCCTGGTGAAGGTCACCTGCCCAGGCAATACAAGATATACTCTTTCAGCAATGAGGGAAGTCATTGAAGTCTGCTGCATATACTTCTCAATTTCAGCTGGTGAGAGGTTGGCATCACCACTGGCACATTGGACAGCCACTTTTGTCTAATCCCCACTCTCAGGCTTCTGACCAAAAGCCCACAACCAACCATTCCATGGATCATTAAATCTTATCCATTATTTTTAAATTTATATTTAGTGATGGAGACCTCATTATGTTGTCCAGGCTGGCCTCAAACTCCTGGGCTCAAGCAGTCCTCCCACCTCAGCCTCCTGAGCAGCTGGAACTACAGGCACATGCCACCATGCCCAGCTATATCTCATTCATTTTATAAGAACATTCCTTGTGTTTGTTCTCTGCCAGCTTGGTTCTAGACAATTCCAAATATATTTTCATATGATGGAAAGTGTTTAACATTCTGACATTTCAATTATATAATATGGTTAAATGAATTTCCATAGTATTTGGCACAGCAGTGTTGATTAATGCTTTTCTGACTCTAATCACTAAGCAGGAACCTAGGAAGTGTCAGATACATCTCAGGGAGATACAGAGGAGATATGATTAGTTATAATTGCAGGGCACTGATGATACACAAAAAGATGTTCTCTTGAGTCCAGTGGTAAATAATGGCATGATTTTATCTGCAAATTAATAGTAATTCAGAATTTTAAGAGGTCTAAAATCTTCAGGTCACTAATATAACCTTTAAAAAATTTCCAAGATGTTCAGAAGTGCTTCACAGATTATTTTGCTTCCTTGAGTTTCAATTCCATTATCAATAAACTGTCAACATACTGACAAAACATAAAGTAATCTATCTAAATTATATTGGAAAACTTACATGTGTCTAACATTTGGTAATTTAGAAAGTAAATGCTTGAAAGTAAATTCTCTGATTTGATACTAACACATTACATGTGAGGTAGAAAGTGCAAGGTATCACAATCCTCATCTTACAGATAAGCAAATTTCTCTGTGAATCTTAAGGTGAGACATATTTTCATCAAATATACCATTTATTCACTCTTTCATTTATTTATTCAGTAAGCCTTCATTAAGCTCTTAGTATGTAAATGACTCCTTAATCTTCTCATATTTGATATTTTTTTCTTAAGACTTGAACATTTAAACATTTTGAACAGGTAGTCATTGAATTTCTACTATATGAAATACCCTTTCAAGAACTATTTACTGGGAGAATACCAAGCCAATTAGGATATTTGCTCTTTCCTAAAGAAGCTCAAAATTGTATGTATTTATAATTTTCATGTGTGAAAATTGAAACCTGAGCTTAAATGCATATTGGTCCAACAACTTTTCTCAGGGAGTCCGTATTGGTTAAGGTAATCCTAGCTGCTGCAACATACAAATCCAAACATATATAATGATTCAAACAGAAAAGTTTATTTCTTGCTCATGTTAAGTCCAAAATGGGTGGTCCAAAAGGTGGGCAGCAGTTCTCAAAGCAGTGATGTAGGGACCTGGACTTCTTCTGTGATATCAAACCCATCCTCAGTATATAGCTTTGAAGCTTCCTGGGCTCAATTGCATCAAGTCACTACAAAGGGAAACAACATGGAGGGTAGCATGGGGGTGGGGACTCATCAGCCAGATTTCAAAGAGACACACAACAGTTCCCAGTTACATTCTATTGGCTAGTACTCAGGCACATGACCATATCTAACCTCAACGGAGGCTTCGAAATGGGGTCCAGCTGTGTGCTCAGGAAGACAAGGAGCAAGGTTTGGTGAGTAGCTATCATTCTCTTATCTGCCGCTTGGGCCTGGGAAAGTTCATATGGAGCAAGATGGATATGACTGGGGAAGCAGAAAGCGAGGCAGGTGGACTCCCTAGTAGGTAAACAGCAGGCTCCTGGGATCTGTTGAAGGGGGTAAATTGTGGTTTATATCCAAGGTGAATTTCTTCTTCATGGTGGGGGGCATCATATTTCAGCAGAGAATGCAGAAGAATACTCCAGTATAAGGGAATTTTGCTTTAACTTCAAGTTCTTCTTGTCTCTGGTGTGTTGGTTCTTCTGAAGTTTGGTCTGCCAATATGATTTAATCCAATGATGTCTTGTCCTCCATCTTTGTTACTACTTTTGGCTCCAGAACACTTTTACTTTCTGCTCCGAGGATGAAATTCTCAGACTTTTCTTGAATCTTTTGATTCTGGATCACAAATAGTCCTATCTTTGAGATCAACCTCAACCTATAAGCCTGGGGGATAGAAAAAATTATTAGATTAAATTATGCCACATGTCTGTTAACAGACTTAACCAGTTAGCTGACTACACGATAATGGAGTTGTTTCTCAAGTTCTAACAGTGCATTAATGTCTCTAGACCAGCCACTTTATTTGTCTGAACCTCCAGTTCTTTCTCTGGGGAAAACAAAAAAGGAAAATAGCATTTTACACATTATAGCTATCTTGGGGGCATATGGGGGTTTTCTAATAAATACTGTTGATGTACTACCCTTCAGTAAAACATGGTTCTGAAGCCCTCTGCAGACCCACAAATAGCAGCCAAGGATTTCCTTATTGCTGAGTCTGTGGGCACTTCCAAGGGTTGACTGAGAGAAAATTAATCTCCCCACACTTTTTATTTCATAATTGGATGCTAAAATAGAAATTTCTGCTGAGACACTAATAGATACCAGATACCAAAGTGACTTGTGAGATAGGCTTTCCTATAGGATTTCCAGAAAGAAATGATCAAACA
>NW_016809473.1:124977-132034 GCF_001698545.2 Rhinopithecus bieti
ATGAGTTTTATGACTCTCACTTGCCACATGAGCAAAATGGTTGAAGGATGGAGTTTGGAGAAATATTTTTTTAGAGGTAATTTATTTGAGCAAGCTCTGTTTAGAAGGTCAGAAAGTGCCTCTCTTTTTACCTCAAGTCAAAAGATAGGGGCTTTAAGGTAATATTTGTTACCCAAGATTTGAGGGGCAGACGCAGTGGATTAATGTCTACATCATAACTGAAATGGATAGACTGGCTGCTGTGATGGTTGGCTGCATTGGGATTGACCAACATCCTGAAACTTATTAGAGAAAATAATGCATAAGTGTTTAAGTGTTTCCTGTGAAACAGAATTGGACAAGTGTGTATGTATGTTTGTGAGAGAAAGAGGAGAGAGAGAGAGATAGCCAGAGACAGCGAGGGACAGCAACAGAATGAACGAGCATACAATCAATTCAGGGACTAGCCAGGAGGGCTCACTTGGACAAGTGAAAAGATCTCCAGAGAAAAGAGCTAACAATGAACCCAAGGGAACAGCTAAGGACTAAGAAAACAGTGCAAAGGTGGAACAGAAGAGTGTCCGTCACTCAGAGGCAAGACATCTGGAAATGAGATGTCCCCAATTTTTGGTGTGGAAAAGGAGCTCCAAAAACATCACAACTGCAGCCATGAGGAAGAGTCAGAATGTTATGCCAACCAGGCCACTAACTGGATGGTGTTCATAAGCATTCCACTTACAACATGCTTTCTTTGTGTATTTCTCTCTCCCTGCACACGGGTGCAGGAGGAGTGAGGAACGATGTGAGCAGCTGGAGGAGGAAGACAAAGAAGCACTATGTCTTCTCCTCCAGAAAAAAAGCTGACCATGTCTCTCCCACCCTTCCCCTGCTCCAGGCTTCCTATCAGAGTAGCAAGTAATATTCAAAGTTTTGAGCATTACATGAACCTGAAGATTATAGCTACTGATAGTCACTAAAAAGAGAATGTCCTTCGGACTTAAAGTGACCGTAGGAATTTTTTAATGCTTAAGCACCCCAGGAAAGAAATGGGCGGGGGGGTAGGATTTTGTCTAGAGGCTGGGAAGAAATTATCCTTCTGAAATATGTAAAGGAGTAGTGGGAGACAAAAATAAAGTTACTTTATATTTATGTGATTACATGATTACAGCCCCTTTCGAATACATTGAGAATGTTCACGATACCCCTCTGTGACACATATCGTGAAAGGAGGCGGATTTCTCTCTTTTATGGCCATATAAATACCTCCCGATCATACTGTATTCCTTTTTCTCATTCCGGTCTCAGATGAAATAAACACACCCTCATTTCCGTTACCTGAACTTATTGTTTTTCACATAATGCTTGAAGGCATTATTTTGTAGTCAATGTCTAAATTTGCCAATGCTTAATTAAATAAATCCATTCAAATTTTAGGTTCATTTTTTTCTGCTTAAACAAATGGCCACACATTTATTGCTGCAAAATTGTTCTTTGCTCCAGCATTTAGCCATAGTTGTGAGCATATTAGTATTGCACTCTAAATGGCACAATTATTTCAGCATCAGGCTCCATTTCAAAAGATATTTCATATGCCAGTAGGTCTCCAAGGGATTTACTTCCTCTCTCTCCTTATTTACTTATTTTATTTCTTTGTATTGCAATAAAATTCAAGGCTGAGAAAGCACTAGCTCTCTGAATCCCAGAGCTGGGAGTAAATAATTCAGCACAGTGTGGCACAGAAAATGCTTCCCTCTGCCTCTTTTTTTCTGCCTTGTGTCTATGTAGATTCAAGATCGTGCTGAGGGCTCTGATGCAGAGCAGGACAGATGTCCTGGCTGAATTGAGAGATGCAAACCTAGTGAGATCTAAGTACAGAGCAAGTGCATGAGGTGATCGGCTGTTCTGAAACTCCATGGAAAATGACAGCACTTTGAAGCTTTTATTTTTGAGCGGAGTAAGAGCAATTAGGTATCTTTTGCAGCCAGGTTAAGACGATAAACAGATATGTTATGCAATGCAGGATGAGTTCTTTTTCATGGGTACTTGCATTGCCTTATTGTGTGTTTCTCTTGCTTTTGGATTGATGCCTGAATCCCAGGGACAGATCGTTGATTAGCCACAAACAGATACGGTAGCTACATTGATCCCCTGGCCATTTGGTAATATGTCTTTTCTCTCCTCTGAAACCTTTAAAAATTACCAAAATTTACCTCCTGTGTTTTACTACAAATTCTGCTGCCCATTATGGTATTTATCCAACAATGCTACAACTTTCAAAACAATCGTGCTGACTTGATTTTGTGCATGAGCAAGTTGAATTCCATGTGGACGTGGCAGGGTAGGTACTGTATTAAGTGGGTAGAGACTGTAGTGCTGATGAACACAATCCTGCAAATGAAAATGTAGCAGGTACTGTCAATTCTCCACCCATGTCGAGTTCATTGTGCTCAAAATGACTTCTAACTGCCAGTATCTGCATTTCTGCGTCAGGAGGCTGTTTCCAGAGCCACAGAAGGTAATTCTGCCTTTGTATGTGGCAGGCTGGAAGTGTCAGGAATTATTGCTTCCCGGGAGCATGCCTCAACCAGTGATGCTCAGGAGTTGGTATACAAATGTTTCAACTCCTTCACCGCTCAAGTGGAATGATTCTGAGGTATGCATTTTACACTAGTTCCTGGAATTTACTCTTGGTCTTAAGTGGCAGTCACTCACTGTGATAGCTGATTTAGTAATATCCCCTTTCTTGATTTCCCTCCCTCACTTATTATGTCCCTGCTGGTATTCCCTGCACCACCTTAATAAACTACTTATACTTGAATCCCTCTCTCTGAGTCTGCTTTTCCAGAACCCAAACCAAGGCCAAAAGTCCAGTTATACCCCAGTTAAATCCTGAAAAGGCTTTAAGATCAATACTGAATATGACTGTATAGTGGGATATTTCCTTCAAACAAAGATGCCCTAGGGATGGGAGCACAACACCCTTCCACAACATTCATGTCTGCCTTTGCCCATTTTGTTCAGACCCACTTCAGTGTGGATAGAAATGGAAGATGTTCTAAGCTCTGTAGCATCCTTTCGACTGATCTCCATAGCTCCAGCTTCTCCCTCCAACCAGCCCTGTATGATGCTGCCAGTCCAATTTTCCTAAGGCCTCATTTTCATGTATTGCTCCCTGTTCAGAAACCTGCAATGACCTAATCAGACAGTGGTAAGTCAAAATGTCTCTACCTCATCTTAAGCCTCCCTCATAATCTGGGGAGAGAAGTTGGGTTGTTTATCGCTCTGGCACCCTTCCTTACAGGCTTTGGATTGGCAGTGACTGCATTCCTCCACTAAAGGCCACAGCTTTTTTGTTGGGTGTCCTCCTACAGCTACACCTGTAGCTATATCTCTTTCCAGGTTTTACTAACCACTCTATCCTCTTGACCCTCCAGGCTAGTTGCTAGGCTGGGGTATGTCACCATCGCTCATGGGTTCCCTTTGTTAAGCTCTCTTCAGTTATCCTTTTGACTGTGAAATTTTTTCTTGCTAGGGCCCTGGGTGATACAAGCTCTGAGCTAGAAATCAGGAGTTCTGGCCTCCAGACTTGGCTCTGCCACTCTCTACCTTGTGTAACTTTGGATATCAGTTATCTCTGAATGTTTATGAGCCTTACATTAACTATTTGTAAATGGGAATAACAAGACCTATACAGCACACCTCACAAGGTTGTCATGCAAATAAAATTTGATTTTGTGCTGGAAAGGGTATTGCTCGTTTAATAAATGTGAAGAATGACATGAATCGAAGTTTTCATCATTATTACGTTATATAGAGAAGAATCTGGAGGGGGTCTCAAAAAAGACATTACCAAAAAAAGAAAAGATCAAGAATAAGGGTCACAGAAGGAAATGGACAACTCAGGGAAAAATGTCTGTGCCACTTGCAAGTCACTTATTCTGGTGATTCATCTGGTGCCATCCTCACTCAGGGCCTCAGGCACTGGGCAACCCTGTGTGTGTTGCCATGGCAACTGCCAGCCAGAACCTAGAAATTCCAGCAGCTTACAATATTAGTCATCATGAGAAGAGCGGCAGAGTAAATTGCAAGAATGAATATCATGGAAGCCACAGAAAGAAGAACTATGGTAAAGACGGTCTATAGAAGTGGTTCTCAAAGTATTGGTCCTGGACTAGCAGCAGTAGCATCACCTGAGAACTTACTAAATGTGTAGATTCTTGGGCCCCACGCCAGATCTACTGAATCAAAACTCTAGGGCTGGGGGCCAGCAATCTGTATCTTGACAAGCTTTTCAGGTGATTTTTATGCACGCTAAAATTTAAGAACCAGTGCTCTAAGGGTCAGGAAATTTGACTTCAACTCTCAATGTCCACATGTGCAGATTGTGGATAAGAAAGAAATGAAAACAAATGTCTAAAAATGGAAGGCAACTATAATCTCATAATTTACCTGTTGTTTAGCTGACTAGAAATGGTGACTAAAATATAGCAATAAATAGTCAGACTGTATTAGTTTTCTAGTTCTGCATAACAAATTACCACAACTTTAGTAACTTAAAATAATTAATCCTTATTATCTCACAGTTCCTGTGGGTCAGGAGTCTGGGCATGACTTAGCTGGGGCTCTGCTTAGTGTCTCTCAAAGTTCCAATGAAGGTGTTTATCAGGACTGAGTTCTCATCAGAAGCTTGACTGAAGAAGGATCTACTTTCAAGCTCCCTCAGGTTGGCAGAATTCATTTCCTTGTATGTGTAGGATTCATGAAAGCTTTCTTCTTCAAAGCCAGCAATGAAGAAAATGAGACTGCTAGCAAAATGGAGTCTTATATAACATAACACAATCATAGGAGTGGTAATCTATCACCTTTCCAATATTCTACTGGTTAGAAGCAAATCACAGATTCCACCAACATTTAAGGGGAAGGGATTCCACAAGAGCACAAAAGCCCTACAGATTAAGATTTGTGAGCCACACCCTTAATCTCTTGAAAGGGTCCTTTGTGTGGCTGAATATTCTGATATTTTGATTTTTCTGAAATTTTAGCAAAAAGTTGTAGAGTCATAAGGTCAAGTTTTTCTCTAGACCAAGCGCATCTTAATTTCAGCCCATTCAAGCTTTTTGCCATTTGAAGGAACTGGATTTTCAAAATTCATCCAGAGTTCCTTGTTCATTTTTGTTCTTCTTTTGATTATTTGCTCTCTTCTCCAGCACAATTTATTGTAATGCAACCCAAGAAGAAACGAGGACATCCACCCTTCAATACTTCTCTTGTAAACTTCTTAACTAGATACCAACAAGTTCATCACACGTTCTGTCTTTACATATAAATGCAGGAGCCACAATTCTACTGAGTTTTCTTCTCCTACTTAACAAGCGGTTTGCTCTTTCCTCCCATTTTCTTTTTCTTTTTTGAGACGGCTCTCGCTCTGTCACGCAGGCCCTGGAGTTGCAGTGGCAGCTGATCTCAGCTCACTGCACAGCTCCGCCCTCCTGGGTTTACCACATTCTCCTGCCTCAGCCTCCGCCCGACGTAGATGGGATACAGCGCCCGCCCACCTGCCCCGGCTATTTATTTGTAATTCTTTTGAGTAGAAGCACGCGGTTTGCAACAGTGTAGGCCAGGATGGTCATCAGATCTTCCTGACCTCATGTGATCCGCCGTCTCGCTCCAATATGCCTGCGGGGATTACAGGCTTGAGCCACCGTGCCCGGCCTTTCCTCCAGTTTTCAATGGCTTATTCCTCACTTCTTCTGAGCTCTCACCCTCACCAAGAGCATGCTTCAACTTTAGATTTCTACTAACAGTCCACTCAAGGCAATTTATACTTTCTCTATTGTTCTCCAAATTCTTCCAGTGTGCACCCACCCAATTCTAAAGCCACTCTTACACTTTTAGGTATTTTACAACAGAATTCCACTTCAGATAAAAAGCATCCCATTTCTAGTACCAAAGTATGTATTAATTTTTTATTGCTATGTACCAAATTACCACAAACTTAATGGCTTAAAACAGCACACATGTAATATCCTGATTTTAGTAAGTCAGAAGTCAGATCACTGCTTAACTTGGTCCTCTGTTTAGGGTTTCACAAGGCTGGAATCAAAGTATCAGCCAGACCAGGTTCTCATCAGAGGCTTAAGTGGGAATTATTTACTTCCAAGTTCTCCCAGGTTGTATTCTTTGTGACTGTAGAATTCTTGGAAACTTCTTCAAAACCAGTAATTTAAGGAGACTGTTAATAAGATGGAGCCTTATATAATGAAACATAGTCATGGGAATGACATCTTATCACCTTTGCCATATTTTTTTGGTCAGAAGCAAGTCACAGATTTCACCCATATTCCAGGGGAAAGGATTATACAAGGGCCTGAACATACAAAAGTAGAGATTATTGGGCCATCTTAAAATCCGTTTGCCGCACTGAACTTGTTCAAAATAAACAGAACTAAGACAATTTTCAGCGGAATCTTATCCTGAAAGCTTTGTGTTGAGAACAGGTGTATGTTAACATTGAGGATTCCAAAAGTTGAAGGAAAGAGAGGAAAGCAATTAAGTTTGGAAAGAAATAAAAAAGGGTTTTACTACAGACTGCTACGGTGGATATAGAAGGTGCTTTGCTAATACAGATGATGGAGTCAAATAAGGGAAAAATCATGAAGGATAAAATGGTTAGGAAAAGATATGTAGGTGAGATAAGATTTAAAAAGAACTCTGAATAATGGGTAGTACTTAGAGAAAGAAAATAGCATTCTATTAAGTAGTGAAGGTGTGAATAGTATTTGGAATTGGTAAAAACATGGAACATACAGTGGACAGCTGGAAGACTGAAGTGGTTCAATGATTCTCTACCTTGGCTACACATTAGAATCACTTGGAAGTCTTTACAAATAGTGATACTCAGCCCGTCTCAGGTGTTCTGTTTTGATTGCTATGTGATGGAGCACAGAAGTCAATGGTTTATAAAAGTGATCCAAGTAAATTTAGTGTACCTCAGAGATGAATGCCACAAGCATGATTAAGAGTGTACTCGGCGGAGCAAGATGGCCGAATAGGAACAGCTCCAGTCTCCAACTCCCAG
>NW_016809474.1:0-968 GCF_001698545.2 Rhinopithecus bieti
TACTGGGTTTTTTATATCTCCATATAAACTTCAGAATCACTTTATTGATAACTTGCTAGGCTCATGTTTGGGATTGTGCTGAATCCATAGATCAAGTTGGGAAAACTGACGTCTTGACACTATGGAATCTTCCTGTACATGGAATAACTCTTCATGTATTTATAAAGTTCTTTGATTACTTTCATTGAAGTTTTGTAGTTTTGCTCAGATAGATTTTTTTATATAAATTTATATCTAAGTGCCTCATTCCAGGAATGCAGGAATGTGTTCATATTAGAAATTCTATTAATATGATTTATCACATTGAGAAGTTTAAAAAAATCCATAATAGGCCGGGCGTGGTGGCTCACGCCTGTAATCCCAGCACTTTGGAAGGCTGAGGCGGGCAGATCACGAGGTCAGGAAATCGAGACCATCCTGGCTAACATGGTGAAACCCTGTCTCTACTAGAAATACAGACAATTAGCAGGGCGTGGTGGCAGGCACCTGTAGTCCCAGCTACTCTTTGGGAGTAGTCCCAGCTACTTTGGGAGGCTGAGGCAGGAGAATGGAGTGAACCTGGGAGGTGGAGCTTGAAGTGAGCCAAGATTACACCACTGCACTCTAGCCTGGGTGACAGAGCGAGACTCCGTCTCAAAGGAAAAAAAAAGAAAATCCATAATATAATAATTGCCTTTGATACTGTAAAGGTATTTGATAAAATCAACATCTATTTTGGTGTTTAAGACCATAATCAAGTAAAAATAGTTGGATATTTCATTTAAATTTAAGATACCCACACTTCAAAACAAAAACTAGTATCACATAAAATGATGAAGCAATAGAACAATTTCCTATTTCCATTAATGCCAGAAGCATGATAAATATGCCTACTGCCTCTCTTATTACTTAACATTGTTGCAGAAATGTCAGCTAATACAGTTGACTAAAAAATAATTCAAAGGAAGATGTAAAACTATCATTGTTTA
>NW_016809475.1:0-10490 GCF_001698545.2 Rhinopithecus bieti
CCCTCCCTCTCTCCTTCCTTCTTACTTTCTTTCTTTCCTTCCTTCCTTCCTTCCCTCCTTCCCTCCCTCCCTTCTCTTTCTCTCTCTCTCTCTTTCTCTCCCTCTGTCTGTTCCTTCCCTCTTTCTCTTTCTCTTTCTTCCAGTCTTCACTCTTTTGATCAGACTGGAGTGCAGTGGCTTGATCACAGCTCACTGAAACTTGCCTCCCAGGCTCAAGCAATCCTCCCACCTCAACCTCCCAAGTGACTAGGACTACACATGTGAATCACCATGCCAAGCTAATTTTTGTATTTTTTATAGAGATGGGGTTTCGCCATGTTGCCTAGGCTGGTGTCAAGCAATCTGCCTGCCTTGGCCTCCTAAAGTGCTGGGATGGCAGGTGTGAGCCACTGCACCCAGCCAAAAAATCTCTTCTTATAAGAAGAAAGAGTGTAAATGGGTTGAGAATGACAGATGCAAAAGCAGTCACTGGGTGTCATATTGAAATGACTTCACAGTTTGGGCTGCAAGTGTTTGATGGTGTCTCTGGTCAATATGTCTGTCTTAGCCATTACCTGGAAAGTTTTCTAACTTAAGAGTTTAGAAAGATAACAGGGCCGGGCGCAGTGGCTCATGTCTGTAATCCTAGCACTTTGGGAGGCTGAGGTGGGTAGATCACTTGAGGTCAGGAGTTCAAGACCATCCTGGCCAACATGGTGAAACCTTGTCTCTACTAAAATAACAAAAATTATCTGGGCATGGTGGCAGGTGCCTGTAGTCTCAGCTACTCAGGAGGCTGAGGTGGGAGGATCTCTTGAACCTGGGAGGCAGAGGTTGCTGTGAGCTGAGATCATGCACTTCAGCCTGGGTGACAGAGTGAGACTCTGTCTCAAAAAACAAACAAACAAAACAAAAAACAAAAAACAAAAAGGACAACAGAAAATTAGTAGCTATAGGAAGTTCCAAGATGAATTTCTGATTTCTCATTCTTCTTGAGTCAAAACTCACCTGAGCAGTGCTTTGGAATAGTTACTTCTCTGGTCGCACCTGGATTTCTCTTTCATTCTGTCCCAGTTCAGCCCATTCGGTTCCAGGTGTCCTACAGAGATGCTGCCCTGCCCTGTGTAGCTGGGAACTCCATAACTCAATGATCAATGGCAAGAACATTTCAGTCTCTCTGCCTGCAGCTGTTCCAAGTGAAATCAAATCCTTTTTCAGCCGTGATGGAGAGTACTTTGTTCTAGTGATTTCTGCAAAAAGATTTGTTGCCAGTTATTTGTAAGCTTGGAAATGAAAAGATTTTTTTCTTTTTTCTTTTTTTTCCAGACAGGGTCTCACTCTGTCACCCAGGCTGGAGTGCAGTGGCGTGATCTTGGCTCACTACAACCTCTGCCACCGGGCTCAAGTGATTCTCCTGCCTCAGCCTCCTTAGTACATGGGATTACAGACGTGTGCCACCATGCCCAGCTAATTTTTATATTTTTAGTAGAGACAAATTTCACCATATTAACCAGGCTGGTCTTGAACTCCTGACCTCAGGTGATCTACCCGCCTCCGTCTCCCAAAATGCTGGGATTATAGGCGTGAGCCACCATGCCCGGCCAAGGGCATTCCTTTCTTATGATGTGTGTTTATTACACACAAATATAAAGGCCATTAACCTTCCTGTGTAACTCCCTTAAGCTTCTTCCCTAAGGCTGGGAGATTTTCTGTTTTAGCATTTTCCTCTCATGAGCTGTTAAACTCCCTTGGCAACTTTATGAACTGCTTAAACACTCTCTTCAACTTTTCATTTCTTCTCCAAACAACAGTGAAAATGGAAATAATGGCAAAAATAGTTAACATTTATAGAGTACTTACCACAGGCCAAGAATTCTGTTCTTTGCACATACTTTTTAAAATGTATCTTTCAGAACATGTTATAGTTATTTATATTCTCATAGAAGGAAATAAGCACGTAGAAAGTAATGTGCCCTAGGCCAGGTGCAGTGACTTACATCTGTAATCCCAGCACTTTGGGAGGCCAAGGCGGGTGGATCACCTGAGGTCAGGAGTTTGAGAAACCCAGTCTCTACTAAAAATACAAAAATTAGCCAGGTATGGTCATAGGGGCCTGTAATCCCAGTTACTTGGGAGGCTGAGGCAGGAGAATCACTTGAACCCAGGAGGCAGAGTTTGCAGTGAGCTGAGGTAGCACCATTGTACTCTAGCCTGGGCAACTGAGCGAGACTCCATTTCAAAAAAAAAAAAAAAAACAAAAAAACAAAACCACACAAACCATACACACACAAAAATGAAAGTAATGTGCCCTAGGCCACTCAAAGTAAATGACATTTTTAGAAATCCAACCGATGGCTGCCTGACTCCAAGGTGTCTTGGTTCTAACCTTCTCAGTAAATTTTGAGATTTGTCTCTTCCAGGGCTCGTTGCAGCCAGAATATTTTCTGGGTTGGAGCGACAGTGAGCAGAGCCACATTCACCTTCATTGTAATGAAATTAAGTCAGGGGCTAGCGTTGCCCAGTGAATGGAGGATTGCCACCTTCAGATAGCTTGTGCTCTAATGACTTCTGTTTCTCTGATCAGTGCCCATTGAGGTTGCCTCTTTAAAAATTATTTACAGGGGCCGGACGTGGTGCCTCACTCCTGTAATCCCAGCACTTTGGGAGGCTGAGGCAGGCAGATCACCTGAGGTCAGGAGTTCGAGACCAGCCTGGCCAATGTGGTGAAACCCCATCTCTACTAAAAATTCCAAAAAAAATTAGCCAGGCGTGGTGACTGGCGCCTGCAATCCCAGTTACTTGGGAGGCTGAGGCAGGAGAATTGCTTGAACTCGGGAGAGGGAGGTTGCAGTGAGTGGAGATCTCACCACTGCACTCCAGCCTAGGCAACAGAGTGAAACTCCATCTCAAGAAGAAAAAAAAATTGTTTATGGGGAGGTCCAAGAGATATCCAACGTCATGGAAAGAATTTATTGCTCTGCATTAGATAGTCTAAGATGACTAATGTAAGTGAAATGGACGCATCTCATGATGATGATGATGATTTTTTTTTTAGTTGGAGCTTATTTCTTGACCTTGCAACCAAAATGTCAGAATCTTGGACTTTCCTTAAAAGATATTTTTATTCCTCTGGTGGGTGCAAGGAGCCGTCTTTCCTGGTAACACTCTGCTTGTAATGAAAAGCCCTTTTCTCAAAACTTGACTAGACTCCAGATGTACCTTCTTCTTTGGGAACTTGAAAGAAATGCAAATTCTTTGGCCTCGAACCAGAGTACTGAATCTGAGCCTTCGAGGGCGAGGCCCCACAATCTGTGTTTTGAGAAGCCCTCCAGGTGAGTGAGCTGCACGCTCGAGTTTGAGAAGCACAGGGTATCGTCACTCACACAGCTCCTCTTACCCACTCACCCTCCCAGGCAACGTCAGCCACCCCCGAGGCTTCAGTGACTTCCAGATCTGATCTGCAGCCCAGGCTGGCTTTCTTTTTTTTTTTTTTGAGACGGAGTCTCTCTCTGTTGCCCAGGCTGGAGTGCAATGGCACGATCTCGGCTCACTGCAACCTCCGCCTCCTGGGTTCAAGCAATTCTCCTGCCTCAGCCTCCAGAGTCGCTGGGATTACAGGCATGCGCCAAGACACCCGGGTAATTTTGTATTTTTAATAGAAACTGAGTTTCTCCATTTTGGTCAGGCTGGTCTCAAACTCCCTACCTTAGGTGATCCACCCGCCTTGCCCTCCCAAAGTGCTGGGATTACAGGCGTGAGCCACCACACCTGGCCCAGGCTGGCTTTCTGAGCTGTAGACTTATTATAAGCACCTGTCCAATGACGCTGCTACTTGGATATGTCACAAGAACCTCAAATTCAGCATCTTAATACGTATTTGTTTCAACTTAAGTGGTGCTTTCTCATTGGACTAGGTTTGTCTGACTTGCCATCTCTGCTATTACATTTTATTAAAATTCCTTATTTAAACTATGTGTTCCACTATACCAGGAGCTCAGGGATAGGATCGGTTTAGGGATGGCTCACTTAGGATCACAGTTAATATTAACTGTGTGAATGAATGAAAGCTCCTGTATTCTCTCTACCAGAGGTAGACAAATTGTGACCCATGTGCCAAATCCAGCCCATGGCCTGTTTTGTAAATAAAGTTTTATTGGAACACAGCCATGCCCATTTGTTCATATGTGGTCTAAGGCTGCTTTTGTGCTACAGTGGCAGAGTTGAGTAGTTGCTACAGAGACTTTACGGCCTGCAAAGTCTAAAATATTTACTATCTGGTCCAGTATAGAAAAAGTTTGCTCCAAGGGCCTCCCTCATGTGTCTCCAGGAAGGCCAGGCTCAGGTACTCTTCTGCGTTGTGATTACACTGAACTCTCTAGAATGCCAGTCTGGCTTGCCAGGACTTCAGGCTGCCTCCCAGCTGGCAGAAATGTACCTGAGCAAAACCCAGTGTTACAGGGGAAAAACTACTAATGGGCTCAGAATTTATAAAGGAGTTTTGGCATTTACATAAACCACATTTTCAGAAAGGAGAAGGCTGGAGACCAATAGCCCAGTTTTCCTTAACACATCAAATCCATACACTTTAATCTATACATTTTCAAGAACAATTAAGAGATGACTGAGAGGCTGGGCATGGTGACTCAAGCCTGTAATCCCAGCACTTTGGGAGGCCGAGGTGGGTGGATCACCCGAGGTTAGGAGTTCAAGACCAGCCTGGCCAACATGGTGAAACCCTGTCTCTACTAAAAATACAAAAATCAGCTGGGTGTGGTGGTGGGCACCTGTAATTCCAGATACTCGGGAGGCTGAGGCAGGAAAATTGCTTGAACCCGGAAGATGGAGGTTGCAGTGAGCTGAGATTGTGCCACTGCACTCCAGCCTGGGTGACAGAGTGAGTCTCCATCTCAAAATAAAATAAAATAAAATAAAATAAAATAAAATAAAATAAATGACAGTATTCCTTCAATGCAGTGGTTGCTATGTAATTTTGATTAACTTTTTATTAGCCAGGGTATTTTACAACTCTAAGAGGTAGAGGTTAACTTGCAGAAAAGGAATAATAATATAAAGATTCTTATTTGAAAGTTTTGTAAATGATTCTAGCCCATAGCAATGAAAATGCCTTTTGCATTGGAGAGATATAATTATTTACTGTCTTGTAGAAAAGATGATTTATATAGTTTATTGCCCAGTAGTATTTTAACCAATTTTGCATAGGTTAGCAAATTCATCTCAGCATTCCTTTGACTGGACTGACAATGTAAATCTCAATTCTTCAAGTTCTCCTTTGAACCAGTTTCAGCGTATTTCTGGTTCCCTTGTTAATGAAAGATTTGAATCAAACCATTGACATGTTCATTTTATATTTGCATGTTTCTAAAGTTTTTGAAAATTATAAATATAACCTACTGATCCTTCCATGAATTGCTGTGAGGCAGCTGGGCAGGAAGGGCCTCATGGCAGGCAGGGAGGGAAGATGACGCCGTGTGACACTCAACAGCGGTGGGAAGGTGAAGCAATGTGGTCCACTGTCAACATTCTTCAAAAAGGCCAAATGAAAAGAGTACTGACCACAAACATTTGAAAGAGGTCGCAGTCTTCATCTAGTAAACATTTCGGATGTATGAACGATTCTGTGTTGGTGCTGGGGAGATGTTAAGATTTCTTTGTCGCTTGCGAGTTTTAACTTTCAGGATTTGTGGCATGAAGTTCTCTCGTTTATGGCGGCTGCTTCTCTTTCCACAGAACAGGGAAACGGGCAACTCCAGGTGCTGTTGTACTTGCTGCGAACGCCTAGTTGCCCCTGGCGTACGCTATGGCTAGATATTTCCTGGGGCCGGAGCTGTGAGGCCATCTTAGCCATGGCTGTCAGTCGGAGAAGACATATCTCTTTCTGTATATGGGACCCCTCCCAAGTGTTTGAGGTGTTTGGTTCTGTGTCTGCCAGAGAGCGCTCCCACTGGTGAGGGGCCCTTTCAAAGCCAGCTCTGTCTGGGATCCATTTCCACATCCGCCACCTCCAGAGCACGGTCAGATGGCGTGCATTAATTCACGCCGTGCGGATGAATCCCCTCCCCGAGACGGCATCCACTTACGACAACCCACTTCTCATCTCCCCTCCAAAAGACAACTGTCTGCCGTTGTTAAGCTCACTCCATAACCCAGTGTTTTCTTCTCTGCTCAGGCCACCTCTGAGTCTCCACTGAAAGCAAGCCCTCACAATGTGAGAATCTACAGAGCAGGCCACGAAGCTGGCAGGCGCCGTGCTCCAGTGGAGGCCGTGCAGTTGGGTATCTAGGTGCCACTTTACTTCTCTGCAACTTCAGTGTCGCCTGCATCACTGCTGTGTGCCAGTAGAAGTCCGAGTTGCTCTGGAGGCCGCGCTTCAGAGCATTCTAGCCTAGAGGGAAATGCAGGGTGGGCAGAAATACATTGTTCCTGGAGACGCCCAGGTCCCCAGCGACCTAGGAGGATGGAAAGATCATAAAGGGGATGCAAGAGCATCAAAGACACAGTATCCACGTCACAATTTGAATGAAGTGTTCTCTGTGTGGGCCATAATCCCATTTGTGGGCACATGAACTGCCACATATCAAAACCATCTCGTGCACCTATTCTTTATGTTATTCCACCTTCATTTAGAAGTAAATAATGGCACCGTGACCTTGATTTTGTGATCTTCATTTAGAAGGTTGAGAAGAGTTCTATTTTTCCGGGATGGACAACGGGTTGACTTACAAGAAGAAACGTTACAGGATGCTTTGAAAGGAGACTGTGCAATAGCAACATTCTGCCACGAGAGGGCAGTGTAGACTTTCTGGAGAATCTGAAGAGAGGCATCAGGTTGGGGTGAGTATGGGAATTTTAGGGGAGAGAACCCGTGGTCAAACGCAAATTTCAAGTAGAGTTTTACTTGCTAAAATCAGAATAAAAACCAACCTTCGTTCTGCCTTTCATTCTGTGTGCTCCTACTGATCAGAACTGACACCTGCAGAGGTCAGGAGCAGGTTCCAGGAGGATTCCTGATGTCAGGTTGTTGACTGGGAAGGTCTAGGGAGGGTGTCCAGGGCAACAGAGGGTGGAGGGAGAACCTTGAACGGTGTGTGTGGAGAAGAATTTCCCTCTGCACTCTAAGGAGTTGGTAGCTGAGTCTATGAAATAAACTATCAGGCCCTGCACGGTGGCTCACGCCTGTAATCCCAGCACTTTGGGAGACTGAGGTGGAAGGATGGCTTGAGCCTAGCTGTTTGAGACTGCTTGGGTAACATCATGAGACACTGTCTCTACAAAAAACAAGAAAATTGGCTAGGCTGGTTGTGCATGCCTGTAGTCCCAGCTATTTGGGAGGCTGATGTGGGAGGATTGTTTGAGACCAGGAGTTCCAGGCTGTAGTAAGCTATGATGGCACCACTGCATTTCAGCCTCAGCAACAAAGCAAGACCCTGTCTCTAAAAAAATTTTAAAAATAGGTTGGAGGCAGTGGCTTGTACCTACAATCCCAGCACTCTGGGAGGCTGAGGTGGGAGGATCGCTTGAGCCCAAGAGTTTGAGACCAGCCTGCGCAACATAGTAAGATCGCTTCTTTAACAAAAAAATAAATAAAATTATCTGGGCGTGATGGTGGCGTGCTGTAGTCCCAGGTACTCAGGAGGCTGAGGCAGGAGGATCACCTGAGCCTGGGGTGTTGAGGCTTCAGTGAGCTGTGATTGTGCCACTGCACTCCAGCCTGGGTGACAGAGCAAGACCCTGTCTCAAAAACAAAAACAAACAAACACTAGCCAGGCTCACACCTGTAATCCTAACACCTAATACTTTGGGAGGCTGAGGTTGGAAGATCACTTGAGGCTAGGAATTTGAGACCAGCCTGGGCAACAAAGTGAAACCCCATTTACACACACACACACACACACACACACACACACACACACAGCAGGCCAATTACATGAGCAAAGGCACACAAATTTATTATGTGCACTAGGGCATCACAGGAAAGAAAAGGGAACACTTTCAAACTAGTGAGACTGAGGAGCTTGAATACCCTCTTCATAGTGGAGACGGACAGGGAGATGCAGGCAGCTTAGAGAGGAATAAATGGTTTTGGGGAGAGATGAATGGGACCTCAGAAGCAGAGATAATGGTTTGTGACAAAGTTTGTCCAGCTCTGGGGTATTCTTGTCTCCTCTCCTGGGGTAGAAGTTAATCCTCCCTAGTCCCTATTTCCCTATTTATTTATTTATTTATTTATTTATTTTTTATTCTTCTTTAAGTTCTGGGATACATGTGCAGAACATGCAGGTTTGTTACATAGGTATACACGTGCCATGGTGGTTTGCTGCAGCCATCAACCCATCATCGACATTAGGTATTTCTCCTAATGCTATTCCTCCCCAGCCCCAGCCCCAACAGGCCTTGGTGTGTGATGTTCCCCTCCCTGTGTCCATATGTTCTCATTATACATCTCCCACTTATGAGTGAGAACATGTAGTGTTTGGTTTTCTGTTCCTGTGTTAGTTTGTTGAGAATGATGGTTTCCAGCTTCATTCATGTCCCTGCAAAGAACATGAATGCATCCTTTTTTATGACTGCATAGTATTCCATGGTATTATATGTGCCACATTTTCATTATCCAGTCTATCATTGATGAGCATTTGGATTGGTTCCAAGTCTTTGCTATTGTGAATAGTGCTGCAATAAACATACACGTGGCATGTGCCTTTTTTTTTTTTTTGAGACAAAGTTTCACTTTTGTTGCCTAGGCTGGAGTGCAGTGGCAGGATCTCAGCTCACTGCAACCTCTGCCTCCTGGGTTCAAGCAATTCTGCCTCAGCCTCCCGAGTAGCTAGGATTACAGGCATCTACCACCATGCCCAGCTAATTTTTTATATTTTTAGTAAAGACGGGGTTTTACCATGTTGGCCAGGCTGGCCTTGAACTCCTGACCTCAGGTGATCCACCCGCCTCGGCCTCCCAAAGGTGCATGTGTCTTTTTAGTAGAATGATTTATAATCTTTGGGTACATACCCAGTAATGGTATGACCCAGTAATGGCTGAGTCAAATAGTATTTCTGGTTCTGTATCCTTGAGGAATCGCCACACTGTCTTCCACAATGGCTAAACTAATTTGCAGTCCCGCCGACAGTGTAAAAGCGTTCTTATTTCTCCACATCCTCTCCAGCATCGTTGTTTCCTGACTTTTTAATGATTGCCATTTTAACTGGCGTGAGATAGTATCTCATTGTGGTTTTGAGTTGCATTTCTCTGATGACCAGTAATGATGAGCCTTTTTTCATATGTCTGTTGGCTGCATAAATGTCTCCTTTTGAGAAGTGTCTGTTCATATCCTTTGCCCACTTTTTGATGAGGTTGTTTTTTTCTTGTAAATTTGTTTACATTCTTTGTAGATTCTGGATATTAGCCCTTTGTCAGATGAGTAGATTGCAAAATTTTTCTCCCATTCTGTAGGTTGCCTGCTCACTCTGATGGTAGTTGCTTTTGCTGTGCAGAAGCTCTTTAGTTTAATTAGATCCCATTCATCAATTTTGGCTTTTGTTGCCATTGCTTTTGGTGTTTTAGTCATGAAGTCTTTGCCCATGCCTATGTCCTGAATGGTATTGCCTATGTTTTCTTCTAGGGTTTTTATGGTTTTAGGTCTTACATTTAAATCTTTAATCCGTGTTGAGTTAATTTTTTTTTAAAGTGTGAGGGAGGGGTCCAATTTCAATTTTCTGCATATGGCTAGCCAGTTTTCCCAACACCATTTATTAAATAGAGAATCCTTTCCCCATTGCTTGCTTTTGTCAGGTTTGTCAAAGATCAGATGGTTGTAGGTGTGTGGTGTTATTTCTGAGGCCTCTGTTCTGTTGTATTGGTCTATATATCTGTTTTGGTACCAGTACTTTGCTGTTTTGGTTACTATAGCCTTGTAGTATTGTTTGAAGTCTGGTAGCGTGATGCCTCCAGCTTCGTTCTTTTTGCTTAGGATTGTCTTGGCTATATGGGCTCTTTTATGGTTCCACATGAGATTTAAAGTAGCTTTTTCTAATTCTGTGAAGAAAGTCAATGGCAGTTGGATGGGGATAGCATTGAATCTATAAATTACTTTGGGCAGTATGGTCATTTTTATGATATTGATTCTTCCTATCCATGAGCATGGAAGTTCTTCCATTTGTTTGTGTCTTCTCTTATTTTGTTGAGCAGTGGTTTGCAGTTCTCCTTGAAGAGGTCCTTCACATCCCTTGTAAGTTAGATTCCTAGGTATTTTATTCTTTTTGTAGCAATTGTGAATGGGAATTCACTCGTGATTTGGCTCGCTGTTTGTCTATTATTGGTGTACAGGAATGTTTGTGATTTTTGCACATTGGTTTTGTATCCTGAAACTTTGCTGAAGTTGCTTATCAGCTTAAGGAGATTTTGGGCTGAGACAATGGGGTTTTCTAAATATACAGTCATGTCATCTGCAAACAGAGAAAATTTGACTTCCCCTCTTCTTATTAGAATACACTTTCTTT
>NW_016809475.1:11735-45185 GCF_001698545.2 Rhinopithecus bieti
TGTGTGGTGTTATTTCTGAGGCCTCTGTTCTGTTGTATTGGTCTATATATCTGTTTTGGTACCAGTACTTTGCTGTTTTGGTTACTATAGCCTTGTAGTATTGTTTGAAGTCTGGTAGCGTGATGCCTCCAGCTTCGTTCTTTTGCTTAGGATTGTCTTGGCTATATGGGCTCTTTTATGGTTCCACATGAGATTTAAAGTAGCTTTTCTAATTCTGTGAAGAAAGTCAATGGCAGTTGGATGGGGATAGCATTGAATCTATAAATTACTTTGGGCAGTATGGTCATTTTATGATATTGATTCTTCCTATCCATGAGCATGGAAGTTCTTCCATTTGTTTGTGTCTTCTCTTATTTTGTTGAGCAGTGGTTTGCAGTTCTCCTTGAAGAGGTCCTTCACATCCCTTGTAAGTTAGATTCCTAGGTATTTTATTCTTTTGTAGCAATTGTGAATGGGAATTCACTCGTGATTTGGCTCGCTGTTTGTCTATTATTGGTGTACAGGAATGTTTGTGATTTTGCACATTGGTTTTGTATCCTGAAACTTTGCTGAAGTTGCTTATCAGCTTAAGGAGATTTTGGGCTGAGACAATGGGGTTTTCTAAATATACAGTCATGTCATCTGCAAACAGAGAAAATTTGACTTCCCCTCTTCTTATTAGAATACACTTTCTTTCTTTTTTTTTTTGAGATGGCGTTTCACTCTTGTTGCCCAGGCTGGAGTGCAATGGCATGATCTCGGCTCACTGCAACCTCCACCTCCTGGGTTCAAGTGATTCTCCTGCCTCAGCCTCCTGAGTAGCTGGGATTACAGGCATGCACCACCATGCCTGGCTAATTTTATATTTTTTCTAGTAGAGACGGGGTTTCTTCATGTTGGTCAGGCTGGTCTCAAACTCCCGACCTCAGGTGATCTGCCTGCCTCGGCCTCCCAAAGTGCTGGGATTACAGGTGTGAGCCACCGGGCCTAGCTGAGTACCCTCTATTTCTTTCTCTTGTCTGATTGCCATGGCCAGAACTTCCAATACTATGTTGAATAGGAGTGGTGAGAGAGGGCATCCTTGTCTTAGGTTGGTTTTCAAAGGGAATGCTTCCAGCTTTTGCCCATTCAGTATGATATTGACTGTGGGTTTGTCATAAATAACTCTTATTGTTTTGAAATATGTCTCATCAATACCTGTTTTATTGACAATTTTTAGCATGAAGCAGTGTTAAATTTTATCGAAGGCCTTTCTGAATCTATTGAGATAGTCGTGTGGTTTTTGTCATTGGTTCTGTTTATGTGATGGATTATGTTTATTGATTTGTGTGTATTGAACCAGCCTTGCATGCCAGAGATGAAGCCAGCTTGAGTGTGGTGGATAAGCTTTTTGATGTGCTGCTGGATTCGGTTTGCCAATATTTTATTGAGGATTTTTGCATCAGTGTTCACCAGGGATATTGGCCTAAAATTTCCTTTTTTGTGTGTGTGTCTCTGCCAGGTTTTGGTGTCAGGATGATGCTGCCCTCATAAAATGAGTTGGGGAGGAGTCCCTCTTTTTCTATTGTTTGGAATAGTTTCAGAAAGAATGGTACCAGCTCCTCTTTGTACTTCTGGTAGAATTTGGCTGTGAATCCATCTGGTCCTGGGTTTTTTTGGTTGGTAGGCTATTAATTACTGCCTCAGTTTCAGAACTTGTTACTGGTCTATTCAGGGATTCGACTTCTTCCTGTTTTAGTCCTGGGAAAGTGGATGTGTCTAGGAATGTATCCATTTCTTCTCAATTTTCTATTTCATTTGTGTAGAGGTGTTTAGAGTATTCTCTGATGGTAGTTTGTATTTCTGTGGGATCAGTGGTGATCTCCCCTTTATCGTTTTTTATTGTTTCTATTTGATTCTTCTCTGTTTTCTTCTTTATTATCTGGCTTGTGGTCTATCTGTTTGTTGATCTTTTCAAAAAATCAGCTCCTGGATGCATTGATTTTTTGAAGGATTCTTCGTGTTTCCATCTCCTTCAGTTCTGCTGTGATCTTAGTTATAGCTCATCTTCTGCTAGTTTTTGAATTTGTTTGCTCTTTCTTCTTTAGTTCTTTTAACTGTGATGTTAGGGTGTCAATTTTAGATCTTTCCTGCTTTCTCCTGTGGGCATTTAGTGCTATACATTTCCCTCTAAACACTGCTTTAGCTGTGCCCCAGAGATTCTGGTGCCTTCTGTCTTTGTTCTCATTGGTTTGAAATAACATTTATTTCTGCCTTACTGTCGTTATGTACCCAGTAGTCATTCAGGAGCAGGTTGCTCAGTTTCCATGCCATTGTGCGGTTTTCAGTGAGTTTCTCAATCCTGAGTTCTAATTTGATTCCACTGTGGTCTGAGAGACTGTTTGTTATTATTTCCATTTTTTTTTTTTTTTGCAGTTGCTAAGGAGTGTTTTACTTCCAATTATGTGGTCAATTTTAGAATAAGTGTGATGTGGTGCTGAGAAGAATGTATATTGTGTTGATTTACAGGTGGAGAGTTCTGTAGATGTCTATTAGTTCTGCTTGGTCCAGAGCTGTGTTCAAGTCCTGAATATCCTTGTTAATTTTCTGTCTTGTTGATCTGTCTAATATTGACAGTGGGGTGTTAAAATCTCCCACTATCATTGTGTGGGAGTCTAAGTCTCTTTGTAGGTCTGTGAGAACTTGCTTTATGGTTCTGGGTGCTCCTGTTTCGGGTGCATATATATTTAGGAGAGTTGGCTCTTTTTGTTGCATTGATCCCTTTACCATTGTGCAATGCCCTTCTTTGTCTTTTTTGATCTTTGTTGGTTTAAAGTTTGTTTTATCAGAGACTAGGATTGAAACCCCTGCTTTTTTTTTTTTTTTGCTTTCCATTTGCTTAGTAAATATTCCTTCATCCCTTTATTTAGAGCCTATGTGTGTCTCTGCATATGAGATGGGTCTCCTAAATACAGCACACCAATGGGTCTTGACTCTCTATCCAATTTGCCCATCTGTATCTTTTAATTGGGGCATTTAGTCCATCTACATTTAAGGTTAATATTGTTATGTGTGAATTTGATTCTTTCATTATGATGCTAGTTGGTTATTTTGCCCATTAGTTGATGTAGTTTCTTCATAGTATCGATGGTCTTTACAATTTGGTATGTTTTTGCAGTGGCTGGTACCGGTTTTTTCTTTCCATATTTAGTGCTTCCTTCAGGAGCTCTTGTAAGGCAGGCCTGGTGGTGACAGAATCTCTCAGCATTTGCTTGTCTGTAAAGGATTTTATTTCTCCTTCACTTATGAAGCTTAGTTTGGCTGGATATGAGATTCTGGGTTGAGAATTCTTTTCTTTAAGAATGTTGAATAATGCCCCCCACTCTATTCTGGCTTGTAGGGTTTCTGCAGAGAGATCCGCTGTTAGTCTGATGGGCTTCTCTTTGTGGGTAACCTGACCTTTCTTTCTGACTGCCCTTAACATTTTTTCCTTTATTTCAACCTTGGTGTATCTGACAGTTATGTGTCTTGGGATCGCTCTTCTNTACATTTAAGGTTAATATTGTTATGTGTGAATTTGATTCTTTCATTATGATGCTAGTTGGTTATTTTGCCCATTAGTTGATGTAGTTTCTTCATAGTATCGATGGTCTTTACAATTTGGTATGTTTTGCAGTGGCTGGTACCGGTTTTTTCTTTCCATATTTAGTGCTTCCTCCAGGAGCTCTTGTAAGGCAGGCCTGGTGGTGACAGAATCTCTCAGCATTTGCTTGTCTGTAAAGGATTTTATTTCTCCTTCACTTATGAAGCTTAGTTTGGCTGGATATGAGATTCTGGGTTGAGAATTCTTTTCTTTAAGAATGTTGAATAATGCCCCCCACTCTATTCTGGCTTGTAGGGTTTCTGCAGAGAGATCCGCTGTTAGTCTGATGGGCTTCTCTTTGTGGGTAACCTGACCTTTCTTTCTGACTGCCCTTAACATTTTTTCCTTTATTTCAACCTTGGTGTATCTGACAGTTATGTGTCTTGGGATCGCTCTTCTCGAGGAGTACCTTTGTGGTATTCTCTGTATTTCCTGAATTTGAATGTTGGCCTGCCTTGCTAGGTTATGGAAGTTCTCCTAGATAATATCCCGAAGAGTGTTTTCCGACTTGGTTCCATTTTCCCTGTCACTTTCAGGTACACTAATCAAACGTAGATTTGGTCTTTTCACATAGTCCCATATTTCTTTTCATTCTTTTTTCTCTAATCTTGTCTTCATGCTTTATTTCATTAATTTGATCTTCAATCTCTGATATCCTCTCTTCCACTCGATCGATTTGGTTATTGATACTTATGTATGCTTCTCGTGCTGTGTTTTTCAGCTCCATCAGGTCTTTTTTGTTCTTCTCTAAACTGGTTATTCTAGTTAGCAATTCCTCTAACCTTTTTTCAAGGTTTTTAGCTTCCTTGAATTGGGTTAGAACATGCTCCTTTAGCTCGGAGGAGTTTGTTATTACCCACCTTCTGAAGCCTACTTCTGTCAATCTGTCATACTCCTTCTTTGTCCAGTTTTGTGCCTTTGCTGGTGAGGAGTTTGTGATCCTTTGGAGGAGAAGAGGCATTCTGGTGTTTGGAATTTTCAGCCTTTTTGCTCTGGTTTTTCCTCATCTTTGTGGATTTATCTAGCTTTGGTCTTTGGTGTTGGTGACCTTTCTGTGTGGTTGTCCTTTGTGCTGATGTTGATGCTATTGCTTTCTGTTTGTTAGTTTTCTTCTAACAGTCAGGTCCCTCTTCGGCAGGTCTGCTGGAATTTGCTGGAGGTCCACTCCAGACTCTGATTGCCTGGGTATCACCAGCAGAGAATGCAGAACAGCAAAGATTACTGCCTGTTCCTTCCTCTGGAAGCTTCATCCCAGAGAGGCACCTGCCAATTGCCAGCCAGAGCTCTCCTGTATGAGGTGTCTGTCAACCCCTGCGGAGGGGTGTCTCCCAGTCAGGAGGCACAGGGGTCAGGGACTCACTAGAGGAGACTGTCTGTCCCTTAGCAGAGCTTGAGTGCTGTTCTGGGAGATCTGCTGGTTTCTTCAGAGCCAGCAGGCAGGAATATTTAAATCTGCTGAAGCTGCGCCCACAGCCGCCCTTCCCCCAGGTGCTTTGTCCCAGGGAGGTCGGAGTTTTATCTATAAGCCTCTGACTGGGGCTGCTGCCTTTCTTTCAGAGATGCCCTGCCCAGAGAGGAGGAATCTAGAGAGGCAGTCTGGCTACAATGGTTTTGCTGAGCTGTGGTGGGCTCCACCTATTCTGAACTTCCCAGTGGCTTTGTTTATGCTGTGAGGGAAAATCCACCTACTCAAGCCTTGGTCATGGTGGACACCCCTCCTCCCACCAAGCTTGAGTGTCCCAGGTCAACTTCAGACTGCTGTGCTGCCAGCAAGAATTTCAAGGCAGTCAGTCTTAGCTTGCTGGGCTCTGTGGGGGTGGGATCTGCTGAGCTAGACCACTTGGCTCCCTGGCTTTAGCCCCCTTTCTGGAGGAGTGAATGGTTCTGTCTCCTGCTGCTCCAGGCGCCACTGGGTTATGGAAAGAAAACTCCTGCAGCTAGCTTGGTGTCTGCCCAAATGGCTGCCCAGTTTTGTGCTTGAAACCCAGGGCCCTTGTAGTGTAGGCACCTGAGGGAATCTCCTGGTCTGCGGGTTGCAAAGACCATGGGAAAAGTGTAATATCTGGGCTGGAGCGCACTGTTTCTCATGGCACAGTTCCTCATGGCTTCCCTTGGCTAGGGAAGGGAGTTTCCTGACCTCTTGGGCTTCCCGGTTGAGGCGACGCCCCACCCTGTTTTGGCTCACCCTCTGTGGGCTGCACCCACTGTCTAACCAGTCCCAGTGAGGTGAGCCAGGTACCTCAGTTGGAAATGCAGAAATTACCTGCCTTCTGCGTTGATCTTGCTGGGAGCTGCAGACTGGAACTGTTCCTATTTGGCCATTTTGCCAGCCACCCCCACCTAGTCCCATTTTTAATTTTTTGAGGAAACTCCACACTGTTTTACAGAATGGCAGCACCAATTTACATTCCCACCCACAACATATACCTATTTTCTCTACATCTTTGCCAACACCTTTTACCTTTCACCTTTTGATGCTAGCTGTCTAACAGGGGTGAGATGGTATGTCACTGTGGTTTTGATTTTCATTTCCCCAAAACTCCCTGGGATTGGGGATTGTCTTTAGGCAGATAGGGGGAGTTCAGGGAAAACGTCTCTCTGCCTTTGGTCTTTCTCAAGTGTCTTCAGCTCGAAGTGATCAGCACACCAAAGCGGCATATTTTGGGGTGGCATTTCCTCAGTTCTTTCAAGGGGCTCAGGGCAGTGGCTTTTCCCCAACTGGGTTAAAAGCACGTTAATGCTTCAGTTCTGTGTAGGGCTTTAGTGCAGCATCCCAGCTGGACATCGGCCCCACCAGGTATGGGTGGGGTTCTGGGAAAGGGCCCAGGCTTCAGGAGGCTGCACTTGTGACAGCAGCTGACTTCCTGTAAGTGCACTGGTGCAGGAGGAGTGAGCCCTGCTTCCTGTGTTGCTGGGGTTGGGGTGGGGGGGAACAGAGGGGAAGACAGGCCCTTGAACTTGACCTTTTGTCATGCAGGCACTGCAGCTGGGGGTTGGAGGCTTCCTGGAGGGTGCCTGAAACGGACTCTGGCAGTGCAGCTCCTTCTTCGGGGCAAGAACCCTGAGCTGGGGCAGTGATTTCCCTCCCCTTGATTTCCTCACTTTTGTTTTGCTTTCTCTTTTTTTTCTTTTTGAGATGGAGTTTTGCTCTTGTCACCCAGTCTGGAGTACGGTGGCATGATCTTGGCTCACTGCAACCTCTGCCTCCTGGGTTCAAGCAATTTTCCTGCTTCAGCTGCCCGACTAGCTGGGATTACAGGTGTGCACAGGTGTGGTGACACCTGGCTAATTTTTGTATTTTTAGAAGAGATGGGGTTTCACCATGTTGGTCAGGCTGGTCTTGAACTCCTGACCTCAAGTGATCCACCAGCCTTGGCCTCCCAAAGTGCTGGGATTACAGGCCTGAGCCACTGCGCCTGGCCTCATTTTCTCTTAAGCCATTAAATTGGACAGGTGTGGTGGCTCGCACCTGTAATCCCAGCACTTTGGGAGGCCGAGTCAGGAGGCTCACTTGAGGTCAGGAGTTTGAGATGGCCACCATGGTGAAACCCCCATCTCTCCTAAAATACAAAAATTAGCTGGACATGGTGGTGGGGCCTGTAATCCCAGCTACTGGGAAGGCTGAGGCAGGAGAATCGTTTTAACCCGGGAGGTGGAGGTTGCAGTGAGCCAAGATCACATCACGGCACTCCAGCCTGGGAGACAGAGTGAGACTCGGTCTCAAAACAAAAAACAAAAACCCCCAAACTCCCCAAACTATTAAGTTTTGCAGCCAAACCTCATTCACCCTGGGTGTGGCTGAATCCAGGGAGGAGGGGAAAGCTCCATTACTCGGGTTTCAGGCCCACACCTGTGCGGCTGTTTTGCAGCCACCTGAAACCAGCAGAAAAAGCAGCTCAACTGTGGCTCTGAGAAACTTCTGATATTGGTCATGTTCATTCTCTACAAAATCTCACTCTCAACTAAGCTGAGTCCCCCTGCCCCTGCCAATTTATTTTTCTGTTTCCAGTTATGCTCGGCGCTATCGTCTGTCCCCACGCTCCAGAGAGCAGCACGTGATAGGTTGGACGACTTAACACGAAACTCCACATTCAAATAACGTGAGTCCCCTCCCATTATCATTATTATTTATTGTAGCAAAGTATACATAGTAGTTATTTCATCGTTAATATATTAATTATTTATCATTATCAATTTCTCATTTAGTCTGCCTGCCTTGGCCTCCCAAAGTGAGCCACCGTGCCTCGCCTGTATTTTTAATTTTTTGAGGAACCTTCACACTGTTTTTCAGAATGGCTGCACCAATTTACATTCCCACCAACAACATTTAAGTGTTTTCTTTACATCCTTGCCAACACTTGTTATCTTTTGGCCTTTTGGTGGTAGCCATCTGACAGGTGTGAGATGATGTCTCATTGTGGTTTTGATTAGCATTTCCCTGATGATTAGTGATGTTGAGCACCTTTTCATATACACTTTAACCATTTGTATATCTTTTTTGGAAAAATGTCTATTCAGGTCCTTTGCCCATTTTTCAATCGGGTTATATATTTTTTTGCTATTGAGTTGCATGAATTCCATATATATTTTAGATATTTAATCCTTATCATACACCATAAATATCCCTACTATGTACTCACAAAAATTAAAATAAGTATATTTTAAAAAGATATTAAAACTAAAGAAAAAAACACTTATCAGATACATGGTTTGCAAGTATTTTCTCCATTCCATAGGTTGCTTTTTCATTGTGTTTTTTCCTTGACTGCTCAGAAGTGTTTTAGTTTGCGGTAATTCCCCTTGTCTATTTTTGCTTTTGCTGCCTGTGCTTTTGGTGTCATACTAAAAAAAATCTTTGCCAAGACCAATGCCATGGAGCTTTTCTCCTCTCTTCTTCTAGAAGTTTACAGTTTTAGGTCTTACATTTAACTCTTTAATCTATTTTGAGTTAATTTCTGCATATTATGTAAGGTAAAGATCCAATTTCATTCTTTTGCATTTGGATATTTCATTTTTCCAACATGATTTATTGAAGATACCATCATTTTCTCATTGTGTCTTCTTGGTGCCTTTGCTGAAGGCTAGTTGACCATGTATATATGGGTGTATTTCTAAATTTTCCGTTGGGTTCAATCAGTCTATGTGCCTGTTTTATTTATTTATTTATTTTTTTAAGACGGAGTCTTACTCTGTTGTCCAGGGTGGAGTGCAATGGTGTAATCTTGGCTCACTGCAATGTCTGCCTCTTGGGTTCAAGTGATTCTCATGCCTCAGCCTTCCAAGTAGCTAGGATTACAGGTTCCCACCACCATGCTCGGCTAATTTTTGTACTTTTAATAGAGATGGGGTTTCATCATGTTGGCCAGGCTGGTCTCAAACTTCTGACCTCAGGTGATCCACCTGCCTCAGCCTTCCAAAGTGCTGGGATTATAGGCATGAGCCACCATGCCTGGCCTATGTGTCTGTTTTTAACACAAGTACTATACTGTTTTAATTACTGTATCTTTGTAATATACTTTGAGATCAGGATGTATGATGCTCCATCTTCATTGTTCTTTCTCAAGATTGCCTAAGCTATTTGGGGTCTTTTTTGGCTCCACACAAATTTCAGGATTTTAAAAAAATTTCTGTGAAATACATCATTGAATTTTCATAGGGATTGCCTGAATCTGCAGATCACTTTGTATAGTATGAGCATTTTAATGGTATTAATTATTCTATTTGTGTCTTCTACAATTTCTTTCATCCGTATTTTATAGTTCTTATTGTACAGATCTTTTACCTCCTTGGTTAAACTTATTCTTAAGTTTATTCTTTTTGATGCCCGTTTAAATGGGAATGTTTTCTTAATTTCATTTTCAAGCAGTTTGTTGTTAGTATCTATTATAGAAATGCAACTAATTTTTTATTTTTCAAATTTTATTTTAGATTCAGGGGGGAGGTATAGATGTGCACATTTGTTACAAAGGTCTATTGTGTGATGCTGAGGTTTGCAGTACGATTGTACCTGTCATCTAGGCAGTGAGCTTAGTATCCAATAGGTGGTTTTTTTAACTCTGGCCTTCCTCCCTCCCCTCGCTTTAGTCCCCAGTGTCTACTGTGCCCATCTTTATGTCCATGTGTATCCAATGTTTAGCTCCTACTTATAAGTGAGAACAAGTAGCATTTGGTTTTCTGTTTCTGCATTAGTTTACTTAGGATAATGACCTCCAGCTGCAGCATGTGGCGAACCATTTTTTTATTGCTGTGTAGTATTCCATGGTGTATGCATGCTGCAGTTTCTTTATCCACTCCACCACTGATGGGCACCTGGGTTGATTCCATGGCTTTGCTATTGTAAACAGTGCTGCAGTGAACACATGGGTGCATGTGTCTTTTTGGTAGAATGATTTATTTTCCTCTGGGTATGTACCCAGTAATGGGATTTCTGGGTTGAATGTTAATTCTGTTTTTAGCTTTTTGAGAAATCTTCAAACCACTTTCCCGAGTGGCTGAAGTAATTAACATTCCCAAGAACAGTGTGTAAGCCTTCTCTTTTCTCTGTAGCCCTGGCCGACATCTCATATTTTTCTTTTTTGTGTAACAGCCGTTCTGACTGGTGTGAGATAGTATCTCATTATGGTTTTAATTTGCATTTCTCTGATGATTAGTGATGATGAACATTTTTTCATATGTTTGTTGGCTACTTGTATGTCTTTTTTTGAGAAGTGTCTGTTCATGTCCTTTACCCACTCTTTAATAGGATTATTATTATTTAAAAAAATATTTATTTATTTGAGACAGTGTCTTGCTCTTCACCCAGGCTGCTGTGCAGTGGTACAATCTCAGCTCACTGCAGCCTTGACTTCCCGGGCTCCAGCCATCCTCCTGCTTCAGCTTCCTGAGTAGCTGGGACCACAGGTGTGTAACGTTATTTTTGTCATTTCTGACTGTGCTTATTTGAATCTTCCGTTTTTCTTTGTTAATCTAGCTAGCAGTCTATGTATCTTGTGTAGCCTTTCAAAGAACCAATTTTTTGTTTCATCGATCCTTTGTATGCATTTTTGGATCTCAATTTTGTTTGATTTTCCCCTGATTTTAGTTATTTCTTTTCTTCCTCCAGCTTTGGGGTTTCGTTCTTGTTTTTCTAGTTCCTCTAGGTGCAATGTGAAACTGTTAATGTGAGCTCTTTTTAAATTCTTAAGGTAGGTGTTTAGCATAATAAACTTTCTCCTCAATGCTGCTTTTGCTGTATTCCAAAGATTTTGGTATGTTGTGTCTCTGTTTTGATTAATTTCAAATACCTTTTTGGTTTCTGCCTTAGTTTTGTTGTTTACTCGAAAGTCATTCAAAAGCAAGTTGTTTAATTGCCATGTAATTGTGTGGTTTTGAGATACCTTCTTGGTATTGATGTATATTTTTATTCCACTGTGATCTGAGAGTCTGCTTGGTATGATTTTAACTTTTTTGAATTTATTGAGACTGACTTTATGGCCAAACGTGGTTAATCTTTTTTTTTTTTTTTTTTTTTTTTTTTGTTTGAGACGAAGTCTCACTCTGTTGTCCAAGCTGGAGTGCAGTGGCACGATCTCGGCTCACTGCAACCTCCACCTCCGGGGTTCAAGTGATTCTCCTGCCTCACCTCCTGAGTAGCTGTGACTACAGGCATGTGCGGCCATGCCCGGCTAATTTTTGTATTTTTAGCAGAGACGGGGTTTTACTATGTTGGCCAGGCTGGTCTTGAACTCCTGACCTTGTGATTCACCTGCCTTGGCCTCCCAAAGTGCTGGTATTACAGGCATGAGCCACTGCACCCGACCATGGTTAATCTTAGAGTGTGTTCCCTGTGCAGATTAGAAGAATGTATACTCTGTGGTTGCTGGGTAGTGTATTCTGTAGAAGTCTGTTAGGTCCAATTGGTAAAGTGTCAAATTTAAGTCTAGAATTTCTTTGTTAGTTTTCTGTCTTGACAATCTGTATAAAGTTGTCAGTGGGGTGTTTAAGTACCTCACTGTTATTGTGTGACTGTCTACATCTTTTTCTAGGCTAGAAGTACTTGTTTTATGAATCCTGGTGCTCCAATGTTGTGTGCATGTATATTTAGGATAATTAACTCTTGTTGTTGAATTGAACCCTTTATCATTATGTAATGCCCTTCTTTGTTCTTTTTTAGTGTTGTTGGTTTAAAGTCTGTTTTGTCTGATATGTGATAACAACCCTTGCTTTTCTGTTTTCTGTTTGCATGATAGATCTTTCTCCATCCCTTTACTTTTAACCCGTGACTGTTGTTGCACGTAATTTGGGTCTCATGGAAACAGCAGACAGTTGGGTCTTTTTTTTTTTCATCCAAATTGCCACTCTGTGACTTCTTTCTTTCCTTCCCCCCCCCTTTTTTTTGAGACAGAGTTTTGATCTTGTCTCCGCCCAGGCTGGAGTGCCATGGCATGATCTTGGCTCACTGCAACCTCCGCCTCCTGGGTTCAAGTGATTCTCCTGCTTCAGCCTCCTGAGTAGCTGGGATTACAGGCACACGCCACCATGCCTGGCTAATTTTTGTATTTTTAGTAGAGACAAGGGTTTGCCATGTTGACCAGGCTGATCTCGAACTCCTAACCTCAGGAGATCTGCCTGTCTTGGCCTCCCAAAGTACCGGGATTACAGGTGTGAGCCACCATGCCTGGCCCACTCTGTGACTTTTAAGGGGGACATTTAGACTGTTTACATCCAAGGTTAATATTGATATGTGAGATTTTGTTCCTGTCATGACATTGTTAGCTGGTTGCTTTGTAGTCTTGATTGTGTAGTTGCTTTACAAGGCCTGTGGGCTAAGTATGCAGGGGGTTTTTGTAGTAGGAGGTATTGTTCTTTCGTTTCTGTGTTTAAAACTCCCTTAAGGATCTTTTGTAAGCTTAGTCTACTGGTAATGAATTCCCTTTGCATTTGCTTGTCTGCAAAGGATTTTATTTCTCCTTTGCTTATGAAGTTTAGTTTGATGGGATATGAAATTCTTGGTTGGAATTTCTTTTCTTTAAGAATGCTGAAAATAGGTCCCCACTCTTCTGGCTTGGAAGGTTTCTGGTGAGAAGCCTGATGTTAGACTGATGGGGTTCCCTTTGTACATGATCTGACCCTTTCCTCTAGCTGCCTTTAAGGTGTTCATTTTTGCATTGACCTTGGAAAGTCTGATGACTATGTGTCTCGGGTGTGGTTGTCTTGTATAATATCTTGCAGGTGTTCTCTGAATTTCTTGAATTTGCATATTGACCTTTCTAGTGAGATTGGAGAACTTCTCATGAACAGTATCCTCAAATATGTTTTCCAAGTTGCTTACTCTCTCTTCTCTCTGAGGAATGCCCGTGAGTTATAGGTTTGGTCTCTTTATATAATCCCAAATTTCTCAGAAGTTTTGCTCATTCAAAAAAAATTTTTTTTCTTTGTTGTGTCTGACTGTGTTGATTCAAAGGGTCAGTCTTCAAACTCTGAAATTCCTTCCTCAGCTTGGTCTAGTCTATTGTTAAGGCTTCCAGTTGTATTTTGAAATTTCTGTAGTAAATTTTTCAATTCTACAAGTTCAGTTTGGTTCTTTCTTAAAATGACTGTTATTTTTCAATTCTTGGATTGTTTTACTGGCTTACGTGGATTGGGTTTCAACTTTCTCTTGAATCTTGTTAAACTTCTTTGCCATCCAGATTCTGAACTCTATGTCCAGTATTTCAGACATTTCAATCCATTGCTGGGGAGCTAGTGCAAACCTCTGGCGGCAAGGAAATACTCTGACTTTATGAATCGCCAGAGTTCTTGTGCTGATTCTTTCTCATTGGAGAAGGCTGGTGTTTCTTTATCTTTTTGAAGTTGCTGTCGTCTGGATAGGGCTTTTGTTTATATGTTCTGTTTTCCCATGAGGGTTTGAGTGTGGTGTCTATTGTGTGCAGTTGATTGACTTTGTTTCTGGGTGCCTCCACGGGGCCAAAGCTCTGTACTTGTTTCTTAGTTGTGGCTAATTTCCTGTATTGTGTTTCACAGGCGATGTGTGTTGAAGGAATTTATTTTTGTGTGGTGGTGTAATTCAGGCTGTGATCCAGTCAATGGTGTTTAAGAGTAAGGACCAGCAGACAGGTCTTACTCAGCTATGTGCTTTTTTTTTTTTTTTTTTTTTTTTTTTTTTTTGTATTTCAATGTGTTTACTGCAGTGCTCTGGGGAAGGGGAGTTGGGGGGATGAGAAATGATTCTCTCACCAAGTTTATTCCTGGGCCTTGGCCAAGTTTATTTCTGGGCCTTGACTCCAAGGCCCAGGAGGGCTGTACTTCCCCCTTAGGGGCGGTCCAAGCTAAAGGTTAGGTCACCGGGAGACCTGGAAACTTCCTGGGGACCTGTTGGTTCTCTGTGCTTGGCAGAATCAGGGTGGGTTGTAGGGTATGTCTGTGGGTGGTCTGTTGGTGCAGTGAGTCAGGGTGGAGGATTCCCTGGGCAGGGTGGTGGTGCTGTAGGTGGGCAGCTGGTTGGCACCTGTGGCCTGGGGTTTTTTACCCAGCAGACTGTTGTGGACCATGCAGCTCATTCTCCCTCAACTGGATCACCCACCGCTGTCTGCCCCTGGGGTAGGCCTGACCAGCTAGTTTTACCCTTAGCCTTTTGTGCCCAGATCACTGGGCTATTAGGTGTTCTGGGCCATGGGGCTCCATTGGGCAGAGGCTGCAGCTGACCTACACCCTACCTGGATGGGTCTAGTGAGGGATACATGCCAAGCTCCTGCACCAGCGCGTGAACCCGTGCCTTCCTCTTCTCAGTGTCTGAGAGTGGGGGCTCCTCTACTGCTTGAGCTCAGGCTACAGATCCCAGCTCAATACCCCTGAGCAGTGTACTCAAACACTGGGCAATTGGGACTAAGACCGTGTCTTTGTCCTCTAGTCCCTCTAGGTTGAGCACTGGCTGTGCTGGGGGCTGAACTGCTCCCAGGCCACCAGCCAAACATTCAGACAGGGCAGTGGAGGCCACACTCTTGGCGGGAGCAGTGAGGAAGGGGCCCTGGGAGGGGCTGGTGTACAGAGGGGCATGTAGATCAGATGCACCTCAGTCCTCCGGAAAAGGCCCTGCTCTCTCCCAGGCTGGCACTCCTCAGGGGCTACAGTCACCCAGAGCAAGACTGAGAGCCTCGGGGGATAGGTGCCTATGGTTGTGTATCACTGCAGCTGCCCCACAAGCAAAACCTTCTGGACTCCACAGAGGTTCCAACTCTGCCTCTGCCTGCTCTTCGGACAGTTCCCTCTGCCATTTCAAATGTCTGTGGGAGTCGCTGCGTTCTCCTGTAGCTGGTTTCCCAGAGGCCTGCGACAGGAGAATGGTGCCTCACAGTTCCTCCCTTAGGTCCTGTTCAGAACTAGGATCTGGTCCTAGCACTCGACAATCCCATGCAGGCTTCCCAGCTTCCTCCATCTTCAGCCTCAATGTCTGCGGTGCCTCTCTATCCAGTTTCAGTATTTTCCCTCAGAAGATCAATCCAAGGTGTGGTGGTGTACTTGATAGATTGGTTTCTCTCAGTGGGAGAAATGTTTCCTGGCTGCATCTAGTTGGCTGTCTTGTCCTGCCCCCGACAATGAACTTTTTAATGTTGATTTTGTATCCTGCGATTTTATGAAATTCGTTTATTAGTTCTAACAGTTTTTTGGTGGTGTCTTTAGGGCTCTCTATATGTAAGATCATGTCATTTACAAACAGACAATTTTTCTTCTTCCCAAGCCTGGTTCTTAAACGGATCCTATTTTTTCCTGTTTCTTTTTATTTCTTCCCAAACCTTTTCTGTTCACATAATAAATTCTGAAGATTTTTAAAGTTAGGATCCACAAGTTAACAAATATCTTGACTCAAATTGGCCTAAATAAAGAGAATATGTTCACCCTGAGGTTCCTCTCATGGTCATGAGATGACTGCTGGCAGCAGCTGGGAGACAGGGCCTGGTTTAGAGTCACAGGGTGAGGAAGACTGGCTGGTTTTGCACACAAGCTCCAGGAAAACTGTTATTGCATGTCATCGGTGCAAACTGGCTTAGTCCTGACCATCCATGAGCCAGTAACCAGAGAGGCAGAGAGATGACCACAATTGGTTTGGGGGAGTCATCTGAGGCAGAGAGGATTTGCAGAGCCAACCAGAGTGTCCTCTCTAAGCCAAGTGCTCTGACATAGGTCTTTTAATCATCTTACCACTTAGGTTTGTGTTTATTCTGAATCTTAACCAAGAAACTGATATGTTCCCCATAATGTAGAGATCCTCATTCCTTTTTTTTTTGAGATGGAGTCTTGCTCTTGTCGCCCAGGCTGGAGTGTAATTGCACGATCTTGGCTCACTGCAACCTCCACCTCCTGGGTTCAAGAGATTCTCCTGCCTTAGCCTCCCAAGTAGCTGGGACTGTAGGTCTGTGCCACCACACCTGGCTAATGTTTTTTTTTTTTTTTTTTTTGAGATGGAGTCTCACTCTGTCTCCCAGGCTGGAATACAGTGGCACAATCTCGGCTCACTGCAACCTCTGCCCTGGGTTCAAGTGATTCTCCTGCCTTAGCCTCCTGAGTAGCTGGGATTACAGGCATGCATCACCATGCCTGGCTAATTTTTGTATTTTTAGTAGAGATGGGGTTTCACTGTGCTGGCCAGGCTGGTCTCGAACTCCTGATCTCGTGATCCACCCGCCTTGGCCTCCCAAAGTGCTGGGATTACAGGAATGAGCTACCGCACCCAGCCACATTTTTATATTTTTAGTAGAGACGGGGTTTTGCCATGTTGGCCAGGCTGGTCTTGAACTTGACCTCAGGTGATCTTCCTATCTTGGCCTCCCAAAGTGCTGGACTTACAGGCATGAGCCACCATACCCGGCCTCTGATTCCTTTTTTTTTTTTGAGACGGAGTCTCACTCTGTCCAGGGTGGTGTGGAGTTGCATAATCTCAGCTCACTGCACCCTCCACCTCCTGGATTCAAGCAATTCTCCTGCCTTACCCTTCCTAGTAGCTGGGATTACAGTCATGCACCACCACGCCTGGCCAAGATCCTCGCTCCTTTCAATCTTCCCAGTAATAAGTGCACTACACAGTTGGGTCTGAAGTAAGGATAAGTTCCTTGCAACTCACTACCACAGTGAGGCCTCATTCAGTGGGGAGATGTGATTTCAGCGGAAGAGGAGGGAAGATGGGGATTGAGATAAACTGCACCTACAGGAGGCCTGCCAAGGTTCACCTGGATGGAATTGCAAAGAAAAGAAAGACAAACAGGCCGGGCATGGTGGCTCACGCCTGTAATCCCAGCACTTTGGGAGACTGAGGCGGGCAGATCATGAGGTCAGGAGATCCAGACCATCCTGGCTAACACGGTAAAACTTCGTCTCTACTAAAAATACAAAAAAAAAAAAAAAAAAAAAAAAAAGCCGGGCATGGTGGCGGGTGCCTGTAGTCCCAGCTACTTGGGAGACTGAGGCAGGAAAATGGTGTGAACAAGGGAGGCGGAGGTTGCAGTGAGCCGAGATCCTGTCACTGCACTCCAGCCTGGGCGACAGAGTGAGACTCTGTCTCCAAACAAAAACAAAACAAAACAAAACAAAAAAAGCAAAAAAAAAAAGAAAGACAAACAGAAGTTGAGACTGTCAGCTTTGAAGTATCCAACAGTTCCTGGTTCTAATAGCCCAAAGGTCAAAGGAAGAATGTTTCTCAAGGTGGGGTCTCCTGACCACTCTGTTAGAGTCAGTCGGGTTGCACAAACACTGAGACACTTGGTCTGTTAAAAGAAAAACTTAAGCTGAATTAAATTTAAAGGAGTTATTTAATTTATTTATTTGAGATGGAGTCCTGCTCTGTCGCTCAGGCTGGAGTATAGTGTGGTGCAAACTCAGCTCACTGTGACCTCTGCCTCTTGGGTTCAAGCGATTCTCCTCCCTCAGCCTCCCGAGTAGCTGGGATTACAGGTGCACACCACTGCACCTGGCTAATTTTTGTATTTTTAGTAGAGACGGGGTTTCACCGTGTTGGCCAGGCTGATCTTGAATTCCTGACCTCAAGTGATCCACCCACCTCAGCCTCCCAAAGTGCTGTGCCTGACCTGGAATGATTTTTTTTTTAAAGACTCCAGGAAGGCCAGGTGCAGTGGCTCATGCCTGTAATCTCAGCACTTTGGGAGGCCAAGGTGGATGGATCACCTGAGGTTAGGAGTTTGAGACCAGCCGCCAACATGATGAAACCCCATCTCTACTGAAAATACAAAACTTAGCTGGGCTGGTGGCACGCACCTGTAGTCCCAGCTACTTGGGAGGCTGAGGCAGAAGAATTGTTTGAACCCAGAAGGCAGAGGTTGCAGTGAGCTGAGATCATGCCAGTGCACTCCAGTCAGGGTGACAGAGTGAGACCTTGGTCTCAAAAAAAAAAAAGACTGGGAGATGGGAATTCAGTTATGGTATGTTACTAGCAGCTAGGGTACGATATTGCAATGCAGGTCTTTCTATTGACTAGGGCATGGGGTATAGAATCAAAGGGTTATTTCTGAACCACAAGAGTTCTAATCCTCCCAACAACCATCCAAGGAACACCAAAGTGCTTTGTTCTTGCCAAGGGAGTCAGAGAAGTCAGCACATTTGGGCCACTCTCTTGCTCAGGTTAACTTGCCCCATAATGGTTGGGAGCAAAAGAGAGAAGCACTTGGGAGAGATGGCTCTGCTCAGAGGGAGCACATCCTGCCTCAGCGAGACATGTGACACACAAGTGACAAGTCAGAGCCAGAGAGAGAGGGTAGGGGAGGGAGGGAGAAGGGAGAGGGAGGGAGAAGGGAGAGAGAAGGAGAGACCCATGCATGTGCAGGACCTGCATGTGCCTGTCCATCGGTGAAGATGTCCTCCATTGGCGTGCTGGGATGTGTACCCAATTTGTGTGGAGAGAAATGCAAACCAGGGTGAGGGGTGCAGAAGAAGAAGGATAGAAGCCTCGTTGACCCACATTTTTTATTATTTGGGCACAGAACCCTTATGTTCTGGGATTCCTCTTAAGCAGTCAGCTGGGTGCAGTGGCTCACATCTGTAATCCCAGCACTTTGGGAGGCTGAGGTGGGCAGATTGCCTGAGGTCAGGAGTTCGAGACCAGTCTGGCCAAGATGGTGAAACCCTGTCTCTACTAAAAATACAAAAAAATTAGCAGGCGTAGTGGCGGGTGCCTGTAATCCCTAGTTCAGGCAGGGGAATTGCTTGAACTAGGGAGGTGGAGGTTGCAGTGAGCCGAGATCATGCCACTGCAGTCCAGCCTGGGCAACAGAGCAAGACTCCATCTCAAAAACAAAACAAAACAAAACAAAAAAACAAACCAAAAAACATTCAGAAGTCAGATTCAGTGGAACATGATTTGGAAAGCATCGTTCTGGAGCACGGTCCCCCTGGGGCCCTTGAATCCTCACCTCCTTTTGGGCTCTGCTCACCTCGAGCCCTGGATTCCAGCATCCCTTGGGCTCCCAGCTGCCTCCCTGTCTCTGCTCCACAGTTCTGTTCAGAGTTCTGGTCCCTGGTTTTAGTTCATGTCCCACTTTCATTCTCTCTTTGCTCCAATTTATCTTTAACTTTGTACTGATACATTTTCAGTATTTTAAAAAGTCACTTCAAATCTTTGTTGAATAATATCAGAGTATGAGTGAAAAAAATCATTGTGTACACACAAAAATGTAGCTGGATCTTCATCTCACCTCTTAAGACCTAGATAATCTTGGTTCTCATCCCCTTGGCCCAGCCCATGAGAAACCTTTCTGAACTCCACTGCCTGGACATCTCTAGGTCATTGATTTTGCTGGGTCCATTTCCTACTTCCCCATGACTGCAGGTGAGAGTTTCACAGAACTTTTACCACTACATAACAAGGGTCTCCTTCCTCCAGATTGCACTAGTGTTTCTTTCCCTTTCCCATACACTGCACTGACATCTTCTGGAACACCTTTAGGCTTCCATCCACTGCTCTGTCCCACAGCCAAATGCCCCATGTTTTATGTTTTTGTTATAACTGCATCCTACTTCAAAATCTGTTCTAGTTATACTACTGTGAAAAAAAAAAAACTACCCTACAGCAGAGATTTAAAACAATAAGTCTCGTTTTATTTTGTGATACACCTGCAGTTTGGGCAGAGCTCAGTGGAGATGGTGTGTGTCTGCTCTAGATGGGTATCTCCTGGCAGCTTGACCAGGGCTGCAGCATCAACTTCCAATATGGCGCACCACATGGCTGGCTGGCTGGGGCCCTCCTGTGGTTTAAGACCTGGTCCTAAAATCAGCATAGCATTGCTTCTGCCATATTCAAACATTCTGTTGGTCAAGGAGTCACAGATCCCAGATTAAGGGAAAGGGGACACAGACTCCACCTCTCAACGGGAAGAGTGTTAAATTCCGGGGGTATTTTTTTTAAAGCCTCATATCGGTACTCTCTTTAAATGGTTGGCTATTTTATCAACTTGGCTCCTGCCTCTGGCCCCAGGGGTCCAGAGGTTTCTCTTTTTCCTCCTAGGCTGTTTTTTAGAAACTCTAAGGGCATTCCCCCGACTTTATGATGTAGAGCATTTCTGCTTCCTCCAAACTATGTCCAAATGCTTGGGGTCTAACTTGTCCAGTCAAGGTCACAGTGTGCCCTGCCAACTCATAGGCCTGAGAGAGGCTTGGAAGTTTCTTTCTGTCTTTCTGTTTTTTTTTTTTTCCCATGGCCATGTCTGCAAGGGGAGGAGGCAAACATAGAGGTTTACTTCTCTCTAACATAACTATGTTACTTCACCTAGAAACAACTTCAGTCAACTTTGGTCAAATAGACTTTTCCGCCCTCTTTCCTTTGCATAAACACATGGGTCCCTGACTTCCATGGACTCCTCGGAGTTGACCTCCTGTTCCTCCTCCTTGGGCTGCACCCTCTTCTGGTCCTCCAGACATGATTCTGTAAGTCCTTCTTAATTCCCTGCTACCATATTTTCACAAGAGTTGAGAAACTCCAAGTATCTGTGGCCTGGTTTTCACAAATACAGAGGCATTCATAAATATTAATACTTCCACTTCCCTTTTCTACTTTCTGGGTGAGACAGTTCAGACATTTTGTTCTGGTCCCTGGGGGCCATGTTGGAAAGCCCAAATTGGGCCTGAAAATGCATAGATGCTGGCGGATGGTGCATCAGCCCCCATGGGGCTCTGCAGCCTAGACAGTAGCAGGACCAGGAAGTCAGCAGGTGAACAGAGGATATGCGTCTTTTTCTCCCTTCCTTTGTCATCTTTCTCCGTGTGGATTTTTATATGTATTTACTTATACTCAGTTTTATTCCAAAACCTCTTTGAACTGGGTCACAAAACCAACTGCATATTATAAAGTAGAAGAAACTAAACTCTGAGAAATCAGGTAAAAAGTGGCAAGTGATAGCTGGTGATGGAATGCTACCTATTGTAACTTACCCTTTTGCAAATGTTACCTAGGTGAGACAAAGATATTTGAACCCTGACGTTTCTTTTATTGGTTTTGCTTTGTTTTTCTTGGTATAGACCTGGGAGTGTAATTGCCTGGTCATAGGGTGGCTTTAGTAGACACTGCCAGTTTTCCAAAGTGGGTGTACTAATTTTCACTCCACTAGCAATGTATGAGTGTTTCAAACAGCATATTCCTGTCAACATTTGATGCTAGGTTTTTTGTTTTGTTCTTTTTTTTAAAATCTTAGCCATTTTGGTGAATAGATAGTGGTATCTTGGCATAGTGGTATCTCATTGAGTTTTACTTTGCTTTTCCCTGAAAACAATGCTTTTGAGCACTTTTGATAGGTTTATTGGTCATTTGAGTATTTTGTTATGAAATGCCTGTTATTTTGCCTATTTTTTAAAAAAGTTGGGGATTTTTGTGTTCTTCTAATTACTAGACATTCTTTCTACATGTTCTACATAGAGGTCTTCTGTTAGATATGTGTTGTGAATATCTTCACATATTCTGTGGCTTTTTTTTTCACTCTCTTAATAGTGTCTTTTGATGAACAAAAGTTCTTAATTTTAAGTAAGTCTAATTTGTCAGTGGTTTCGTTCATAGTTAGTGTTTTGGGATCTTTTGCAAGAAATCTTTGCCTACTTTAAGCCAAGAGGATATTATACTACCTGCTCTAGAAGCTTTACTATTTTATCTTTCATGTTTAGGTCTATGATTCATTTGAAGTAAAGTTTTGTGTATGGTATGAGGTAGGGTGTTCAATTGCTCCAACACCATTTCATGAAGAGACCATCCTTTTCCCTGCTGAAATGTGGCAGTGTCTTTGTTGTAAATTTGGTGACCTTATATGTATGTTTCTCTTTCTTGTAGTCTCTGTTGATTTATATGCTTGTCTTTATGCCCATATCATGTTGTCTTAGTTATTGTAACTTTATATGAAGTTAAAACATTGTGATTCTTTTTCAAGACTCTTTTGGCTAACTTTGGTCTTTTGCATTTTCATTTATATTTTAAACTCAATTTGTCAGTTTCCACAAACAATTCCACTTGAATTTTATTGAATTTATATTGAATCTATGAATCAGTTGGAGAGAATTTACATATTAATATTTAGTCTTCAATCCACAAATGCACCTTTCCATTTATTTTGGCTTTCTTTAATCTCTCTTAGCAAAAGTTCTATGATTTTCAGTGTAGTGTTCTTGAACATCTTTTGTTAGATTTACCTTTATTGTTAGTGGTTTTGATGCTTCTGAAAAGGATATTGTTTTTCTATTGTTATTTAAACTTGTAATTTGCTAGTATACAAAACGCAATTGATTTTGCATATTAATCTTGAATCCAGATACTTGACTGAAATTACTAATTAATTCCAATAGTTTATTCATTCCTTTAGATTTTCCAAGTATATAGTCATCTGCAAAAAATGGTAGTTATATTTCTTCCCTTTTGGGTTTATTCTTTTTATTTCTTTTTCTCACCTTATTGCATTGTCTAGGATTTCTAGTAAGTGTTAAATGGAAATGGTGACAGTAGACATTTTTGTCTGGTTCTCAAATTGAGTGGGAAAGTATTTAGTATTTCACATTTAAGTATAGTGTTAGTCATAGGGTTTTGTTTGTTTATATACTTCATTATATTAAAACAGTTACTTTTATTCTTAGTTTTCTGAGAGTTAGAAATCATGAACAGGTATTTTATTATATTTTCACTTTTTCTGGATCTATTGAAATTATCATATATTTTTTTCCTTTATTTTGTCAATCTGGTGATATTCATTTCCTGATTTTTTTTTTTTTTTTTTGAGACAGAGTCTTGCTCTGTTGCCCAGGCTGGAGTGCAATGGCACAATCTTGGCTCACCACAACCTCTGCCTCCCAGGTTCAAGCGATTCTCCTACCTCAGCCTCCGGAGTAGCTGGGATTACAGGTATACACCACCGTGCCATACCTGGCTAATTTTTGTATTTTTAGTAGAGACGGGGTTTCATCATGTTGGCCAGGCTGGTCTCGAACTCCTGACTTCGTGATCTGCCTGCCTCAGCCTCCCAAAGTGCTGGGATTACAGGCGTGAGCCACAGTGCCTGGCCTCCTGATTTTTTTTAATGGTATGTTTTACAAATTTGTGTGTCATCCTAGTGCAGGGGCCATGCTAATCTCTGTATTGTTCTGATTTTAGCGTATGTGCTGCCGAAGCAAGCACCATTTCCTGATTTTTAAATGTTAAAGAATTCTTGCATTCCTGGAATAAGTCCCACTTAGTCATGATGTATTATTCTTTTTAACTATTGCTGGATTTGACTTGCTAATGTTTTGTTGCTGTTTTCTCATCTCTGTCCATGGGAGATAGTAACCTGTACTTTTCATTTTTGTAATGTCTTTGTCAGGTTGTGTATCAGAATTATGCTATCCTTCTCTAGTGAGTTAGAGTGTGTTCCTTTTTTCTTTACTCACTGGAAGAGTTTGTGTAAGATTGGTTATATTCTTTCTTAAATGTATGTTTTGAAGAACTTGCGAGTGAAGTCATCTGGGTCTGGAATGTTTTGGCTGGGAAAGGCACCTTGAAATCTTGATGTTTATTTTCTCATTGTGCTTTTTTTCCTTAGGATGTTTGCAGCGGTCCAGAAGAAGAAGATTTCCTGTGAGATCTTTGTCAATCACTTCAAGGAAAATAAGGTGGAGATAGCAAATGCAATAACAAAGCCATTTCCTTTTCTTGAAAGCCTCAGACACAATTCTTTTATCACTGAAAAAATATATACTGTAAGTGAAGTTTATTCCATCACCCACTGTGGTCTGGTCCCCACATTCATTTATATTTGGCATCCTGGATTCAAAGTTTAGTATATTGCTAACTGCCTGAAAGGCCTTTTATGCCTTTTGTGGGAAGACTCTTTTCTGCTGGTTAATTATTGTATAAGGTAGAAGGTAATGGGGTAAACAGATGTCATTAAAGACACTTCTATTTTTTTTTCTTTTGTTTTCTTTTCTTTTTGTTTTGTTTTGTTTTGTTTTGAGACAGCATCTCACTCTGTGGCCCAGGATGGAGTAAAGTGGCAAAATTATGGCTCACTGCAGCCTAGATCTCCTGGGCACAAGCAAACCTCTTACTTCAGCCTACTGGGTAGCTGGGAGATTACAGGTGCATGCCACCACACCTGGCTAATTTTTTTTTTTGTCTTTTTTGGTAGAGATGGGGTCTTGCTGTGTTACTCAGGCTGGTCTCAAACTCCTGGCCTCAAGTGAACCTCCTAACTCAGCCTCCCAAAGTGCTGAGATTACAGGTGTGAGCCACCTTTCCTGGACAAGACACTCTATTTCTAACTGAAGCCCCCCCCCACCTTTTTTTTTTTTTGAGATGGATTCTTGCTCTGTCACCCAGACTGGAGTGCAGTGGCACAATCTCGGCTCACTGCAGCCTCCGCCTCCTGGGTTCAAGCAATTCTCCTGTCTCAGCCTCCCGAGTAGCTGGGACTACAGACGCCCACCACCATGTCTGGCTAATTTTTGTATTTTTAGTGGAGACGGGGTTTCACCATATTGGTCAGGCTGGTCTCGAACTCCTGACCTCAAATGATCCACCCGCCTTGGCCTCCCAAAGTGCTGAGATTACAGGCATAAGCCACTGTGCCTGGCTGCCCTGTTCTTTTATAGCAAGTATTGAGGTGGGAGTGGACGGTAATGGTGACATGGCTGGAGTGAAACTGATATGCTCTGCAAATATGTAGTGATTTATACAACATATAAGAATAAAACAAAATTACGATAACTAAGACAATGGAAGCAGTAATGTCTACATATGTCAGATGAAACCCCCAGAGATTTTGTGCCATTATAATTGTTATCAAACAAATTTCTGCCTTGCTGTTGTCTTGTCTAAAGTGTTTAAATTTTGTTGGGTAGTTCTGGAGCCTTGGAATTCAGGTATTTTGAACAGTGCCCCGGAGGTACAGAGAAGGAAGCCATGTCTTCAGTGTGTGATTGTGCTCTTCCTGTTGTGTTCTTCTTGGCAAGGGAAGAACCATCTCCCTGTCTCCCGGAGCCTGTTCAGGACTTCTCATACCATAGGGGGAAGGTGGGGAGTGTGGGGGCAGTGATTGCTGTGTAGTCAACAAAATCACCGTAAGATTTATTCCCAAGGCATCCTGGGCAGGATGAAAACTCAAAAGTCAAGAGGAAGGGTTAACTTGTTTTTCTAACACAGTGGATCAAATATTTAAGAAGTTCTAGAATATTACATGAAAAATAATAACCTACACTGAGAACAATGGAAGTATTCTATGCAATTACATTGTCAATCTTTGTTTAACTTTAAAGCTATTATTTTGTTTACTTTTTCCATTGAATTTTTTAACAGGATTCTCAAGAAGCTTGTATAAACTTGATTCCTGTACAGAGAGTTGTGTACCAGGCTCTCTGCCACCTGGAGAAGGTGTTTGATTGTTCAGTTCTGTCAGTCCTGTTCAGCAGGATTAACTTGAAGGAGTATCCTGATTTAATTGAGGTTCATAAAAGCTTCAAAAAGGGTAATCAATTCTTTCCCCTGTCTTTTGGGGTCTAGGTCTACTTTTCTTTCTTTCATTTGGTCGGTCATTCATTGAACAAGTATTCATGAAATGCTTACATGTGGCCGGGGTGGTGGCTCACGCCTGTAATCCCAGCATTTTGGGAGGTTGAGGTGGGCGGATCACCTGAGGTCGGGAGTTCGAGACCAGCCTGACCAACATGGAGAAACCCCATCTCTACTAAAAATACAAAATTAGCTGGGCATGGTGGCACATGCCTGTATAAATCCCAGTTATTCAGGAGGCTGAGACAGGAGAATCGCTTGAACCTGGAAGGTGGAGTTTGCAGTGAGCTGAGATCACACCATTGCACTCCAGCCTGGGCAACAAAGAGCGAGACTCTGTCTAATAAATAAATAAATAAATACATAATAAAAAAAAATAAAGAAAAGCTTACATGTCCCAGGCCCTGTGCTAGGCGGTGTGAATATAACTAACCTGTGCCCTGGCCTCCCTTCATTGGCAGACTCCGGGGACCTTGGTCCAGGCGTCTCAGGACATTTCCCAGTGTGGCAATATTTGCTCCCTGCTTGTAGCCTTCAGAGAGTCCTCTCTTTGTTCCTTGGGTCTGGGTCACCCCTGGGGAACTCTGTCTAGTTCCTCCACCATGTCCTCGCTCTTTGGGAACCACTCATCTTTCCAACCCAATTTAGCCAAAACTCTGCTGTTTTCTAGCCCCACATTTAAGGTTGTTGGGCTTCTCTTACCTACAGGCACCTCTCTAGGATCTTAGCTCTTCTCCTCAGGAAACCCCTTTGTTTCTTCCGTAAGATTTGCACAGGTCACAGAGACATTCCACTTACGGAATTTGTATTGAGATACGCTTTCACTCCTCTCTGATCATCTTGTTGGATGATTAATTATGGTTTATAATTTTTCTACTGCTCCATCATCCTTAAAACCTGAGAGGCTCATCACCTATAGGATTTCAGTGGTTATGTGTTGTGTTAATTTTCTTTAGTGGCTGCGTCAGAGGAAGAAACAAGCAACACCAAGTCACAAGTCACTGAGATTCAGAGTGACTGGAGGGCTAGGAGTTTCCCACTGAATTATAAGAACACACGGGTGCTTTATTCATGTGGTCACGAGTTGGGGTTCCTGGTCACTTGCTTGCAGACTCTAATGAATTCTTTTCTTTGTTCAGTGCTCCCCTTTTCCCAGAAAAGGGATGGAAAAGAGACACCAAAAATGTCCAGCTTTCAGCCAAGCTGTAAACAAGGTCATAATGTCTGGATGAAAGCTTTGTTTTCTGGTCTACTAAGAAGAAAAGGAGATAGGAAACCGAGGTCTGAGGGAAGACTGCACTGCTGGGGATGGTGGCAGAGCTGGTTGAGGGTCACTTCGTGTTGATTCCAAAGTGACCTGACTCCAGTTGGAATCCAAGAGCACTCTCAAGAGGTGGCAAAAACAGACTTTCTCCCCAATAACCTGGAGGGTAGAGTGAGGATCTGAGTGTGAATTACTAGTTTATAGGAGACCTTCAGTGAGAAGCCATGAAGGGCTAAGAAGGATGTGCCTATGGCCAACAATGTCAAAGAAGATACTCCTGGTGATGCCAGAAGAAGGGGCCGATTTAAACGGGGGCGTGTTGTTCAGCAGCAGGAATATTCAAAGAGAAAGGTAGTCACACAGAAAGACACAGAGAGGAAGTGATGCTTGTGCTGAGAAGAGGATGAGGGTATTTTGAGAGAGAGAGGAGGAAGGAGGGGAATTGAAAGACATTGAAGGACAACAGTAAATATAACTGTGTTATGAACAGCTCACTGTGATTGAATGCCTGCTGTGTGGCGGCTCTGGGTTTAGTGTTCGTGGCTGCCTTTGGAGATTAGTATTATTTATGTGCCCATTTTGCAGATTAGGAAACTGAAACCCAGAGGGACAATGTATGGGGTTGCCTAGATCAGGTGAGAAAAGATGAACCCAGAGCCTTTGTTATTTTTTGGGAGGGAAAGAGGTAAAATTCAGATGTTAACCATTTTAAAGTGTGGAATTCAGTGACATTTAGTATATTCACAATGTTGTACAACCATCACCTGTCTGTAGCTTCAAAACAGTTTCATCATCCCAAATGGAAACCCTATGCCCATTAACCAATTATCTAATTTCCCTCTGCCCCTAATCGCCGGCAATCAGTAATCTACTTTCCGCCTCTACAAATTTGCCTATTCCAGACAGTTCATGTAAATGGAATCACACAATATGTCGCCTTCTGTGTCTGGGCTTCCTTCACTTAATAAGATGTTTCCAGGTTTTTTCCACATGGTAACATGAATTAGTATCTCAAGTCCTTTTGATGGCGGAGTAATATTCCATCTTGTCTCTACCGCATTTTGTTTATTCATTCATCAGTTAATGATGGGCTGTTTCTATCTTTCTGCTACTGTGACGGAAGTTACGTTCTTCTGTTACCCAGGGAATCTAATGGAAAAGACAGAAACAGAAACATGAAACAAAAGTGGGGAAATACATGCAGAAAAAAAGATCCAGGGAAAAAAGAATGCAAAGAGCTGGAGGGAGTGGAGGTGACCCGAACTCTGAGCCCTCATGGAAAGGCCAATGAGAAAGCATGAACAGAGTGGAGAGGGAGGGTGTGGTGTAAAAGGGGGTGGGCATGAGGCAACCAGGACTTTGCAGGAAATGAGCTAAGGGCCCTGGGCAGGGTAGCTGTGGGGACAAAGGCAGGTTCACTCTGCCATCGCCAGTTACCAGAATGTCTCATGGAGGATACTCAGTGGGGTTGTCTGGCCAAGACCCTCTCAACCAGGGGTGCAGTGACCCAGTCCCCCACTCTCAGAGCTGGAGTCTCACTTCGAGAATCAGGTGGGGCTCAGCACGGTGGCTTATGCCTGTAATCCCAGAACTTTGGGAGGCTGAGGGGGGCAGATCGCTTGAGGCCAGGAGTTCGAGACCAACCTGGCTGACATGGTGAAAACCCATCTCTACAAAAAAAAAAAAAAAAAAAAATTAGCCGGGCATGGTGGCACATGCCTGAAGTCCCAGCTGCTTGGGAGGCTGAGACATGAGAATTGCTTGAACCCAGGAGGTGGACGTTGCAGTGAGCTGAGATTACGCCACTTCACTCCACCCTGGGCGACACAGTGAGATTCTGTCTTAAAAAAAAAAAAAAAAAAAGAAAAGAAAAAAAAGGATCAGGCAGTATCTGCCAGCTCCAGATGGTGAAAACTCTCTCTCTCTCTATATATTTTTTAAAGACAGAGCCTCCCTCTGTTGCCCAGGCTGGAGTGCAGTCATAACTCACTGTCGCCTTGAACTCCTGGCCTGAAGTGATCCTCTCATCTCAGTCTCCCAGTAGCTGAGACCATAGGCATGTACCACCGTGCCCAGCTAATTTTTAATTTTTTGTAGAGATAGGGTCTCACTATATTGCCCAGGCCGGTCTTGAACTCCTGGGCTCAAGTGATCCTCCTGCCTCAGCCTCCCAAAGTGCTGGGATTACAGGTGTGAGCCACTGCACCTGGCTGTGAAGACCCTTTTCAAAGCCTGACCTGGTCATGCTCAGATTCCTCATCTTCTGTTGGTCTGTTCCTCTTGATTGTGCTGTGATCTTCTGCTGTTCTTGCCCCATTCTGAAATGTGCTGGGGGTAAGGGAAGAGAGGGTTGCCTCTGTTTATGATTGTCTCGAATTTTTAGTGTTTGCATCTGCAGTGTCTCCAAGTTCAGGATTTCAATAACAAGTCCTTATCCTCCAGGTTGCCTGGGAGGACTTCTTCCTCCTACACCCCTTAAGCACACTTGCTGCAGGTTCCCACTGGTGCTGAGCCTGCTCATTTTACCCATGTGTCTGCTTCACTGTTTTTCTGCCTGCATCTGCTTGAATCTGGCTGCTGCCTTGGTACTTTGATCTTACATCCAGTGATGGCCTGTGCTGTGGTGGCTGGAGGGAAATGATGGGCATGTTCCTTCTGTGGGACAGGCTATCTTCCCTGTTGGGTCCTTCACATAGGACCATGGCACCACTGTGCCTCCCATATAAACCCTCATCCATCATCCCTGGGGCATGTAGCTAGGAGCTACCTTTCAGATACCAGATGGGCCTTTTCAAAAACCCTTTAGTACTTTTGTGTTATAACTAGCCTCTGTTATAAGAAGACCAAAAGAAGATTTTTGGTCTTCTTCCTTTTCTATTTTTCCTAATATCCCTCATCCTTAGACCATAATGTCCATAACAAATTTTATTTCTTTGTTCAGTGTTTCATGATCACTTTTTCTGAAATGAATGACATAGAAGAAATATTAGAGAACTCTCAGAGCTGTGGAAGGTCATTCTGATGTCATTGATAATTGGGATACATGATAAAAAGGATATTTGATTAATTTATTAATGCATTTAAATAAAAACTTTAGGTTTTGATTTATGACATCACAGTGCCATATTTATGAAATCATAATGTCATCTAGGGGTCATCCATTATGAAACCAGAACAGAAACCTCTGAGCCTGTCTGGGATGTGAAGTCAACATATATATAAAGCCAGAACATTCTATCCTTGGCCCAGGTGATGCTCTTGAAACACAGCAAGCAGACACAAGGACCCAAGTAGGTAAGGCTGATGATGGCCAGGTGTTTGCATGGGTGACTAGTGGTAGATGTCTGTAGCACACACAGAAGGGGGAAGGCAGTGCTGTGTCAAATGATCAGTATCTAAAGGGAGACCCCAAGGAGTCCTGAATGACAGTAGAAGGATAGACCAGTGTCCACTGCAGGCAGACATTGACGTAACGGAAAGGTACGTCTTCTAGTTGAAGTGAGGAAGACAGAAAAAGACACGGAGAGACAGAGAGAACAGGACTGGAGCCTGATATGTAGGTTGGAAGAGATGTAGAAGAAGAGAGTTGGGAAAGGAAAATGGAGAATGAGGAATGTGTCCTCCTGCTGCACCGGGAGACAAGAGAGAAGCTGGCTAAGTCCACAATGCAGAGATGCCTTCCTAGGGCAGAAGCCTGGGGATTGGATCCTGGTGGGAGGCTGAGTAGGAGAGAGAGAGAGAGAGAACAAGATCTGACAAGATGGGAAGAGGCAGAGCAGGACTTGGCTGGGCAGCAGGGGTCCTCGGAGAGGGCATCACCTCCGCAGGAGCAGTTCACTTCCACTCCCAACCGCAGCGCTCAGTGTGGTCACATCTCAGTCCTTTTCCCAGCCACTGGATCTGGTCTCTCATTTTATGTTCTCTCTTCAGTGCCCAGGGAACTCAAGGATCTCCAAATAAAAAAGGAGAGAGGGTCAGAAGAGATGCCCAGTGGATGGCCACATGGTAGACAAGGTACTGCAATTGAATCTCGCCCTTAAGTGACCAATTACCTGATTAGATCAGGGTGTAGAGGGAGGAAGGGCTTCTCTTCCCCTCTTCCCTCTCTGACAGGAGCTCAACCTCTGGCTGCTTTCAAATTTGTGAGGGAAGCAAGCAGGATGAGGCATGTGATGTGCCCAGGCTGCAACATTGTGAGAGGCACTCACTGGCAGGACCCCTAGAGTATGCGCCCTAAGTCTTCCAGGCAGGAGAGAAAGGAGAGCTGAACGCCTCCCTGGAGCATGGCACCCTGGGTGGAGAAGCTGAGGAGCACCAGTATGGAAGAGGTGGACGACTGGGCCATGGAATAGCAACTTTTAGGAGTGTGCCCAGTTTTACCTAAGTGGACATAATGTCTAAGCTTTCCCAGGTTGGTGGAGGATTGACAAGGAAATAATTTTGTCCTGCTTGCTGGAAGTTGCCACAGGATCAGGCAAACAAGGTGTGTGACCATCAGATTTGCAAGGAAGAAAGGTCATTGGAGACAACCTTCAGAATGGGGAGGGTGAGGGAAAGGGGCCCTGGGGGTAGAGTTAAAGCCAAAAAAGGAATGAAGGGACACGACTTTTTGAGACAAGGACAAGACATAGGAAGAAAAGGCTTGGAGGGGTCGAGACAGACAGAGGATCAAGGGAAGCCCCGGAAACACAGAGACAGAGGGGAGGAAGTGAGAGACATGGCAGAGGAGAGATAAACTGAAAACTCAAATGAGGGACAGTGAGAAAAATCATATGGAGAGAGAAACATGAGGTCAATGTAAATACCAGGAACAGAGAAAGTGGGGGAGAGGCATGAAGAAGCCAGGAAGAGAGTGAGTATAAAGAGCAAATAAGAAATTGGTGGAGATCAGTGTGGCAGCGAGAGAGGAGACATGTTCTTCCGTGAAACCACATCCTCCTCCTTTTCCCCTTCCTCCTCCTCTTCCAGAATTCCCTTTTTGGTAAAGTGGCCATTACTGTCAACTTTTCTCAAGCAAGACATTCAGGAATCTTGCCAGGTGCAGTGGCTCATGCCTGTAATCCCAACACTTTGGGAGGCTGAGGTGGGCGGATCACCTGAGGTTGTGAGTTCGAGACCAGCCTGACCAACATGGAGAAACCCTGTCTCTACTAAAAATACAAAACCTAGCTGGGCATGGTGGTGCATGCCTGTAATCCCAGCTACTTGGGCGGCTGAGGCAGGAGAATCGCTTGAACCTGGGAGGCAGAGGTTGCAGTAAGGTGAGATATGAGCCATTGAACTCCAGCCTGGGCAATAAGAGCTAAACTCTGTCTCAAAAAAAAAAAAAAAAAAAGAAAGGAATCTTCCTGAGTTCTTCCCTCCCTCAACCCCCATGCCCCATCAGCCATCCAGCCCCATGCACCGTACCTGGTGGCATTTGCCACCTGATCATTTTTCTCTATCCCTAATGCTGTGATGCTAATGAGATCTCTGATAACTCTCTCATGAACTTCAGCTGCCACATCATACCAAAGTTCAGGTGTGTTTGTGCTGTCTTCCTACCTAACCTTCAATGACTGTCATGACACCTGGGTTGAAGTTGATCTCTTTACTAGACTTTCAAGGCTGGGCAATGAGGACCCTTCCTATTTCTCCAGCCTCTATTCTCTCACTCCAAGAAGTCATGCTGGCTTCTTTTAGTTATTCAAATTACTTTACCCATGCTGTGTCTTCTATCAGGGTCTGTTTTCTTGGCCTCTATCCTTCTCATCTCCTCCCTAATCTGGCTACCTCCTGCTCACGTGGTATTTCTTCCCATAAGCCTCTTCCCATCTCTTGGATGGGCCTGTCTGTTCCAGAGCACTTCTTCCTGTCTCCTGGACTGGCCTGTCTGTTCCAGAGCACTTCTTGCTTGCTGTGAGATAAAACTCCTGCCTCGTTGTGATTGTGTGCTTAGCACGCGTTCTCTCTGGACCACAGCTGCTTGTTCTCACTGTGTCCTTTGAACCTAGCATAACAGTGTCTGGCACATATTGTCAGGAAATGAAAGTATTCATATTTTGTGCCCTAAAACTGGACGTGTATTTTGGCAAACATGCATCATTGATGTATTTGTATGGAAAGCTTCACAAAATAGTTTTAAGAATTGTATTTATTTATTTATTTATTTTTATTTATTTGTTTTTGAGACGGAGTCTTGCTCTGTCATCTAGGCTGGAGGGCGAGGGCAGTGGTGCAATCTCGGCTTACTGCAACTTCCGCCTCCTGGGCTCAAGCAATTCTATTGCCTCAACCTCCTGAGTAGCTGGGATTACAGACATGCACCACCACGCCCAGTAAGTTTTTTATTTTTAGTAGAGATGGAGTTTCGCCACATTGGTCAGGCTGGTCTCAAACTCCCTACCTCGGGTGATCTGCCTGCCTTGGCCTCCCAAAGTGCTGGGATAACAGGTGTGAACCACCGCACCCATCCTAAGAATTATATTTATGTGTACATGTACATGTAATGAGCTACTTTCCTGGAAATAAGTATAAGCATTAAGTTAAGAACTTAAGGTATTTATTTATTTATTTATTTATTTATTTATTTATTTATTTTTTTTTTTTTTT
>NW_016809475.1:45410-64014 GCF_001698545.2 Rhinopithecus bieti
TATTTATTTATTTATTTATTTATTTATTTATTTATTTTATTTTTTTTTTTTTTGAGGGAGTCTCACTCTGTCGCCCAGGCTAGAGTGCAGTGGTGCAGTCTAGGCTCACTACAAGCTCCACCTCCTGGGTTCATGCCATTCTCCTGCCTCAGCCTCCCAAGTAGCTGGGACTACAGGCGCCCATCACCATGCCTGGCTAATTTGTTGTATTTTTAGTAGAGACAGGGTTTCACCGTGTTAGCCAGGATGGTCTTGATCTCCTGACATCGTGATCCACCTACCTTGACCTCCCAAAGTGCTGGGATTGCAGGCATGAACCACCATGCCTGGCCCTTAAGGTCTTTATTAATGATTAAGTTAATTAAGTGAAGAACACCAAATTCAGCCAAGATAATTATCAGTTAGTAAATAAGAATGACAGGTAAAGGGAAAAGAGAAAAACAAAATAGAGTTCAAGGTAAAAAGATAAACACAGAGAGAAAGACAGAAAGTAAGAAATGTATCTGGAGTGAGGCAGTATGGAAGAAGGTGAAATTTAGTGCTAGAGTGATCCTCTGAAGTCAAGTGGTGAGAGAGAGAGGAAGAGGGTTACCATAATGCTTTTTTGAGGGAGAAAGATGGAAATTCTTCAAAGATCACTATTTGTTCTAGGGGCAAAGCTATCCAGATCCCAAAATTGGGTGCGACCTAGTTTTGTGCTCCTGGAAGACATCCAGATGGCAAGGAAGGCATGGAACCAAGCCCCTGAAATAATCGGTAAGGTTGGTGGAGGGTATAATTATCAGTAAGGTCAATGTGGTGACACTGTGTGAGTCACAGCAGAGGTGACAGGTTGGGTGTGTGGTCAGAGTCCCACGTGGTGGCCCAGGGAGCCCGGATGAATGCTGGGAGATGTGGATTCTGGTGCTTAGTTCAGGGAGCTTCTGCATGACAGAGGAAAGTTGGTGGGGAAATGGAAAAGTACAGAGAGACCTGGGAGTGGGAGAAGTGGCTCAGAGGAGACGTGGAGGGTAGGTACGTAGAGCAAGAAAGCCAGGGGAGAGTGAGAGAGGTGCAAGGAGGCAAAAGAGGCAGAAACAGAAAACGCCAGAGTGAGGACAAACAGATTGAGAAACAAAGAGGGAGAAGCTGCAAGAAAGAAGCAGGAGTGGAGAAATGGACAGAGACAATGGGAAGGGGAAGGAGAGAGAGGGGGTAAGGAAATGGAGAGCAAGACACTCAAAGCTGACCACTGTGGCTGTTTGTCCCCAGCCTCAAGGTCTAGTTTCAGTGACTGGAGCACCAGGACCCTGCGTCTCAGCATTCCGCAGGAGCGCTGCAACTGTGCTGGTCAGGGACATTCCTGACTGCAAGTCACACAAGCTCCCGGGTCTTTCCTGGTGTCCCTAATTGTGTGTTTCCTGCTGTGTTGGCTCCTGGGTCCCACACTGAGACCCTAAGGGATTTTGTTCCTTTGTGCAGTGATCAGCAGTGAAGACTCTGATTCCTCTGAGGGCGAAGAGACCCTGGAAACCTCCAGCTCAGCATCAGTGCCCAGGCCTGGTGAGAAGGACAAGGACCATTCGTGCGGGGCTCCAGGACTTCAGATGTCTGAGTTCAGAGCATCTGCTTCCTGATGCATTTCAACTGGAGTACACTCCATAGATCCAGTTATCTCTTTTTCTGCTCTCACCTCACCTGGCACTTTGGGAAATGGGGGAGGCAATCTTCATTGACTATGGGTGCTCTGGTATTGACATTAGGTTAGAAAGAAGCCAGGATATTTTGTTGTTTTTCCCTTTCACATTAATCTGGTTTGAATTTGTGTCTCATGTGGAATTGTAATCCCCAGGGTTGGAGGAGGGGCCTGGCGGGAGGTGATTGACTCATGGTGGTTGACTCCCCTCTTGCTGTTCTTGTGATGGTGAGTGAGCACTCATGAAATCTGGTTGTTTAAAAGTGTGTGGCACTTCCCCCTTCACACCCTGTCTCCTGCTCCACCATGTGAAGATGTGCCTGCTTCCCCTTCACCTTCTGCCATGATTGTAAATTCCCAGAGGCCTCCCTGGCCATGCTTCCTGTACAGCCTATGGAACTATGAGTTAATCAAACCTCTTTTCTTCATAAATTACCTAGTCTCAGGTAGTTCTTTATAGCAATGCGAGAATAGACTAATACAGAAAATTGGTACTGGGAGAGGGGCAGTGCTATAAAGATACCTGAAAATGTGGAAGCAGCTTTGGAACTGGGTAATGGGCAGAGGTTGGAACAGTTTGGAGAGCTTAAAAGAAGACAGGAAGATGAGGGAAAGTTTGGAACATGCTAGAAACTTGTTAAATTGTTGTGACCAAAATGCTGGTTGTGATATGGACAGTGAAGTCCAGGCTGAAGTGGTCTCAGACGGAGATGAGGAACTTACTGGGAAATGGAGTAAAGGTCACTCTTGCTATGCTTTAGCAAAGAGACTGGTGGCATTGTGCCCCTATTCTAGGAATCCGTGGAACTTTGAACTTGAGGGAGGTGATTTAGGGCATCTGGCGGAAGAAATTTCTAAGCAGCAAAGCATTCAATATGTGACCTGGCTGCTTCTAACAGCATATGGACATATGTGTGAGCAAAAAGATGATCTGAAATGGGAACTTATATTTAAAAGGGAAGCAGAGCATAAAAGTTCGGAAATTTTGCAGCCTGACCACGTGGTAGAAAAGAAAAACCCATTTTCTGCAGAGGGTTTCAAGTTGGCTCCAGATATTTGCATAAGTAAAGAGGAGCCAAATGTTGATAGCTGAGATAATAGAGAAAATGCCTTGAAGGCATTTCAGAGACCTTTGCGGCAGCCCCTCCCATCACAGGCCTGGAGGCCCAAGAGGGAAGAATGGTTCTGTGGGCCAAGTCCAGGGCCCCACTGCTCTTTGCAGCCTTGGGACATGGCATCCTGCATTGCCACTGCACAGTTCCAGCTGTGGCTAAAATGGGCCAAGGTACTGTTCAGGGCATTGCTTCAGGGGGTACAAGCCCCAAGCCTTGGCAACTTCCATGTGATATTAAGCCTGCAGATACACAGAGTGCAAAAGTTGAGCCTTGGGTGCCTCCACCTAGATCTCAGAGGATGTATGGAAAATCTGGATGTCCAGGCAGAAGTCTGCTTCAGGGGGCAGAGCCATTATGTAGAACCTCTGCTAGGGCAGTGCAGAGGGGAATATGGGGTTGGAGCCCCCACACAGATTTCTCACTGGAGCACTGCCTAGTGGAGCTGTGAGAAGAAGGCCACCATCCTCCAGACCCCAGAATGGTAGATCCACTGACAGCTTGCACCATGCACATGGAGAAACCACAGGCACCCAACATCAGCCTATGAAAGCAGCTGAGGGTGTTGTACTCTGCAGAGCCACAGGGGTGGAGATGTCCAAGGCCTTGGGAGCCACCCCTTGTATCAGTGTGGCCTGGATGTGAGACATAGAGTCAAAGGAAATTACAGGTTTGAGATTGAATGGCTTCCCTGCTGGGTTTCAGATTTGCACGGGGTCATAGTCCCTTGTTTTCACCAATTTCTCCCATGTGGAATGGGTGCATTTACCCAATGCCTGGACCCCCATTGTATCTTGAAAACAACTAACTTGTTTTTGATTTTACAGGTTCATAGGCTGAAGGATCTTACCTTGTCTCATGAGACTTTTGATTATGGACTTTTGTGTTAATGCTAAAATGAGTTAAGACTGGGGGCCTGTTGACTGTTGAGAAAGGATAATTTTATTTTGCAATGTGAGAAGGACATGAGATTTGGGAGGGGCCAGAGGAGGAATCATGTGGTTTGGATTTGTGTCCCTGCCCAAATCTCCGCGCTGGAGGAGATGCTTGGAGGAAGGTGATTGGATCATGGGGAGGACATCCCCTTGGTGTTCTCTTGATAATGAGTGAGTTCTCATGAGATTTGGTTTTTCAAAAGTGTGTAGCACTTCCCCGTTCACTCTTTCTCTCCTGCTTCACCATGGTAAAATGTACTTGCTTCCCCTTTGCCATTTTTCATGATTGTAAGTTTCCTGAGGCTTCTTGGCTGTGCCTTCTTTACAGCCTGTGGAACTGTGAGTCAATTAGACCTCTTTTCTTCATAAATTACCCAGTCTCAGGTAGTCCTTTATAGCAATGCGAGAACAGACTAATACACAGGTGATCAGCCCTACTGTGGTATACTTTAAAAAATACATAGTTGATCTTTGTCCCCAGTTCCTGGAACAAAGTCCCTAAAACTCTTGGAAATTCCAGAATGATGGGTGTCTTCTAAGTACCAACCACGTGACTGAAAGATTAGAATTTTCAACCCCAAACCTTGACATCTGGGGAGAAGAGAAGGGCAGAAGATTGAGGTCAATTGCCAGTGGCAAGTGATTTAATCAATCTTACCTACATAATGAAACCTTGATAAAAACCCCTGAACGACAGGGTTCAGGGAGCTTCTGAATTGGTGAATGCATTTATGTGTTGGGAGATAGGGTTGAGGCTCACCTGGAGAGGTCATGAAAGCTCTGTCCCTCCTTCCCCACCTTGCCCTATATTTGGTTCTTGCTGAGGTTTTATTTTTTTCCATGCAACAAAACCTTTATTAACATTTTGAGCAGGTTTAACTGTTTACTGAAACTGGTAATTTCCAAACTTAAGTTGGGGCAAATGGCTGTAGTGCAGAGTAGTGCCATCACTGGGCACTGCGAAATGCAAGAGTGAAGAATTAATGTGGATTACTTGAAGTCAGGAGTTTGAGCCCAGCCTAGCCAACATGGTGAAACCCTGTCTCTACCAAAAACAAAATACAAAAATTAGCCAGCTGTGGTGGTGCACGCCTGTAATCCCAGCTACTCAGGAGGCTGGGGATGCCTTCTTTATCCTGGATCTTGGCCTTCACATTTTTCATGGTGTCCCTGGGCTCTACCTCCAGTGTGATTGTCTTGCTGATCAAGGTCGTCATGAAGATTTTCATTTTGACCTGTGAGCGGATATGAGGATGCTGCAAATTGCCAGTCACATCCAGCCACCAGAATGCCTTCACACGCTCACTCAACAAAGCCAGTCATCCCTCAGTTGTGTTCTTTATAATAAAACTCTAATCATAAGTAGAATACTTTCTGAGTTCTGTGACTCATTCTAAGGAATTACCCAACCTGAGGGTCCTGTGAACCCCCAAAGTTGTACTCTTCTCCACAGAAATGTGGGTGGCCTGGTCACCCCATTCATGGCTGTTATCTACAGTAGGGAAGTCTTGTGGGACTGACATCTTAGCCTGTGGGGTCAATGCCAGCTCTGGGTAGTGCCAGAGTTGGCATTGACCCCAACTTTCAGAGATTTGGGTAGGCTGTGTTATATTAAATAGACCCTGAACATTTGTAATTGCTAAAATAAACAATTAAATTGAATTGTTGGATACTCAGTTGGTTTCAGAGAAGTTAAAGAACTGATTGGTTTTGGAAGAATACGTTTGTTATTGGCAAAGACGCCACACATTTGGTGTCAGAAAAAAACACATACCTATTCATATTGAGGTACTTCCTTTATGTATTGATTTCCACCCCAAACAACCCTCATCATCTAAAGATCACAAAAAAGTAATTTTTGATTGTTTGATATATAATATTATCATCAAAAATTTGAAAAGACCTGAAATACCCAAATAATAGTCTTTCTGACAGGTGTTCAGCATACCATTGGCTTATTTACAAACTTTTTTCAAAACAATTTTGGAAATAACATCTTTTTGTACCTTTACAACATTCATAATGGGTAGGCAGGGTAACTTGTCATTATCTTTGTTTTATAGATGTGGAAACGTAAGCACATAAGTGTTTAAAGATCTTTTACAAAGTCACATGGAGAATTGAGGACAGAACTAGTACCAGAAACAGATAGGCCTGAGTCTCAGTTCAGCGGATGACTGTTTTCTTTAGAAAGAAGAGAGGAAAATAGTAATCAAACATATTTGCAGTGTTAATTGTTACAGGATTTATAACTTTATTTTTTATTTGCTATTATTTTTTATTTTTTTTAGATGGAGTTTCACTCTTGTTGCCCAGGCTGGAGTGTAGTGGTGTGATCTTGGCTCCTTGCAACCTCTGCCTCCTGGGTTCAAGCGATTCTCCTGTCCCAGCCTCCCGAGCAGCTGGGATTACAGGTACCTGCCACCACACCTGGCTAATTTTTGTATTTTTAGTAGAGATGGGGTTTCACCATGTTGGTCAGGCTGGTTTTGAACTCCTTACCTCAGGTGATCCACCCACCTCGGCCTCCCAAAGTGCAGAGATTACAGGTGTGAGCCATCGTGGCCAGCTGATTTATGACTTTATTAACCAGCAACTGTTTCTCTTCCACGGATTTTATGAACAAAATTAATTTGGAAATACGTACTAGGTATAATGTCAAATAAGGTAAGTCAATGTAAAAAATGTACATATTTTCCTTACAAAAGACTCATTTTAATTGTTTGCTATATTTTTGATAAGTAAAAAAAGCATTTTTTAAATGGGAGTTCCCACCATGTATGTTTGTTTTTGTTTTTGTTTTGAGACAGGGTCTTCTCCGTCACCCAGTCTGGAGTGCTGTAGAGTGAACATGGCTCACTGCAGCCTTGACCTTCTGGGCTCAAGTGATCCTCCCATCTCAGCCTCTTAAATAGCTGGGACCAAAGGTGCAGGCCACAACACCCAGCTAATTTTTCAAATTTTTGTAGATATGGGGTCTTGCTATGCTGTCCAGGCTAGTCTCAAACTTCTGGGCTCAAGCTGTCCTCCACCTTAGCTTCCCAAAGTGTTGGGATTATAGGCCTGAGCCACTGCCCCTGGCCTTTACCATCTAGTTTTAAGAGCTGTAGAATGTCTTAAACACTAGAAGTCTATTTGTTACATATGAAAACCATTCAAACAGGTTCTATTCTGGGTTAAGGGAGGTTGAGTGGGCCTGGGGGTAAGGAGGGAGGAGGAGAGATCCCCATACCCATTCAGGGATCCATCTTCAAACATTGCCCCAGGCAAGAAATAGAAGCAGAAGAAATGTGTGTGATTTTTGACAGCAAGTTTCCTTAAAGAGTAAGAAAGTGTTCATTCAAAAAACAGGATTCTGGGTAAGCATATTTGATAAAAAAAATAAAAAGGAGGATTGTTATGATTTTTTTTTCTTTGCCGCACAGTGTTTTATTTTCTGAAACCCCCACAGTGGGGGGTTGTGACTTTATATAGCTGAAGCAAGTTCTTTTTTTTTTGTTTTTTTTAGATGGAGTCTCGCTCTGTAGCCCAGGCTGGAGTGCAGTGGTGCCATCTCTGTTCACTGCAACCTCTGCCTCCTGGGTCCTGGTTCAAGCAATTCTCCTGCTTAGCTGGGATTACAGGCATGTGCTACGATGCCCAGCTAATTTTTGTATTTTTAGTAAAGACGGGGTTTCACCATGTTGGCCAGGCTGGTCTTGAACTCCTGACCTCATGCTCCACCTGCCTCGGCCTCCCAAAGTGCTGGGATTACAGGCAAGAGCCACCGTGTCCAGCTTAGCTACAGCAAGTTCTTAGGAGAAGTGTTGTTTCCTGTTAACTTCACAGCTGACTTTGTATCTATTAATCCAGTCTCATGAATAGCAGGGCAGATTTTTACTTTATATTTTCTCATTTTACTTTTTATTTGTCGTTGAACACATGGTGGTTTATCAAAGGGTTTTGCAAAAACTCTGTAACTTTACAACAATCATGAAATGTAAGCAGAATGAATTGCTGATTGCCCTGTTTTATACATGACAAAACCAAAGCCCACAGATGCTTAAGGTGACTTTTCCCTCCTCTTTTTACAATGCCAAATAGGGAATTAAAGGAAGAGCTGGAATTGCCAGCTTTGATTGCTAGAATTCATTTTTATAGCTGTCATTTTCCTTAGAAAGGTAGAGATACACAGAGAGAAATGACCATCACATGATCTTGTTTCTGTTTTCCTCTCATTGCTTTATAATTACCTGGCTATTGGGGAGAAATCTCTGAAAATGCATGTTAGGAAAAGAAGTGTGTCCAAATCAGAATTCTTGGTATACAAATGAACTTAAAAAAATTTCTATGAAACATTAAATATGATTGTTTGTGAAATCGTTCACAAGTAAAACAAAAAATTCTAAACAGTCTATATTCATCTTTTTTGTTAGTTAGGGTACGCTATGTTATATTAAATAGACCCTGAACTTTTGTAATTGCTAAAATAAATAGGAATTAATTCTTGCTTTGTGGACAATCTACAGTGTTCCAGGTCATGAGAGGAGTTGTGGGGGCATTGGGAGAGAGGTTAGGGGTCTGTGACCCCCATAGTCATTTAGACACCTAGGATGCTGGAGGCTCTGCCATTTTTAACATTTTAACACTTATCTTCCAAGATGATCCAGGGAGAGAAAAATAATAAGAGTCAGAAGAGGTGTGTAGAGACAAGTAGGAAGGGTAAGTAGCAGAATGGCAGTGAGGTGTAGGAACATGACAAGCAGGATGACAAAGCAGAACTGCCCGTGGTAGGTAAAGTTTTCTCTGTCTCTTGCAATAGTGCTGCTGCCTCTGCTGGTGAGATGCGTCTGAGAGTCACACCAGAGTGGTGTCAGGTGGGCCTGGTCCTACTCCTGAGTTCCTGGAGCTTCCCAGGTGTCCCTCGTCTTGTTACGTGATTTCCTTCTGTGTTGGCTCCTTGGGCACCACTAAAACCTCCGAGGGGTTTTAGTTCTCCGTTTAGAGTTTAGTAGGGGTTACTCTGCAAGTGACTGATAGAGTAATAGGAAACCTCTAGCTCAGCACCAAGAAGTGGTCCAGGCAAGGAAGATGCCAAATGGCCACAAACAGGGCTTGAAATTAGAATTACTGTTTCCTGATGAAATTTATTCTGATTGCAATTCATTTTATCTGGGTATCTCAGTTTTTTTTTTTTTCCTGCTGCTATAAAAGAATACCTGAGCCTAGGTAATTTGTAAAGAAAAGAAATTTATTTCTTAATTCTGGAGGCCAGGAAGTCCAATATCAAGGTGCTGGCATCTGGTGAGGGTCTTCTTGCTATGTCATTCTGTGGTGGAAGGCGGAAGGGGAAGAGAATGTGAAAGAGAAAGGGGAAGTGAGCAGAAACTGTGCTATTAGGAACCCACTCTCAAAATAACTAACCTACTCCCAGGATAATAGAGTTAATCCACTAATTAAAAACAGAGACTCACGACCTAATTACTTCTTAAAGATCCCAGTTCTCAGTGCTGTTGCATTGGGGTTGAGTTTCCAACACATGAACTCTGGGGAACACAGTCAAACCATAGTACTAGGTGTTTGGGGGAAATAATGATAAACAATCAATAACTTTAAAATCATAATAACAGAATGATTTCTCTTGTCATTTAGTCACAACCTTGAAAAGACCTCGAAAGACAGCTGAAATTACTACCTAGAATTTACAGAAAGAAATGTTTTAGATGAATCACTTTCAGACAGATATAATAGTTTTATACATGTCATATAATAATTTTAATAATTTAAAAATTTGTTTTGCCTTTTAAAAAACACATTTTTTATTGAAGTATAACATACTTACCAGAAAAGGTACAAACCATAAGCCTACAGAATGATTATCACACAATGAACATACCCGTGCTACCACTATAGAAATCAAGACAGAAACCGATCACCCCAGAAACCACTCGGTGACCCCTCCCAACCACCAGACTCCCCCTCCTTTCCAAAGACAAAAACACTATCCTGATTCTCAACAACAGAAGCCTGCAACAATGTGGAGAATCTCACAAATGTTAAGTTCAAGTGAAAGAAGTCAGACATAGAGATTACTTTTTATAAATTCCACTTATATATTAAAATGTACCACAGTGTTTTTACGCATTCTACTGTTGATAGACCTTTGGATTAATTTCAGTGCTGAGGTATTATGAATAGTGTTGTTATGAATATTTGCAAACATGCCTGCCTTCCTGTTGACTATGTATGCCTGAGTGAAACTGCTGAATTATGGAGTATATACATGTCCAACCTTAAAAGACTATGCCAGTTTTCCAGTGTGATTGCACCAACTACTGACACTACCACTATCAGTTTATAGAAGTTCCAATTTTTTCATATCCTTGCCAACATTTGGTATTGGCAATTTTTTTTTAGCCAATTTAGGTGTGTAGTGATATTTCATTGTGATTTGAATTTGCATTTCCCTAATTGCTAATGAGATAGAGCACTTTCATGTGTTTAGACTGACCTTGGGAATATCCACTTTTGTGAAGTGCCTATTCAAGTATCTTTACTTTTGGGGTGGACTGCATTTCTCATATTGAAGTATAAGGGTCCTTTAGATACTCAGAATATGAGCCTTTGTTTGGATAAATAGGCTTCAAAATCTTTGTCTACTCTTCGATTTGCATTTTCATGGTCTTAATGGTATTTTTAAAGGACATTTTTTACTTTTAGTGTAGTCCCGTATATAAATTATTTCCTTTATGGTTAAGTGCTTTTTGCATTCGGTTTAAGAAATCTGGCCGGGTGCAGTGGCTCACACCTGCAATCCCAACACTTTGGGAGGCTAAGGTGGGCGGATCACCTGAGGTCAGGAGTTCAAGACCAGTCTGGCCAAAATGGCAAAACCCCGTCCCTACTCAAAATACAAAAATTAGCTGGGCGTGGAGGTGCACACCTGTAATCCCAGCTACTCGGGAGGCTGAGGCATGAGAATTGCTTGAACCCAGGAGGCAGAGGCTGCAGTGAGCCAAGATCGTGCCACTGCAATCCATCCTGGGCAACAGAAGAGATTCCATCTCATAAACAACAACAACAACAACAACAACAACAACAAAAAACAAAACAAAAAAAAAACCACTTTTCCTACCCACCCAGAGGTTATGAAGATATTATTTTAGATTATCTTCTCAAAATGCTATTGGTTTATTTTTTACATTTTTATCTAAAATCCACCAGTAATTGCTTGGTGTGGATTAGAGGGTCTGGATTTCTTTTTCCTCAAGATTTATTAGATGTAAGTATCCAAGTAACTGAGTACTGTCTTTGCCACACAGTTTTGCCCTGTCACCTTTGTAGTAAATCAACTGTCCAAATATGCATGAGTCTTTTCTTTCCACTGACTTATTTTCTATCTTTGAGGCAATACCATTTAATTAGAGTAGCTTTATTTAAATCTTGATATCTTGTAGTGAAGTCCTTTAGTTTTGTTCACCTTTTTCAAATTGTCTGGGTTATTTCCAGTTCTTTGCACTCCCATATTACATGTTAGAATCAACTGGTCAGTTTCCACAAAAATGTTGTTGATGTTTCAAATGGAAACAATATGTGTTGTTTCTATAGATCATTTTGAGGAGAATGGACAATATTCATTTTCCAATCCCAGAACATAATATATCCTTCCATTTACTCAGGTCTTCTTTAATTTTTCTCAACAATGTTCTAGAGCTTTCTGTATAGATTTTTATACATCATTTATTAGATTTGTTTTCATATGTTCTTTTCAGTAGTATGGAAAATGTATATTTCAACACTTCGTGTAGTAACTGTTCTTGGTTTGTAAAATGCATTTCATTTTTGTAACTTGACACAGATCTAGAAAACCTGCCAAACTATTTATTAATTTTAGTGATTTACTGATAGGTTCTTTTGGATTTTCAGTGTATTCAATTTCATCATCTGTGAAAAATAAGTTTCATATGTTTGTTTTTGGTCCTTTACCATATATTTATTTTCTTTGAGTTTCTGCACCAGCAAAGACCTCCAGTATGATGCTGAATAAAAGGGGTAATAGGACACTGTGTCTTGGTCTCATCATCATCAGAAGGCTTTCAACTTTCCATCATTGAGTGTGAAGTTTGCTGTGGGTATTTTTTTTTTCTTTTTGAGACAGAGTCTCACTCTGTCACCCAGGCTGGTGTGCAGTGGTGCGATCTCAGCTCACTGCAAACTCCACCTCCTGAGTTCAAGTGATTCTCCTGCCTCAACCTCCTGAGTAGCTGGGATTACAGGTGCCACCATGCCTGGCTAATTTTTGTGTTTTTAGTAGAGATGGGGTTTCACCATGTTGGTCAGGCTGGTCTCAGACTTCTGACCTAGTGGTCTGCCCGCCTTGGCTTCCCAAAGTGCTGGGATTATAGGCGTGAGACACCATGCCCAGCCATGCTGTAAGTATTTTATGGATACCCTCTATTAAATTAGGGAAGTGTCCTTCAATTCCTAGTTTGCTAAGTTTTTCTTAAAAGAATCATGAATGGATATTGACTTTTTTTTTTTTTCCCAGACAGGGTCTCACTCTGTCACCCAGGCTGGAGTGTGGTGGCACCATCATGACTCACTGCAACCTCTGCCTCCCAGGAGCAGGTGATCCTCCTGCCTCAGCCTCCTGAGTAGCAGGAACCACAGGTGTGTGCCACCAATCCCAACTAATTTTTTCTTTGTATTTTTTGTAGAGATGGGGTGTCGTCACCACACCATCTTCCACAATGGTTGAACTAATTTACATTTCCATCAACCATGTAAAAGCGTTCCTATTTCTTTGCAACCTTGCCAGCATCTGTTGTTTGTTGACTTTTTAATAATCGCCATTCTGATTGGCATGAGATGGTATCTCTCTGTGGTTTTGATTTACATTTCTCTTATGATCAGTGATGTTGAACTTTTTTTTTAATGTTTATCGGCCACCTGAATGTCTTTTGAGAAGTGTCTGTTCATGTCCTTTGGCCACTTTTTAATGGAGTTGATTTTTTTTTTTGTAAATTTGTTTAAATTCCTTGTAGATTCTGGACATTAGACCTTTGTCAGATGGATAGATTGCAAAAGTTTTCTCCCACTTTGTAGGTTGCCTGTTGGCTCTGGTGATAGTTTCTTTTGTTGTGCAGAAGCTCTTTAGTTTAATTGTGAAAATGTCAGTTTTTGCTTTTGTTGCAATTGTTTTTGGTGATTTTGTCATGAAATCTTTGCCTGTGCCTATGTCCTGAGTGGTATGGCCTAGATTTTCTTCTAGGGTTTTTATAGTTTTGAGTTTTACATTTAAGTCTTTAATCTATCTTGAGTTAATTTTTGTAAGGTATAAGGAAGGGATCCAGTTTCAATTATCTGCATATGGCTAGCCAGTTCTCCCAGCACAATGTATTAAATAGGAAATCCTTTCCGTATTGCTTGTTTTTGTCAGGTTTATTGAAGATCAGATGGTTGTAGATGTGAGGTCTTATTCCTGAGTTCTCTATTCTGATCCATTGGTCTATATGTCTGTTTTTGTGTCAGTATCATGCTGTTTTGGTTACTATAACCTTGTAGTATATTTTGAAGTTTGGTAGTGTGAGGCCTCCAACTTTGTTCTTTTTGCTTAGGATTGTTTTGGCTCTATGAGCTCTTTTTTCAGTTCCATATGAATTCTAAAATACTTTCTTCTAATTCTGTGAAGAATGTCCACAGTAGTTTAATCGGGATAGCATTGAATCTATAAATTACTTTGGGCAGTAGCCATTTTCACAATATTGATTCTTCCTATCCATGAGCATGAAATGTTTTTCCATTTGTTTGTGTCCTCTCTAATTTCCTTGAGCAGTGGTTTGCAGTTCTCTTTGAAGAGGTCCTTCACTTGCCTTGTTAGCTGAATTCCTAGGTATTCTATTCTTTTTGTAGTAATTGTGAATGGGAGTTCATTCATAGTTTGGCTCTCTGCCTGCCTGTTGTTTGTGTATAGGAATGCTTGTGACTTTTGTACATTGATTTTGTAACCTGATAATTTGCTGAAATTGCTTATCAGCTTAAGAAGCTTTTGGGCTGAGACGATGGGGTTTTCTAGACATAGGATTATGTCATCTGCAAACAAAGACAATTTGACTTCCTCTCTTCATTTGAATACTCTTTATTTCTTTCTTTTGCCTGATTGCCCTGGCTAGAACTTCCAATACTATGTTGAATAAGAGTAGTGAGAGAGGGCATCTTTGTCTTGTGCCAGTCTTCAAGGGGAATATTTCTAGCTTTTGCCCATTCAGTTTGATATTGGCTGTGGATTTGTCATAAATAGCTCTTATTATTTTGAGATATGTTCCTTCAGTGCTTAGTTTATTGAGAGTTTTAAACATGAAGGGATGTCAAATTTTATTGAGGGCCTTTTCTGTGTCTATTGAGATAATCATGTTGTTTCTGTCTTTAGATTTGTTTACGTGATGAATTATGCTTATTGATTTGCATATATTGAACCAGCCTTGCATCTTGGGGATGAAGCCTACTGGATCATGGTAGATAAGCCTTTTGATGTGCTGTTGTATAAATGACACATTGTCATGCCTCTTAATACTGAAGTTTTGACTTTATGGTGTGATTTCTACATCTGTTTATGCCATATCTTTTACAGAGCACAGAAAGCTAAGAATTCTACTGGATGATAATGTCCTTTGGGCACAAATGTGGAAAAAGCCTCAAAAGACAACTGGGGCCGGACACAGTGGCTCATGCCTATAATCCCAACACTTTGGGAGGCAGAGGCAACAGTATTGCTCAGCCCAGGAATTCAGGACCAGTCTAGGCAATATAGGAAGACTCTGCCTCTACGACAACCAAAACAAAAATTTAGCTGGGTGTGGTGGTACATGCCTGTAGTTGCAGCTACTAGGGAGGCTGAGGTGAGAGAATCGCTTGAGCCTGGGAGGTCAAGGCTGCAGTGAGTCATGATTGCATCATTGCACTTCAGCCTGGGCAACAGAGTGTGACCCTGTCTCAAAGAAAAAAAAAACAAAACAAACAACAACAACAACAACAACGAGACAATTGCTGTGTTATCTAATTAGTGCCAGAAAGAAAAGCTACATATTAAACTATTTCTAACCCAAACAGTAGCTTTGAAAAATTTCCTCCAGCATGTCATTGGTTAATGTAATAATTTTATAGAGTAATTTTACAAACAATTAAGGTATTTTAAAAATACATTCAGAAGAATTAAGCAGGAAAATTGTCTCTGTCTTTTCTTTTCTTTCTTTTCTTTTCTTTTCTTTTTCCCTCCTTCCTTCCTTCCTTCCTTCCCTCTTTCTTTCTTTCTCTCTCTCTCTCTCTCTCTCTTTCTTTCTTTCTTTCTTTCTTTCTTTCCTTCTTTCTTTCTTTTCTTTCTTTCTCTTTCTTCTTTCTCCTTCTTTCCTTCCTTCCTTCTCTTCTCTTCTCTTCTTTTCTCTTCTCTTCTCTTCTCTTCTCTTCTCTTCTTTTCTTTTTTCTTTCCTTCTTTCATAGGATCTCGCTCTGTTACCCAGGCTGGAGTCCAGTGGCATGATCACAGCTCACTGCAGTCTTGACCTCCCAGGGCTCAAGTTGTCCTCCCACCTCAGCCTCCTGAATAGCTGGGACTATAGGTACACAACACCATGCCTGGCTAATTAAAAAAAAAAATGTTTTTTTTAATGGAGATATGGGTCTCACTATGTTGCCCAGGATAGCCTTGAACTCCTGGGCTCAAGCAAACCTGCCTCAGCCTCCCAAAATGCTGGGATTAGGTGTGAACCACTGTACTCAGCAATCTCTCTGTTTTATAAATGAGAAAATCATGGCATGTTATTGTTTAAGGCTATTTTTTTGCAGTCGCAATGAGATTTAAACAATGAGCTAGGATTAAAATCCTGGACACCCAGAACTCAATTCTTAAATAGAGAAATGGCTAGATAAGACAGAAAATGGAAATCAAAATGCCATTAGGATCTGAATACCCTTCAAAGTACAAATTGTTATAAAATGTATTGCTCTTCTTTACTTAATATGTTTTTGCCTTTTTATTTCCTCTAGTATTTCTAGATTCTATGAATAGTTGAAACATATCTTCTCTGGGAGGACATATTTGGAAAAAATGTAAGCAATTATAAACTCATGACGTTGCTGGTGGTTTACAACGAGTTCATTCTAATTATTTTCTTTATTTTCCCAATTGAAAATGTCTAAACTATAAATGACCCATATTTTATCTTCCTACTTAAATTCTATATATAATACATAGACTATTTTAATTAGTTAGAGGAAGCTATCTGCTTTAACAAATAATCTCCTTCCCACTGTGGCTCAAACTTGTAGAATTTTATGCCTCACTTATATAAAAAGTCTAAGAAGGTTACAGGCCAGGTGTGATGGCTCATGCCTGAAATCCCAGCACTTTGGGAGGCCAAGGCAGGCTAGTTGCTTGAATTCAGGAATTTGAGACCACCCTGGGCAACATGGTAAAACCCCATCTCTTTAAAAAATACAAAAATTAGCTGGGCATGGTGGTGTGCGCCTATAGTCCCAGCTACTTGGGAAACTGAGGTGAGAGGATCACTTGAGCCCGGGAGGTGGAAGTTGCAGTGAGCTGTGATCGCACCACTGTGCCCCAGCCTGGGCAACACAGCTAGACCCTGTCTCAAAAAAAAAAAAAAAATGTTGGAGGCAGAATATTGGGTGGTTTTTTCACTCACAGTCAGTTGGGGACCTAGGTGGGGACCTAGGTTGATAGAGGTTTTGGCATTCTCATCCCCTGGCTCCCAAGGTCACCTGGGGTTTGGCATTGAATTTGTGAAAGAAATATAGGAAGCACATCACCTTTGTGCATAGTTCTTTGGCTAGAACCGAGGCAAATGGTCCTACCTCACTGCAAAGAAGCCTTAAAATGAATTCAACTATGCGTTCTGGGAAAAGAGAGGAAACTTGGTTTTGGTGAGCAGCTTGCAATTTTCACCACATTTTCCCGTTCCCTTCCTGATTTGCTGCTGCATAATCTTTCCAGCCTCTGATATGTTTCCTCTGATATAGATTCGCTTTAACTTTGGATTCTATTTTCTACATTTTCTCTACTTTCACTGCCTGTTACTGAATCATGAAGCCAATGGCCAGTATTTCAGGTTTTTGTATGGCATCCTCTTCCAATACACATTTTTTTTTTGGATGTCAAGTAGGATAACTGCTGTCAGAAATAGGTCCCAAAACGTTTATTGGCTCAAACACAAGAAGGGGATTATTTCTTGCTCACATTATCAGGATAAGGTGGTTTCTGATTGTCAGGGGTCTTTGAGTCACGAAGCCATTTAGGGATTCTGGCTGACGGGAGTCCTGCTTTCTTGACATGTGGCTTCCAAAGTCTTCATGGTGAAACAGAGGCAGATGTATCATAAACATGTAAGGACAAGTGGGAAGGGAACACAGGAACAAGAGTAAGGTGTAAGATGGGGAGCCAGACTAAGTGAAGATGCTCCATGTGGATGAATTGCTTTTAATTTCTGGTAATAGTGACTGGAACACCATTAAGGTTGGATGAATTCAAAGGGCAGATCAGGATGACCTGGTAAGCTTCCCAGGTATTTGTTAGTTCTTCACAGATTTCTTTCTGGCTTACTCCATTATCACATGCTGAGACTACTAAGAAGTTTCATTCTTTTGTGCAGCGATAAGAAGGGATTCCCTTCAGATTCCATTAAAAAGGGAAGAGCCTCAGAAAACCTCAAGCTCAGTGCCAATAATTAGACAAGGTAGGAAGTTCGGACTGCAAACCATCAGCTGTGGATTATCAGTTTATACCCAGAGATACTGTTCTTGCAATGGAGTCACTTTAACTTGGGATTCTATTTGCTACATTTTCTTTACCTTCACTTTTAAAATGCAGGGAGACAAGAAATGTGAAGTTTTCACTTAATAGATGGGCTTTACGGACTGAATATATGTAGTCACGTATTTATCTTCTTGAGAAAAGATGAAGCAAAACATATTCTCTCTGCCTATAAATTGAATGTATATAATAATTTCTTTTTTAAAATTTTTAAATTTTTGAGATGAGATCTCACTCTGTTGCCCAGGCTGGAGTGCAGTGGCGTGATCACAGTTCTCTGGAACCTCTGCCTCCTGGGCTCAAGAGATTCACCTGCCTCAGACTGCCAAGTAATGGGGACTACAAGCAAGCACCACCATGCCCAGATAATTCTTTGTATTTTTAGTAGAGATGGGATTTTGCCATGTTGCCCAAGCTGGGTATGTAATGATTTCTACCATCTGCTGTCTACAATGTTCTATAGAATACAGATAGCTACATTTTTTATAAATCAGAAACTTGAAGGAGCCTTTCTAGACAAAAAGGTTCACTATTTAGTTACTGCTAGAAAGACAATCTTTCAATCAGCCACTCAAAAATTCGAAGTACAGCTGTTGAAAGATATCCTCTAGCACGATATTGGCTTACTATAAGTGATTTTCCAAAGCACTTTTGTAACTAAAATCTAACTCTATCACTCCAACAACCTGCCAATTGAGAAAAATGATGAGACAAGTTTCAATCATTTTAGGAGGTTGACTTGCCAAAGTTAAGGATGCATGCCTGGGAGACAGGTCTATGCCTTTCTCCAAAGATGATTTTGAGGGCTGCAAATTTAAAGGAGAAAGGATGGGATATTGAGAAGTACACAGTTGCCATGTAAGAGAGGGTAGGAAAAAATAGGGTGGGAAAAAATTCATGCCTTTTTCTGGCTCAGTGAATCTGCATTTTTTTTACATAAGATGACATAGATAAAAGGGGACAGGGAAACCATCAGATATGCATTTGTGTCTGGTGGGCAGTGAGGTGACTACACCTGTAAGGATAAGCTATCAATTTACATTGCCATGGTGATTTTTTTTTTTTTTTTTTTTTTTTT
>NW_016809475.1:64404-88021 GCF_001698545.2 Rhinopithecus bieti
TTTCCCAGGGTTTTTTTTTTTTTTTTTTTTTTTTTTTTAGACAGAGTCTCGCTCTGTCACCCAGGCTGGAGTGCAGTGGTACAATCTCAATGAACCTTTCCCTTCTGGGTTCAAGCTATTCTCTTGCCTCAGCCTCCCAAATAGCTGGAATTATAGGCACCCACCACCACGCCCGACTAATTTTTGTATTTTAGTAGAGACAGGGTTTTACCACGTTGGCCAGACTGGTCTCGAGCTATAGGCGTGAGCCACCACACCTGGCCTACCATGGTGAAATTTTAACAGAAACACCTTAGGGTAAAGTTGTTGAAGCTCACTAGGAATTTCCTTGTGAGAAAATGTGGGGAGGCGTGTAGCTTTTCATCTTGTAGCCATTTTATTTAGGAACCAAAAGAGGAGGCAAGTTGCAAGACCCAGTTCTCAGCTTAACTTTTCCCTTTGGCTTAATGAGTTTGGGGTCCCAAGATTTATATTCCTTTCACAAACCTGAAGGGGTAGGGCAAGAGAACTGTTGTTGTCCCTGCTTTTCACCAGATTCTCATTCCCTGAGAGATAAACAGAAACTAGCCCGGGAAAACGAAGAATGGAAGACTTCTCTGCTGGTTTCAACCCATGGCCTGACACTGTTGCCTGACTCCTTTCCCTTTACAAGATTTCAACATAACAGTTGACCAACTTACATTCCTTACATTCCTTCCTGATAAACGACCTCTGTCCACAGACTGGTTCTGGCAAGGTTATGGAGGCTGTGCACATAGCACCTTTATGTTCTGTTTCACCTTTTGACATATGGAGCCTAATTTTACTGCATTTTAATGTTGTCTCCACCCCAAAGTGAACATGGGTCATATGTAACATATGTATTTATTTAATCTGCATGCATGTGTGTGATCTCCCTTCAGGTATGTTCATAGAGCCTCCTGTAACCTGTTGAATACGTGTACTTGGCCAACACATTCGTTTAGCAAGTTGTCCAGCTCTTGAGTTTTTTCCAGTTATATTGGTGAAGAAACATTCTTTATGGCTGCCTACCTATCTCACTTCTAGGAACATCATGGCATATTAGCTGTTGCCATAGATCCCCACAAGACAAGGTGAAGTCACTTGTCCTTATCTGCACACCAGACCCGTATAGTGGAAAGTATGATGTTCTATGGGTTCTATGGAATGTCTCTGAGAACAAGGTCCTTGAGGAATATATTGTAGCAGAAAACAACAGTTAACATAGCCCTGGGGATATGAATATGTATTCCTGTCTTTTCAGTGTAAAAGTAAACTCTTTACTAATAGGGATTGAAAGAAATATTTTTGCATATCAGTAGCTGGAAACCAAGTACCAAAATGTATGTTGTTGTGTTCTAGTAACACTACCATATTTGGCAAACCAGTTGCAACTGGGCTATTATAGGGTTAAATGTGCCCTGTCATCTGTGTGACCCATCTGTTTGTTTTGTTTTGTTTTATTTTGTTTTGTTTTTAACAGAGGACATACAGGTGAATTGAATGGGGATATTACAGAGGCCAGTTAATACTTTTTAGGTTTTTGAGAGTGCTAATCCCGGCAATTGCATTATTTTTGCTTGGGGGATGGCAATTTCAAGGGTCTCCACTTTGCTTTTCCTACTACAATGAATATTATGTCACAGGCTAGTGAACCAATGAGGGTTCTGCTAGTTCCTAAGTGCAGTTATTCAAATTATGTACACAGGGACTAGAGAAAAAAATTGCAAGGTCTGTCTATGAAGCCAAGGGACCCACCATGAGACTGACTTAGGCTAGTTCTCTATTTCTCACTTGGCCTCCATAAGAATCTATTGTGATGATCATGGAGGTGATTTATATCTCTTCATGTTAGTGTTAGCACAGACCCTGTGTTCAACCATCCTCAAATTGGCTGGTATTACCTTTTCACAAGTACACTGCTACTCTACTAAGAGGCTACAGGCCCCTTTGGGGAAGGATTGGGTGTTATCTGTTGTACATACTTGTTGTGGCATGCAGAGTCTTTCAGTGAATGGGCTATGAGTTTGTGAACTAGCTTAGATATAAAAACTGGATGAATAATTTCAATTTTCCTTTGTGGTTGTGATGGTTAATTTTATGTGTCGACTTGACTGGGCAAAGGGATGCCCAGATAGCTGGTAAACATTATTTCTGGGTGTGTCTGTCGGGGGTGTTTCTGAAAGAGATAGCTTTTGAATCAGTAGAATGAGTAAAGAAGATCTGCCCTCACCAATGTAGGCAGGCATCATCCAATCAATTGAGGGCCCAAATGGAACAAAAAGACAGAGGAAGAGTGAATTGTCTCTCTCTTCTTGAGCTTGGACATCCTTCTTTGCCTGCCCTTGGACTTTGGAGCTACTGGTTCTTAGGCCTTCAGATTTTAGGATTTATACCAGTGGGTACCTGGTTCTCAGCCCTTTGGACTTGGACCATCAGCTTTCTTGGTTCTCCAGCTCATGATTGGCAGATGGTGGCTCTTCTTGGCTCCATTAATATATGCACATGAGTCAATTTCCATAATAAAACTGTCCCTAGTCTCTTTCTCTCTATATAATCATGCACTGTATAAAGATATTTTGGTCAATGACATGGTTTGACTCTGTGTCCTCACCCAAATCTCACCTGGAATTGTAATCCCCAGGCGTCAAGGGAGGGTTCTGGTGGGGGACGATTGAATCATGGGGTGGTTTCCCTCATGCTGTTCTCATGTTTAAAGTGAGGGAGTTCTCATAAGAGCTGATGGTTTTAAAAGTGTTTGGAAGTTTCCTCTTTGCACTTCTCTCTTTTCCTGCCACCTAGTGAAGAAGGTACTTGCTGCTGCTTCACCTTCTCTCGTGATTGTAGGTTTCCTGAGGCCTCCCAGCCATGCAGAACTGTGAGTCAATTAAAATTCTTATCTTTATAAATTACCCAGTCTCTGGTATTTATTTATAGCAGTGTGAACACGTACTAATACAGTCAATGATGGACCACATATATAAAGGTGGCCCCATAGGATTATAATACCATACTTTTACTGTACGTTTTCTGTTTAGATACAAAATACTTATCATTGTGTTACAATTGCCTATAATATTTAGTACAGTGATATGCTGTGTAGGTTTGTAGCCTAGAAACAATAGGCTATATATAATGAAATAAATATAGGCTATATATAATGCATAATAATATATATAATATATAATAAATATACATTATATATAATAAATATACACACACAGTTGATCCTTGAGCAACACAGACTTGAACTGTGCAGATTCACTTACATGCAAATATTTTTCAGTAAATGTATTGGAAATTTTTTTTGAGATATGTAGCAATTTGAAAAGACTCACAGACAAACCACAAAACCTACAAATATCAACAAAATTAAGAAGTTAACTGTGTCCTGAATCTATAAAATATATGTACATCCTAGCCTATTTTATCATTTACTTCCACAAAATATATACAAACTGTTATAAAAAGTTAAATTTATCTGAACTTACACACACAGACCCATACAGACTATACATGGCACCATTTGCAGTGAAGAGAAATGTAAACAAATGTAAAGATACAGTATCAAATAACTGCATAAAATTAACTGTGGTACATACTGTACTCCTGTAATAATTTGTATATACTACAGTTAATTTTATAGCTACCTTCTGTTGCTATTGCTGTGAGCTCAAATATTGTGAGTACGCTCTTCAAATGCTGTGACACTAATCCTCTCTGCAGTTCATCTCTCTAGTAAATTGCCTATTGCAGTAAAAAGTGATTTTCCAGGGTTCTCACATATTTTTCATCATGTTTACTGTAGCTCCTTGAATGATACCATGGGATCCATACAAAATACCACTAGTGATGCTGGAAGCTGTCTCAAAAAGTAGAGAAAAGTCATGACATTACACGAAAAAGCTGAATTGCTTGATATATGCTGTAGATTGAGGTCTGCAGCTGCGATTGCCTGCCGTTTCAGACAGACCATCTTGTCAATAGATGATGTATACTTACTGTATTGATAAATATAGTATAGTACTGTGAATGTATTTTTCTCTTCCTTATATTTTCTTAGTAACATTTTCTTTTCTCTAGCTTACTTTATTATAAGAAGACAATATATAATATTTGTATTATATATATATATCATACAAAATATGTGTCAATTGATGGTTTATGTTGTTGGTAAGGCTTCTGGTCAGCAACAGGCCATTAGTAGTTAAGTTTTTGGAGAGTCAAAAGTGATCTGTGGATTTTTGACTGTGTGTGGGAGTGCTTGTGATATTTGGTGCATACTCTCTACGCCACAAATAAAAATGGTAGTTTGGAAAAGGACCAATCTTAGGTAATGGTGAAAGAATGAAGCCACATTGCTGAATCTCCCCAATCCAACAAAGTAAATTAAAAGGAATTAAAAAGAAAAAAAAAAAGGCCAAAATTTAAACCCTAAATCTAAATGAAAAATTTAACTTAGGAGCCAAAGGACTGGAAATAGAATCTGCTAAGAGAGAACTTCAAGGATAAAATATTTTTCTTGGTCTACGATGAAACTTATTCAGTTACTCTAGATAACTGTGGTCCCAAACAGTAATTTCTGAGGTTGGAGCACTTCCTGAAAGGATGCAGTATAGGCTTGGAACCAGCTACCCATATATGGTACTCTGTCTCCCATAACCAGAATCTACTGAATCTGGGAAACTGTCTAGCAAGGCTAATAGATCTGGATGGTAAAAAAAAGTTGACACATTTTAGATTCAGATAGTCTATCACTTACACAGGCAACCAAAACAAAAAGAGCAAAGGTGCTAGCTCTCCATGTCCTTTGTTCCCCAGGATAGCACTGAAAGAAAAGGGGCTGAATGACATCTAATGCAACGTGAGTGATGGCCCACATTCATGTTGTGGCTACCAGTTTTATGGCCTGCAGCTGTACCTTAGTGGGGGTGAAACAGAAAGCCTCAGACCTCATCAGAACTTAGGAAATGATGAATGTCATGGTAGCCTCCAAAAGATGAGCAGGAGAGTGGGGAATGGCCTTCAAGCAGCTCCTCTCACGCCTTCCTTGTGCAAATGTTCTGGAAAGACCACAAGTATTCTGTCAAGACTTAGATCAGATCAGCTACAGTTAAGCCCCACCTCTGGGGTCTATGTGGAGACCTGTATGGGAGGCCAGAATATGCCACCTTAGAATGTGCCTCTCTGGCATAAAGATTATTTTGAGAAATAGGAGACATAGGAGAAGCTCTAAAAACACAGTAAAAGTTACTCCTTTGTTAGGGAACTTTACATTTACAAAGGAAATCTCCATTCATAAGGATGTCTCTCTGTCCCAGGAAGAGAAGGATGATTCTAAATCACAAAGGACTCTTATCAATGGAGAAGACACCTCAGATCTGCACAGCAAACTTTACTCTTGTTTACCATGCGCTTCCTGGTCATCCCCATAACTGGCTCTCCCATACTCTTCTTTCTTTGTCTTTAGCTGGAAATGGTATTTAAGTTTGAAGTCTCAGCCACCTCTTGGAGAGTTATTCATCTCTCTGAGTATCTTTCATATATACACACATATATACATACACACACATATAGATAACTATGGTCCCAAACAGTCANAATGCATAATAATATATATAATATATAATAAATATACATTATATATAATAAATATACACACACAGTTGATCCTTGAGCAACACAGACTTGAACTGTGCAGATTCACTTACATGCAAATATTTTCAGTAAATGTATTGGAAATTTTTTTTGAGATATGTAGCAATTTGAAAAGACTCACAGACAAACCACAAAACCTACAAATATCAACAAAATTAAGAAGTTAACTGTGTCCTGAATCTATAAAATATATGTACATCCTAGCCTATTTTATCATTTACTTCCACAAAATATATACAAACTGTTATAAAAGTTAAATTTATCTGAACTTACACACACAGACCCATACAGACTATACATGGCACCATTTGCAGTGAAGAGAAATGTAAACAAATGTAAAGATACAGTATCAAATAACTGCATAAAATTAACTGTGGTACATACTGTACTCCTGTAATAATTTGTATATACTACAGTTAATTTTATAGCTACCTTCTGTTGCTATTGCTGTGAGCTCAAATATTGTGAGTACGCTCTTCAAATGCTGTGACACTAATCCTCTCTGCAGTTCATCTCTCTAGTAAATTGCCTATTGCAGTAAAAGTGATTTTCCAGGGTTCTCACATATTTTCATCATGTTTACTGTAGCTCCTTGAATGATACCATGGGATCCATACAAAATACCACTAGTGATGCTGGAAGCTGTCTCAAAAGTAGAGAAAAGTCATGACATTACACGAAAAGCTGAATTGCTTGATATATGCTGTAGATTGAGGTCTGCAGCTGCGATTGCCTGCCGTTTCAGACAGACCATCTTGTCAATAGATGATGTATACTTACTGTATTGATAAATATAGTATAGTACTGTGAATGTATTTTCTCTTCCTTATATTTTCTTAGTAACATTTTCTTTTCTCTAGCTTACTTTATTATAAGAAGACAATATATAATATTTGTATTATATATATATATATCATACAAAATATGTGTCAATTGATGGTTTATGTTGTTGGTAAGGCTTCTGGTCAGCAACAGGCCATTAGTAGTTAAGTTTTGGAGAGTCAAAAGTGATCTGTGGATTTTGACTGTGTGTGGGAGTGCTTGTGATATTTGGTGCATACTCTCTACGCCACAAATAAAATGGTAGTTTGGAAAAGGACCAATCTTAGGTAATGGTGAAAGAATGAAGCCACATTGCTGAATCTCCCCAATCCAACAAAGTAAATTAAAAGGAATTAAAAGAAAAAAAAAAAGGCCAAAATTTAAACCCTAAATCTAAATGAAAATTTAACTTAGGAGCCAAAGGACTGGAAATAGAATCTGCTAAGAGAGAACTTCAAGGATAAAATATTTTCTTGGTCTACGATGAAACTTATTCAGTTACTCTAGATAACTGTGGTCCCAAACAGTAATTTCTGAGGTTGGAGCACTTCCTGAAAGGATGCAGTATAGGCTTGGAACCAGCTACCCATATATGGTACTCTGTCTCCCATAACCAGAATCTACTGAATCTGGGAAACTGTCTAGCAAGGCTAATAGATCTGGATGGTAAAAAAAAGTTGACACATTTTAGATTCAGATAGTCTATCACTTACACAGGCAACCAAAACAAAAGAGCAAAGGTGCTAGCTCTCCATGTCCTTTGTTCCCCAGGATAGCACTGAAAGAAAAGGGGCTGAATGACATCTAATGCAACGTGAGTGATGGCCCACATTCATGTTGTGGCTACCAGTTTTATGGCCTGCAGCTGTACCTTAGTGGGGTGAAACAGAAAGCCTCAGACCTCATCAGAACTTAGGAAATGATGAATGTCATGGTAGCCTCCAAAAGATGAGCAGGAGAGTGGGGAATGGCCTTCAAGCAGCTCCTCTCACGCCTTCCTTGTGCAAATGTTCTGGAAAGACCACAAGTATTCTGTCAAGACTTAGATCAGATCAGCTACAGTTAAGCCCCACCTCTGGGGTCTATGTGGAGACCTGTATGGGAGGCCAGAATATGCCACCTTAGAATGTGCCTCTCTGGCATAAAGATTATTTTGAGAAATAGGAGACATAGGAGAAGCTCTAAAACACAGTAAAAGTTACTCCTTTGTTAGGGAACTTTACATTTACAAAGGAAATCTCCATTCATAAGGATGTCTCTCTGTCCCAGGAAGAGAAGGATGATTCTAAATCACAAAGGACTCTTATCAATGGAGAAGACACCTCAGATCTGCACAGCAAACTTTACTCTTGTTTACCATGCGCTTCCTGGTCATCCCCATAACTGGCTCTCCCATACTCTTCTTTCTTTGTCTTTAGCTGGAAATGGTATTTAAGTTTGAAGTCTCAGCCACCTCTTGGAGAGTTATTCATCTCTCTGAGTATCTTTCATATATACACACATATATACATACACACACATATAGATAACTATGGTCCCAAACAGTCATTTCTGAGGTTGGAGCACTTCCTGAAAGGATGCAGTATATGCTTGGAACCAGCTACCCGTATATGGTACTCTGTCTCCTATAACCAGAGTTGGATGTATATACGTATATATGTGTATATATATAGAGAGAGATATGTGTATATACATATATATATCTCTATATATGCTAATAAACTTCTGTTTTTCTCTTGTTAATCTGTCTTTTGTTACAGGGGCCCCAGAGGATCTGGGTAGGGGAAACTTAGAAGGGTAGCAGAAAAATTATTTTTTCCTCCTTTACACATGCAAATACACCAGGGTGCCCTGGCAGAATCATTTTCCAACATAACCAAGAATTGTCAGAGGTTTTAGTTCTCAACTGAGGAATGCTTTCATCTCCCAAACCAATTACGATTCCATGAATTGAAAGTTGGAGATGCTATGGAGCCACCACAGGCTTCCTGATGCCACTGGGTAAAAGGTGAAAATGATGCTATCTAATATTCAGTATGGTAATCAGTGACAAAATTGTACATAAAAAACAGTAGCTTTCTGTAATAGGCAATAATCAGTAATAAAATTCAATGGGAAAAGATTACTTTCACAGTAACAATAAAAAGTATGAAACTGAATAATTGGGAAGATATAATATGATCCTTTATAGAAAGACTTTATGGTATCAATTATAAGTTTCATTCCAAATTATTCAATAAGAGAACTTGATAAGAAAAGTTCATTATTAAAATTTTTTTATTAATGATCCATTTATTTACAATTTAAAAAACTTTTAGGTTCAAGGATACATGTGAAGGTTTGTTATATAGGGAAACTCTTGTCAAAGGGGTTTGTTGTACAGATTACTTCATCACCAATAGGTATTTTTTCCGCTCCTCTCCCTCTTCTCATCTTCCACCCTCAAGTAGACCCCAGTGCCTGTTGTTCCCTTCATTGTGTTCATGAGTTCTCATCATTTAGCTCCCACTTATAAGTGAGAACACGTGGTATTTGATTTTCTGTTCCTGCATTAGTTTGCTAAGGATAATAACTTCCAGCTCTATCCATGTTCCTGTGACATGATCTCATTCTTTCTTATGGCTGCATACTATTCCATGGTGTATGCATACCATATTTTCTTTATCCAGTCTGATATTGATGGGCACTTAGGTTGATTCCATATCTTTGCTATTGTGAATAGTGCCGCAATGAACATTTACATGCATGTGTTTTTATGGTAGAATGATTTATATTCCTTTGGGTATGTACCCAGTAATGGGATTGCTGGGTGGAATGGCAGTTCTGCTTTTAGTACTTTGAGGAATTGCCACACTGCTTTCCATAATGGTTGAACTAATTTACACTCCCACCAACAGTGTATACATGTTCCCTTTTCTCCACAACCTTACTAGCTGTTATTGACTTTTTAGCAAGAACCATTTTGACTGGTGTGAGATGGTGTCTCATTGTAGATTTAATTTGCATTTCTCGAATGATCAGTGATGTTGAGCTTTTGAAATATGTTTGTTGGCCGCATGTATGTCTTCTTTTGGAAAGTGTCTTTTCGTCTGGGCATGGTGGCTCACGCCCATAATCCCAGCACTTTGGGAGGCTGAGGCGGGTGGATCACCTCAGTTCAGGAGTTCGAGACCAGCCTGACCAATGTGGAGAAAACCCGTCTCTACTAAAATACAAAATTAATCGGGTTTGCATGCCTGTAATCCCAGCCACTCGGGAGGCTAAGGCAGGAGAATCGCTTGAACCTGGGAGGCACAGGTTGCGGTGAGCCAAGATCATACCAGTGCACTCTGGCCTGGGCAACAAGAGTGAAACTCCATCTTAAAAAAAAAAAAAGTGTCTTTTCATGTCCTTTGTCCATTTTTTAATGGGGTTGTTTCTTTTTCTCTTGTAAATTTGTTTAAGTTCCCTATAGAAGCTGGATATTAGATCTTTGTCAGATGCATAGTTTACAAATATTTTCTCCCATTTTGTAGGTTGTCTGTTTACTCTGTTGATTGTTTCTCTTGCTGTGCAGAATCTCTTAAGTTTAATTAGATCTCATTTGTCAAATTTTGCTTTTGTTGCGGTTGCTTTTGTCTTTGTCATGAAATCTTTGCCTGTTCCTATGTCCAGGATGGTATTGCCTAGGTTGTCTTCCAGGGTTTTCATAGTTTTCGATTTTATGTTTAAGTCTTTAATTGATCTTGAGTTGATTTTTGTATATGGCGTAAGGAAGGGTCTAGCTTCAGTTTTCTACATATGGCTAACCAGTTATCCCAGCACCATTTATAGAACAGGCAGTCTTTTTCCCATTGCTTGTTTTTGTCAGCTTTGTCAAAGATCAGATGGTCATAGGCATGCAGTCTTATTCTGTGTTCTTTGTTCTGTTCCATTGGTCTATGTGCCTTTTTTTCTTGGTACCAGGACCATGCTCTTTTGGTTACTGAAGCCCTGTACTATAGTTTGAAGTTGGGTAACGTGATGCCTTCAGCTTTGTTCTTTTTGCTTAGGATTGCCTTGGCTATTTGGGCTCTTTTTTTGTTCTGTATGAATTTTAAAATAGTTTTTTTCTAGTTCTGTGAAGAATGTCATTGGTGGTTTGATAGGGATAACACTGAACCTGTAAACTGCTTTGGGCAGCATGGTCATTTTAATGATCTTGATTCTTTCTACCCATGACTGTGGGATGTTTTTCCATTTGTTTGTGTGGTCTCTGATTTCTTTGAGCCGTGTTTTGTAATTCTTATTGTAGAGATCGTTCACCTCCCTGGTTAGCTGTATTCCTAGGTATTTTATTCTTTTTGTGGCAATTGTGAATGGGATTGCCTTCCTGATTTGGCTCTTGGCTTGGCTACTGTTGGTGTATAGGAATGCTAGTAATTTTTGTATACTGACTTTGTATTCTGAAACTTCTCTGAAGTTGTTTATCAGTGGAAGGAGCATTTGGGCTGAGACTATGGGCTTTCCTAGATATGGAATCAATGTTGTCCGCAAACAGGAATAGTTGGACTTCCTCTTTGCCTATTTAGATGCCCTTTACTTTTTTCTGCTTCTTGACTGCTCTGACTAGGACTTCCAATCCTTTGTTGAATAGGAGTGGTGAGAGAGGGAATCCTTGTCTTGTGCTTGTTTTCAAGGGGAATGCTTCTATCTTTTGCACATTTAGTATAATGTTGGCTGTGGATTTGTCGTAAATGGCTCTTATTATTTTGGGATATGTTCCTTCAATACCTAGCTTATTGAGAATTTTTAACATGAAGGAGTTTTGAATTTTATTGAAAGCTGATAAAGACAGTTTTAAAATGTCAATGAAAAAGTTTGGAGAATTGTGATGTGGAGTTTCCACAGGAGCAGTCAGAGATTAGTGGGACCATGTGCACACTGTGTAGCTAGCTGCCAGAGGATCTGAAGGGAGGAAGTAAGAATGGGCTAAATGAACATTATAATGTTCTTGCTTGTTTCCTGAATTGCAAAAATGTTTCTGAAATTCTTCTCAAAGTTGTCCTGTACTTGAATTCCCAGTGTAATGAATTTATCTTCCTGAAAAAGCAAAGAAAAAAACATTAATAGCAACAATTATTCAATGAGCCGAGACACCCAGTGTTGCAGATAATCCAGGGCCTTGTTTTAGGTTATCCCAAATGTTAAGTGAGAATTAATCTAGTTAAGAGTTGCTTATGTTCCCTGACAATTTAATTATTCATCTTTATCTGGAAGACAGAGAAGTCGAAATAGTACTACATTGAAATCTAATTCCTGATCAAAAGCTTATGGTTTAATTTAAGTTTTAAAAATTCTACTTGTGTGATTTTTACGCACAGCATTTTTTTAAGCAACCTTATGATAATACAGAAATGTTTAAGGCCATTTAATAATGTCTTCCTTTTCCCTTCACTCTCACCCCTTGACATAATCCTTGTTAATTTCTGAAATGGTGCCAGGAAATTCAGATGTAAAGAAATTTAGTGTTTTGACATTTGAGACCTTTGATTTGGTATATTCCTCTAGAGAAGAGAAACAGTTTAAATGCCTTTAAAGTGCACTTCTATTTCTAGTAGAAACAAATGAGTCTGCAGCCTCTTGTTCTCTGTGGGTGAAAATAAACCATCTAGAAATGAGTCAACTCTGAGGTTATAGGACCATGTTTGCAATGGCACCTTCCAGTTCGTTGTTATTTTCCCCATATGCACCACAGGGTTTTTAGGATACTTCCACGATTTGTACTTGTATGGGCTTGTCATATGATAAGGGTGATTGTAACATTTACCTGATATGAAAAGATGAAGGGAAAGTGACTTTAAAGTGATGTAATTGAAAAAGAAAAGGAAGCAGGGAGAGCCACTCACCCTGTAAAATTCTTTGTGGTTATGAAAGATGAGACGCATGTCCTGCACAAACCCTTCTACTTGGGAGTACGCCTGCTCATTCAGGTTTCTCTTGACTTTGTTTAACCACATGGGCTTCTGTGGGCCCTGAGACCCCTCCTTGTTCTGTTGAGAAAAAGACCAAAGTGAGGCTATCAGCCCGGTGCCATAGACTCCCACTATTATGGAATAAAGGTTTGTGGGGCCCCCCAATCCATAGGTCAAAATCCTAAACCCCTTTGAAGGTACTAGGAGGTGGGGCTTTTGGGAGAGGTCATGAGGTAAGAAGGGTGGAGCCCTCACAAATAGGATTAGGGCTCGTATAAAAGAGACTCCGGAGAGTTCTCTCCTCTTTCTGCCACTTAAGAACACAGGGAGCAACCCTGTGTTGTCTCTGCAACCTAGAAGATAGCCCCTCTCCAGAACCCGACCCTGCTGACACTTTGATCTTGGACATGCAGCTTCCAGGACTGTGAGAAAAACATTTCTGCTGACCGAATCTATGATAAATTTTTATAGTAGCCTAAACTAAAAACTCATCAACAAGGCAAATAGAATGGCACCTTGTACCATGGGATTCAGATTACAGATTTGACAAATGCCAGTATAAGCATTTTTTTTGGCTGTTACTTACATAATATGGTTCTGAGGCAAAAAAGGGGCTTTTTGGATCACAGTAGACCTTCAAGAGGAGGAATTCACATTTCTGCAAAAGATGGAGGACATTTCAAGTTAAATGCAGTTTAGAGAGAAAGAGCTCATATGCGTGCCCAAAGAGAACACACAACTCTCAAACCTGTGGACTCTTTGAAGGAAACATGGCATGGGGAGTTTCTTTGGACCAGGAATTTTCTTTGAAATATGAATTGTAGTGTTAGGTCATGGAGAAAAGCACACCATGGGCCAGCAGTTTGCTTTTGGGCTCTATTCCTTGAGCTCTTTGTAAGACTGTGCTTCTCCTGCCCAGGTGAACAGAAAGGAGGAGGCTTCAGGTTCACATTTTTACTCACCAACTGCTCCTCGGGCAGCATCTGCCTCATCAGGACTTCAGATTCCTGATGACACGGTTGGCTTTCTGGGCATCTTTCCTGAATAGTCTTTATCCTGCAGAAGATGCAACTCCACGGGTTCCTGAGAGATGGGGCATAAAGTGAACAATGGCAGGTTCTGTGAATCAGCCGCCATTCTTACAGTTGTTCAAGTCCTGTGCTCAAGAATGCCTGGTGGTTTCCACCTTGTATCTAACTTCTCTCTTGGAGGCCTCTGCACTAGAGCCCCATTAGGACTCAATAGCCAAAGGCATGCCCTTCCACCAATAGCAATAGCAGGGGTGATCATCTATTGGGTGAAGTGCCCTGTGAGTGACGGAGTCTCATTCACCTCAAAACTTAGGGTTCCCATCTGAGCCACTGGGAACTTGATAATGAGCACTGTTTGCCATGGTTATTGGAAATGAGTACCTTAAGCACAAAGTGTTGGGCCTCTGTGAGTCAATCAGATCATAGAAAAATCAGAAAACAAGCTCTTGTTTCTCAACTTTGCTGAGTAAGCACAGAACACAGGCTATAGGCATTCTCTCCCTCTGCCCTGCCATATCTTATACCTAGAATCTGTGCTGCAGAAACTTCTTGAAAAGGAAATCTCTGGACATGGTGTCAGACATCTTCCATTTGCTCCTAGATTTATTCTCCAGCCTTCTCTACTAGGCTGTCTGTGCTAGGAGGCTGTTGATAATTAGGCAAGCACAATGACCCATCCTAGTGGTGCCAACATCTCCTTGGCCATGTAGTGCTTGCTCAAGGAGCCTGTTACAAAGTGCTCCTCTGAAAGCACTTTGCATCTCTGGTGCAGAGATGGGGGCTATACGTGGGCTCAACCAAAACGCTGATTTTTCTTCTGCCTCTGCAGATTGCCCAACTGGTCAAAAGCAGAGGTTTATGCTGATCCCCTGAGATGACACTCTGGGAGCAGGTGGGTCACATTAGCCTTCTCCATTATGGAAGGGCAATGCTCTGCCCTCACAGAGTCAGACACATTCCTGGTAGAGATCATCCTCTCAGCCTTAACAATTCTGTCCACACACCACTCACAGAGCACTCCATGGTATCCTGCATATCATCACCTCTGTCCAAAGGCACATTTTTTAGCAAAGGAAGTGAGCCAGGGACTCACACTTGCAGAATTCACAGGTCTCAACATGTGACCTGTGACCCAGAGTCAGTTGGCTTGATAGACTGCTGCAGCACTGGCTTTACCAGCTGTGTGATGGTCCCACAGTAGGTGGCATATGCTTTAAAGCAGCAGGCAGTGTATGTTGGCATCACCCCATCAGAGAGCATGGGTCTCGGAGCCAAGTAGGGGAGGCAGAGGTTGACACCTCTTACTATTGCACTCAATAACCACTTGAAGAGTTTTTGCTTCCCATTAATCTGCTGCTGCCAGCACTGTTCAACAGCTCTGGATAATACTTGTGGATCCTGATACTAAGGAGCCTGCTCCTTATGCATCAAGAAACACATAACCAGGTACAGAAACTGCAGAGTACTCATGAGTGGCAGGAGGAGCTGTACCACAAGAAAAAAGGGCTCAGGGAAGGGGACATGTCTTACTCACTTGTTAGCCTCCACGGGCGGGATGTGGCAGTGCTCATGAAAGGATCTTGGACAAGTGTCGCAGCAGAACAACTCTCCCCATTTGTTGCACACTCCACATATGTTTGAGTTTTCCGGCTAGAAGGGGAGATGATGTAGACATCACTGGGATCAGTGGGACCCTAGAATTTGTGACCTTTTTATGTATCAAGGGCATACTTGTAAATTTCTCTCCACAAAATATTAAGGATCGTTGAGTGGAGATCTCAGAAGACATTTTGGCCTGCAGCAAAGTTCAGTAGATAGTGGCTGTGTGTCAGGCCAGAGAAGTTTTCTTTATGAAAGCAGAGATTCTGACATGATGACTAGTGACAAAAATAGGATGCATTAGAGATGATTTGAGCAATTTATGAAACAGCTGGCAAAACCTGGCCCAAAAATAGAGTCTTTTCTAGCTGTCTACATTGTATCCCTTAAACTGACTTGTCAAAGGGTGATTTACTGAGAATTTAATATGATGGAATAAACTTCCGAGATATCACTTCAACCCACACTCTTGCCATAGCAAGAATGAGTTGAAGAAAGGGCTTGGGGAGGGGTTCCTGGATGTCAGTTCTCTGCCTGGAGGGCTCTGGGCCTGCAGCAGTACCTCTGGGATGGAAAAACCATGGGCAAGATGATCAGGTGGGCACCAGGGAGTACAGGGCTTTTTGCTTTTTGCTCTGGGAACCTGGAGGAAGAGCCCCCATGACTTAGTCAACTTTGCAAGTAAGGTGTTGTAATTTCTCTTCATCTACAAAGTCACTATACAAAGAAGAGACTAAAGTCACATATATGAAAAAAATTCTAGGCTGCAAGATGTATCTTGCCCATGTATTCTCCTTCAATGGCAGAACTTGAGTGGTCTGTTAGGAGCCACTTCTTGGGCACATCTACACGCGGGGTGGTGGGAGGACCTGAGCTTCCCCTGGAGTGGGGCTTTGTAACTGTTTTTCCTTTTTGTTGTAATAGATGAGATTTATCGATGCTGACCACTATTTTTAGGCTGCTGGGTCAAGGTTTCTGATCCATCATCCTATCAAGTACACTGCAAGTGGGCCCCAAGAAAGAATAAATACCACAGGCAAATCCTACGTTTGAAGTTCCATTGTCTAGGAAGCCTGCAAACTTGGTGTATGTCTCTTTAATCTTTTAGTAAGAATGTTTTCTTTTGTTTAGAAGTGGTTCTTAACTGGCTCTACAGTAGAATCCCCTGGGAGGATTGAAAAACATCTCTGGAGCCCCATTACCAGAGATTTTGATTCAGCTAGTCTGGGTTGGGGTATAGGCATCAGTACATCTTAAATGTTGTCCAGATGGTTCTAATGTGTAGTCAATAGTTGAGAACTCTGGCCTCTAATGCAGTGGTCTCTGGACCAGCAGCAGCAGCGCCTGGAACTTGTTAGAAAGGTACAACCTGGGGCGCTGCCTCTCACTCACTGAATCAGAAGCCTAGGGGTAGGTCCCAGCCAGCTGTGGTCTACCAAATCCTTCAGGTGGTTCTGATGGAGCCTACACAATGGTGGCAATTGTGACTGAACTGCATTGCACTACAGTGACTCACAACTTTGCTTGTGCTAGAAAAACACAAAACACTAGAGGAGCTTTGGAAACACCAATTCTCAGGCGGCACCTCAGACCAATAACATCGGAATCTTTGTGGGTGGTGGGGGGATCCCCAGGTGATTGCAATGTGCAGTCAAGGTTGAAAACCCACATTACAAAGTGGTTTCTCCTGAGTAAGGGTTGGGAGGTCATAACTAGAGTCATTGATAGCCTACAAGTTTGCCTAGGAAAGTTTTTGAAAAGGGGTGAGGACTTCCTTGCTGGAAGAGTTGCCTTTTCCTCTTCACAGAGGGCTTGGCTGTGGGCTGTAAGAAATGGCCTTATGGGTCTCCCTTAGTCATCAAACAAGTTATGCAGACCCCAGAGATGAGAGCTGTTTGACTACTGAAGGTTCTCATCTCCAGCAGAGATGCGGAAACAGTGTGGATCGATCTAGATCTTGCTAGGGAAGTGCATTGGCTAAGAAAACAGAGGACATGGCAACCTCTTTTCTATCCCCTCTCAATTAGCGTCCTGTACCAGTCCAGCTGCATGGCATTTTTGTTTTGAGACAGGGTCTCACTCTGTCACCTAGGCTGGAGTGCAGTGGTGTGATCACAGCTCACAGCAGCCTCAACCTCCTGGACTCAAGTGATCCTCCCACCTCAGCCCCTGGAGTAGCGGGGACTACAGGTGTGTACCACCATGCCTGGCTAATTTTTGGTATTTTTTTGTGGAGGTGGGGTTTTGCCATGTTGCCCAGGCTGGTCTCAAACTCCTAGGTTCAAGTGATCCTTTTGCCTCAGCCTCCTAAAGTGCTAGGATTACAGGCATGAGTCACTGTGCCCAGCTTACATGGCATTCTTATAGTGAAACGTGCTCCTTGCAGTTTTGCAGAAGGCTGACCCTGCCTAAAATGCTCATCTCATTACAATGAAAGGAATCAAAATGTGACTTTGTTTAGACAGGGAAGTCACCCATGTTACTGGTATTTGTTACTGAAATACCAGGGGTTCAGTCTAGGTCCTGCTGCTTGCCACACAGAAAGCCCATCACTGAGACAATGAGTATTGCCAAGGAAGAAGGCTTTAATTGGCTGCTGCAGCCAAGGAGATGAGAGATCAGTCTGAAATCTGTCTCCCTGACTCACTAAAGTTAGGGGTTTATATAGCAGAAATGTATCTACATGCAGGGAAGCAGGAATTATGGAGTGGTAAGGATGAGGAGTCGGTTAACAGGAAGCAGATAGTTGGTTAGGCAGCCATAAGGGGTGAGGAGTCTGGCATCTCATTGTCCAAATACAGTGATCTGGTGAGTTTCAGTCCCTTGATATTACGTGGGAGGTCTGATGGTTGGTTTCCTGAGAAAGAACTCAGATAAAACAAATGTAACTCTCTCAAGTTTCAAGACTTGAGAGGGTCAATTTCTATGTTTATTCAAAATAAACTGTAAAAATCAGATTTACAATTGGGACAATTGGGTTCATTTTAGTGCCCCTTTTCTGTTTATCAATTCCTCAATCATGGGGAACCTGGTCATCAATCTTTCTGGATGCTTTATGCTAATGAGGAGTGTTGTGGGTAGCTCCATACCATGGGTGACCCACATAGCCACCCAAAAATCAAAAGTTAACTGAATACTATAGGTTTCTTCTGAAATACACTCTTTTTCTCTCCAGTCTCCCACTTCCACTAAAGACAAATCACAGCAGGACCAACCTACCTGCCAAATAAGCTTCAGTCCCATATACTTGGCTTATTTACCCACACAAAGTGCAACAAGAACCATTGTCTATATAGGCTATCTTAAACTGGCTTTGCTGGAACCTCTCACAAGGCCATTTTAGTCAAAGCCTTGGGAAAATGACCAGTTCTTCCAACTGTGTCTCATTATAAAAGAAAACATATTCTTTTTTTTTTTTTTTTTTTTTTTTTTGAGATAGAGTCTTGCCCTGTCACCTAGGCTGGAGTGCAGTGGCGCAATCTCGGCTCACTGCAAACTCTACCTCCCAGGTTCAAGTGATCCTTTTGCCTCAGCCTCCCGAGTAGCTGGGACTACAGGCATGCACCACCATTCCTGGCTAATTTTTGTATTTTTAGTAGAGACGGGGTTTCACCATGTTGGCAGGCTGGTCTCAAACCCCTGACCTCAAGTGATCTACCTGCCTTGGCCTCCCAAAGTGCTAGGATTACAAGCGTGAGCCAATGCACCCAGCAGAAAACAGATTCTTATTAAACATATGCAAACACATTGCCATGAATTAATATTCACAATTAGCTTATGAGTTCTGGAGAAATTAGGCAGAGAGAGAAATATGCCTCAAATTTAGTTTTCAAGAGTCATGCTCTTCTCAATTGTTAAAGGCAGCAATGTTTCAAACAAAAAAAATCCATAAGCAATTATTTCTGGCCTCCATTTGTTCAGTGTATGCAACTAACTCCTGCTCTGCTTCATATTAGGTTAGTAAACTTTATGAACATATCAGTTTTTCAATTAGTTTCTTGGATGTTTTCTCTCTCTAATCTAATAGGACAACCTCCAAAGTCATCAGAAACCTTCATTAAAGAGTCCTTTTCATGAACTCCCCCAAAGAAGCAAGCCATGGACTGTAGCTGATTATAAGTTACTTTTTGAGAAGAATCAGTGTAAAATAATAATTGTAGATGTCAAAAGTCTTAAGCCATAGTTGAAGACACAGTTGATGAGGAAATTTGATTATTTCTGTGACATATAACAATTCAACATAATAAGCATAATTATTACTGATGACATATATTAAAACATGGAAGAATTTTAGGAATCTCATACAATCCTGGAACATATACTAGCAACACATCTATATAAACATAACCCCAAAGAAGTTAAACACCACCTCAGATGTGACAATGCTTTCTGCATAATCCTTATGTAACAAATAAGCCAATAAGCCTAATACGTCTCTCTTGAACTTCAGGGAAACTAATAAGCAAAAAAGTTAGTTTGAGGTCAAAAAGGCTGAATTTAGAACTTGAAATTTTTACTCTTGGAAAGTCTGTCAAATATCGAAGTTTTAAGACATTTGATATTACAAAATAGGATCCACAGGTCACTGTAAAGTAGTCATTGCTTTAGCCAAGAAGATGAAACAAAACCTTTACCCTTTTATAGAGAGTAGACTCAGTTTCCCAAACAATGAAACCTAATAAAGACAGCATGAGGCCAACTAAATGTCTCTCTTTCCTTCTTTTTTCACCCTTTAGTTATTCAAAAGGTAAATAAAAATCTTTCATTATCTCTCACATGAAAATTTTGTTCAAAAGAGAAAACCAAATTTCACCTTTGCATGGTGTATTGTTAATATTAAAAGTCATTTTTAAAACCTTATAAACAATTTTAATTTTAATCAGTTTGATCGTAACATAAGATCTCCAGAAACATTTTACAATTTTCTATTAAAGATCAGATTAATGCTCCAAGAAAATTCTATTATTCTGACACATGGTCCTAGACACTGGCCTCGTATCAGTGTGCTTTTGATATTAACATTTAATTTATAGAAAAACCTCAAATCTCACATGTCCACGTCTTCCATGACAGTCCCTTGGCCTAGATGGATTGAATAGTTTTAATTTCTGGCCCAGTGTCTCATGAAAGCAGTTCATTTTGACTGTCATTTTCTCCTAGGTCTGAAGATGAGGCTTTAACTAGGGTAATGTTTAAGATACAGCAGAAGTAGGTGCCTTTTTTAGACCCAGAAGTCAAAGCGCTGTAACTTAACAGCACGAGGGTTAGTTAAGAGGTCATTTATGCTGCAGAAAGTCCTATCATTCTCTGTGACATGTCACAAACACTGTGATTTAGTGTCCAGTAGTTATTACTCTCTATAGCACTTCAAACCATTGTATTAAAGTATTTAGGTTACTCCTTGCATGTGTCTAATTGCTAGCATTCTGGTGACAGAACTGTGACCAAAAGCATAAAAAATGGGATAGGTCCTATTTTAAACTTATCAAAATAAGACAATTAACTTTTCTCTCCATCATTAAAAAATGGTAAATGTAAATATCAGTTTTGGAAATTTAGCATGAGGATAAATAATATCCTTTTATTTAGATACTATGCAACAAAACAGGGACAAAGTGAGATTAAGCACATACACAGTAATTTCTTTTTAGCTATTTTAAAAGAGCTTCAGGGCTGGACACGTTCGGTGGCTCACACCTGTAATCCCAGCACTTTGGGAGGCCGAGGCAGGTGGACCACATGAGGTTAGTTGTTCGATATCAGCCTGGCCAACATGATGAAACCTCGTCTCTACTAAAAATACAAAAATTAGCTGGGTGTGGTGGTGGGTGCCTGTAATTCCAGCTACTCGGGAGAGTGAGGCAGGAGAATTGCTTGAACCCAGGAGGCAGAGGTTGCAGTAAGCCAAGATCACGCCACTGCACTCCAGCCTGAGTGAAAGAGCGAGACTCCACCTCAAAAAAAATAAATAAATAAATAAATAAATAAAAGTAAAAATAAAAGAGCACTAGCATACGTTTCCATGATTGGTAATATAGTACTGACAACTAATTAGGTAACTTTCTTATCAGTTACAGTACTGACAACTGATTAGGTAACATTCACCACTAGACTCTTCAAACCAGTGAAACACTTGTGGATATTTTGTTTTCAAGTACACACATGAAAGACTCAACAGTGATAGAAGACTTGGGATCAAAACTCACTAGTCTCACATCTTTTTTTTTTTATTACTACTTAATCCAAGTGAAGGTCACTTAATTTTAATAATGGTAAAGGTAACTAAAGTAATTTGAGAGAAATCCCAATTAGTATAATTTCCTTAAGGATAGGCCAATATTTTGTGAACGTTAAAATTTGTATCTGTATCACAGTTTTTCCTCATTAAAGGAAAAGGTCTGAAACCAACTCAAATTATTGATTGAATTAAATTACCTTGGAAATAAACACCATTTAAACATTTCTGTTCTCACCTACTTTTAAAATAACAAAATAAAAAATGTGCTATTACTTTTCAGAACTTATATGTTTTTTATTTATTTATTTATTTTTTGCTAGGAACCTTAAAGCTCTTACAGCCCTCTAGATCATTAGAAGTAAGCAAAACCATCAAATTTTAAATGGTTGTTGTCCTCTACTAATTTTTGGAGGCTTGACAAAGGTAGATTAGGAAGTTTGGATAAACAGAGAAAATAACAAATTGTTGGAAATGCATAGGAAACAAAATGACTATTCATAGAACCAAATAAAAACCTTCCATTAGAAACTAAAAAACATAAATTTATATATGTATATATAAGTAAAATCCAAAGGAGAACAAACAGAAAATACATGAAAATTAGGAGCAAAAACAAATAAATAGGAAACCAACCTCCAATTTTTCTTCTACTCAGTTTTCCTTGGAGGCTATAGTATTACTCAGAGCCTAAAAACATATGATGAATATTTTGTTCCTGATACACAATTAAATGTCCTTAGCTCCACCACATGCACTATATGTTTTGTACAATTGAGAAACTCACTTTAGGTATGTAACTAGTAAGTACTTTAGTGCTAGTACCATCTATGCAGAATAGCTGGTAGAATGTGAAGCAATGCAAGCATGTATGTGAAATTTGGCTCCACACTACATCTGGCTTCATGCTTAATTATATTGAAAAAAGAACTGCCAAGCTGTGAATGTATTTCTTTTTTAAAAATTTTATTTATTTTTCTTTTTTCTTTTTTTAATATACTTTAAGTTCTAGGGTACATGTGCACAACGTGCACGTTTGTTACATAGGTATACATGTGCCATGTTGGTTTGCTGCACTCATCAACTCGTCATTTATGTTAGGTATTTCTCCTAATGCTGTCCCTCCCCCAGTCTCCCACCCCTCTACAGGCCCTGGTGTGTGATGTTCCCTGCTCTGTGTCCATGTGTTCTCACAGTCCATGTATTCAACTCCCACCTATGAGTAAGAAGATGCGGTGTTTGGTTTTCTGTCCTTGTGATAGTTTGTTTAGAATGATGGCTTTCAGCTTCATCTGTGTCCCTGCAAAGGACATGAACTCATCCTTTTTTATGGCTGCATAGTATTCCACGTTGTATATGTGCCATATTTTCTTAATCCAGTCTATCATTGATGGACATTTGGGTTGGTTCCAAGTCTTTGCTATCATGAATAGTACTGCAATAAACGTATGTGTGCATGTGTCTTTATAGTAGCATGATTTATATTCCTTTGGGTATATACCTAGTAATGGGATTGCTGGGTCAAATGGTATTTCTAGTTCTAGATCCTTGAGGAGTTGCCACACTGTCTTCCACAATGGTTGAACTAATTTACACTCCTGCCAACAGTGTAAAAGGGTTCCTATTTCTCCCCATTCACTCCAACATCTGTTGTTTCCTGACTTTTTAATGATCGCCATTCTAACTGGTGTGAGACGGTATCTCATTGTGGTTTTCATTTGCATTTTTTGATGACCAGTGGTGATGAGCATTTTTCCATGTTTGTTGCCTGCATAAATGTCTTCTTTTGAGAAGTGTCTGTTCATATCCTTTGCCCACTTTTTGATGGGGTTGTTTTTTTCTTGTAAATTTGCTTAAGTTCTTTGTGGATTCTTGATATTAGCCCTTTGTCAGATGAGTAGATTGCAAAGATTTTCTTCATTATGTAGGTTGCATGTTCACTCTGAGGACAGTTTCTTTTACTGTGCAGAAGCTCTTTAGTTTAATTAGATCCCATTTGTCTATTTCGGCTTTTGTTGCAATTGCTTTTGGTGTTTTAGTCATGAAGTCTTTGCCCATGCCTACGCACTGAATGGTATTTCCTAGGTTTTCTTCTAGGGTTTTTATGGTGTTAGGTCTAACATTTAAGTCTCTAATCCATCTTGAATTAATTTTTGTATAAGGAGTAAGGAAGGGATCCAGTTTCAGCTTTCTACATATGGTAAGCCAGTTTTCCCAGTACCATTTATTAAATAGGGAATCCTTTCCCCATTTCTTGTTTTTGTCAGGTTTGTCAAAGATCAGATAGTTGTAGATGTGTGATGTTATTTCTGAGGCCTCTGTTCTGTTCCATTGGTCTA
>NW_016809475.1:90273-95543 GCF_001698545.2 Rhinopithecus bieti
TTTTTTTCGCTTTCCACTTGCTTGGTAGATCTTCCTCCATCCCTTTATTTTGAGCCTATGTGTGTCTTCGCATGTGAGATGGGTCTCCTGAATACAGCACACTGATGGGTCTTGACTCTTTATTCAATTTGCCAGTCTGTGTCTTTTAATTGGGACGTTTAGCCAATTCACATTTAAGGTTAATATTGTTATGTTTGAATTTGATGCTATCATTATGATGTTAGCTGGTTATTTTGCCTGTTAATTGATGCAGTTTCTTCATAGCATCGATGGACTTTACCATTGGCATGTTTTTGCAGTAGCTTGGTACCAGTTGTTCCTTTCCATGTTTAGTGCTTCCTTCAGGAGCTCCTGTAAGGCAGGCCTGGTGGTGACAAAATCTCTAAGCATTTGCTTGTCTGTAAAGGATTTTATTTCTCCTTCCCTTTGAAGCTTAGTTTGGCTGGATATGAGATTCTGGGTTGAAAATTCTTTTCTTTAAGAATGTTGAATATTGGCCCCCACTGTCTTCTGGCTTGTAGGGTTTCTGCTGTGAGATCTGCTGTTTGTCTCATGGGCTTCCCTTTGTGGGTAACCCAAACTTTCTCTCTGGCTGCCCTTAACATTTTTTTCCTTCATTTGAACCTTGGTCAATCTGACAATTACGTGTCTTGTGGTTGCTCTTCTCGATGAGTATTTTTGTGGTGTTCTCTGTATTTCCTGAATTTGAATGTTGGCCTTTCTTGCTAGGTTAGGGAAGTTTTCCTGGATAATATCCCGAAGAGTGTTTTCTAACTTGATTCCATTCTCCCCATCACTTTCAGGTACACTAATCAAATGTAGGTTTGGTCTTTTCACATAGTCCCATATTTCTTGGAGGCTTTGTTCGTTTCTTTTCATTATTTTTTCTTTAATCTTGTCTTCTTGCTTTATTTCATTAATTTGATCTTCAATCACTGATATCCTTTCTTCCACTTAATTGAATCAGCTATTGAAGGTTGTGCATGCATCATGAAGTTCTCATGCCATGGTTTACAGCTCCATCAGGTCATTTAATGTCTTCTCTACACTGTTTATTCAATTTATTCTAGTTAGCCATTCATCTAACCTTTTTTCAAAATTTTTAGCTTCCTTGCATTGGGTTAGAACATGCTCCTTTAGCTTGGAGAAGTTTGTTATTACTGACCTTCTGAAGCCTACTTCTGTCAACTCATCAAACTCATTCTCCTTCCAGTTTTGTTTCCTTGCTGGCAAGGAGCTGCAATCCTTTGGAGGAGAAGAGGCATTCTATTTTTTGGAATTTTCAGCTTTTCTGCTCTGGTTTCTCCCCATCTTTGTGGTTTTATCCACCTTTGGTCTTTGATGTTGGTGACCTACAGATGGGGTTTTGGTGTGGATGCCCTTTTTGTGTTGGTGCTGTTTTTTTTTCTGTTTGTTAGTTTTCCTTCTAATAATCAGACCCCTCAGCTGCAGGTCTGTTGGAGTTTGCTGGAGATCCACGCTAGACGCTGTTTGCCTGGGTATCACCAGCAGAGGCTGCAGAACAGCAAATATTGCTACCTGATCCTTCCTCTGGAAGATTCATCCCAGAGGGGCACTCACCTGTTTGAGGTGTCTGTGAGCCCCTAATGGGAGGTGTTTCCCAGTCAGGCTACATGGGGGTCAGGGACCTGCTTGAGGATGCTCCATTCTCAGAGCTTGAATGTCTTGCTGAGGGAACCACTGCTGTCTTCAGGGTTGTCAGACAGGGATGTTTAAGTCTGCAGAAGCTGTCTGTTGCCTTTTGTTCTACTATGCCCTGCCCCCAGAGGTGGAATCTATAGAGGCAGTAGGCCTTGCTGAGCTGCGGTGGGCTCCACCCAGTCTGTGCTTCCATGCCTTTGTTTACATTGTAAGCTGCTCAAGCCTCAGCAATGGTGGACGCCCCTCCCCCCTCCAATCTGCAGCATCGTAGGTTGATCTCAGACTGCTGCACAAGCACTGAGCTAGGCTCTGTGGGCATGGGTCCTGCCAAGTCGGGCATGGGTCCTGCCAGGTCAGGCATGGGAGTGTATCTCCTGGTCTGCCAGTTGCTAAGACTTTGGGAAAAACACTGTATTTGGTCAGGAGTGTGCCATTTCTCCAGTATACCGTTAACCAGACTGATAGTCTGTCATGGCTTCCCTTGGCTAGGAAAGGGAAATCCCCCAACCCCTTGTGCTTCCCAGGTGAGGTGACGCCCCACCCTGCTTCAGCTCACCCTCTGTGGTCTGCACCCAGTGTCCAACCAGTCCCAATAAGATGAACCAGGTACCTCGGTTGGAAATGCAGGAATTACCCATCTTCTGCTTCAATCTTGCTGGGAGCTTCAGACCGGAGTTGTTCCTATTTGGCCATCTTGGAGTGCCAATGTATTTCTTCACAACACTTCTTAATTTACTAATTCACCTTCATCAAGACTAAGAGCTTTAACTATGAGCAATGTTAATTAGTCAAGTTTCTCCAATTTTCTATCAGGTTTTAAATAATATTTTATTACGTAAACTTTTTCAACTTACTGTTTTTTTCTGTATGATCATGAAGACAGACACACAGAGAAATGGAAAAAAAACTACCTATGGCTTACAGAGACCATCTATGATGTGCTTGAACTTTCTGTTTTGTCCTAAATTTTCTTTTTCTTTCTTGTAAAAAAGTAACAAGTCATTTTACTTTAGGACAAAAATTTACCATTCAAGATCCTTTCTCATACAAAATTATTATCTTTTCTTTGTAACCTTCCTTACCCAAATTACATCTTGATATCCATAACCCTCTTTACATCTCTCTCCTCTACTTACTGGTTCCTTTTTACCTTGTTTCATAAATAATCTTTTCAAGCCCATAATTTGAAGTAACCTTCAGATAACCTCTGAATTAGACAAAATTATTCTTTTTCTCAGTAAAAACACATCTTCTTTGGCACATTTCATATACAGAATTACGTATTAACTAGAATTCTTGTCCTTAGTAATGTTAAATTTTAGTGAAAACCTAGGAAGCAAGAAATCCTGAGTTGCCTTTCAGATACTAGCATTTCATAGATGAGAAACATTCCACAATTTTTAGAAACATGTTTCCCCATATCATAACCTTTACTTAATTGGAAATTACCAGACATCCAATGAGCATCCAAAATGACTTTAAGATTTTAAATTACACAAAAACCTTATCTATAGCACTTACCCATTTATATTTTATTTATTTTTAGTAGTTTCTGAGATTATGCATCATTTCCTTGTTAACCATTTTATAACCTGTGAATATCAAATGTTCACCTAAGTAAGAACTTTAAATTAACTACATGGGTATTTTCACCAATAACTCAGAAGAGTCAACTGTTTTCATTAAATCAACAACATTAAATCAGTCTTGCTTATTAAAAGAAAGATCATTTTGTTTTGGCTGGGTTTATACTTTTTTTTTTTTTTTTTTTTTTTTTTTTTTTTTTTTTTTTGAGATGGAATCTCACTCTTGTTGCCCAGGCTGAAGTGTAATGGTGTGATCTTTGCTAACTGCAACCTCTGCCCCCCAGGTTCAAGTGATTCTCCTGCCCCAGCCTCCTGAGTTGCTGGCATTATAGGCACCTGCCACCATGCCCAGCTAATTTTCTTTTTTGGTATTTTTAGTAGAGACAGGGTTTCACCATGTTGGTTAGGCTGGTCTCAAAATCCTGACCTCAGGTGATCCACACGCCTCGGCCTGTCAAAGTGCTGGGATTACAGGCATGAGTGACCACACCCGCTGGTTTACAGTTTTATAACCTTCTGTGCCAAACTCTGTCACCTCAAAATATCTAGCAGAGACAAACATAAAATCCAGACAGAAATACATGCTGACAATTCTGAAGACATTTCTATTTTTATTTTACCAATAATTATTTTTTGAGGTGGAGTCTCACTCTTGTCACTCAGGCTACATTGCAATGGCATGATCTCAGCTCACTGCGACCTCCACCTCCCAGATTCAAGTGATTCTCCTGACTCAGCCTCCCAAGTAGCTCGGATTACAGGCACCCGCCACCATGTGTAGCTGATTTTTAAATTTTTAATAGAGACAAGCTTTCTCCATGTTGGCCAGGCTGGTCTCAAACTTCTGACCTCAGGTGATCCACCTGTCTTGGCCTCCCAAAGTGCTGGGATAACAGGTGTGAGCAACCACATCTGGCCTATTTTACCAATAATTGTAAAGCCAGATTGTTTATTAAAGATCTTCTTAAGTTATATGAACTTGAAAAAAACTTTGAACTTAATTAATGAATACTCTGTTGTTTTTATTTATTTATTTATTTTTTTAATAGAGATTGGGTTTCACCATGTTGCCTAGGCTGGTCTCGAATGTCTAAACTCAAGTGATCCACCTGCCTTGGCCTTCCAAAGTGCTGGGATTATAGGCGTGAGTCACCATGCCTGGCCAGCACTTTTTTTCAATAAGCCAATTTGCTGGCATAACATATAACATAACAAAGGTACATATACATAAACACATCTAAACATGTATACACACAAACAAAGATGTAGTTGCTTTTACTTCAGAATTATAGCCGTGAGATAGCAATACAAACTCACCAGTCTACAAACATGTTCACATGGCTAAACTTTGCCCTGATAGGTTATCCAGTGAAAGCTGTCAACAAGAAGCAGGTAGTCAGTTAGGCAGCCATTGGGGGTGAGTTATCTGGGTTGCATTGTCCAGATGTGGTGACCTGGTGTATTTCAGCTCCGTGATACAGTCTGAGAGGCCTGATGGTTGGGTGAAGCAGTTTTCATGGCAGTTTGATTTTTAAAGTCCAAATCTCCCCAGACTCCAAAGAACACTGGGGCCAGCATTTTGGGAGGCTGAGGTAGGTGGATCATTTGAAGTTGGGAGTTTGAGACCAGCTTGGGCAACATGATGAAACTCTGTCTCTGCTAAAAATACAAAAATTAGCTGGGCATGGTGGCAGGTGCCTGTAATTCCAGCTACTTGGGAGGCTGAGGCAGGAGACTCCCTTGAACCCAGGAGGTGGAGGTTGCAGTGAGCCGAAACGGCACCACTGCTCTCCAACCTGGGCAACAGGGTGAGACTGTCTCAAAAAAATAAAGTAAAAAAAAATTTTTTTTACAAAAGTAGAACATTGGGGCTGGGTGCCAGCGGCTCATGCCTGTAATCCCAGCACTTTGGGAGGCTGACGTGGGCAGATCACGAGGTCAAGAGATCAAGACCATCCTGGCTAACATGGTGAAACTCCATCTCTACTAAAAAAAAAAAAAATACAAAACATTAACCGGGAG
>NW_016809475.1:96947-250077 GCF_001698545.2 Rhinopithecus bieti
ATTCAAAAGAAACTATAAACATCAGTTCTATGGGACAATTGGGTAAGTTTCAAGTATGGCTGACCCCCTTTTCTCTGCATCCACATGGCAAGCCGAGAAAGGATAGCGAAAACCTACAGGCCACTTTTGACATTTTAATTTAAAAGTAAACAGGCTTCCAGATGAATCTACCTTGGGAAGGTCTTGTGATTCATGGTGAAATCCTGTTCCTGAATCTCATGATGAGATCCTCAAGTTGTTGACACACTGATTAATGCATACCTCACTGACCCTGAAAAGGGTGCTGACTTATTTCTGAATCATAAAATTTTACTGATTGTCTTGCATGAAGACATTTGAGCCTGTATGTTGCAATCTGTATCCAATGATTGTAACCTCTCTATTGTATCCTTCAATGAGAAAGGACAATTCTGGTGTGAGGAGTCCCTCTTCCTTCTCCTGACTCTACCTATAAAATCATTCCAATTTGTAACAGACTCTGGAACACTCTCAACTTTGTTGGTGTGTTTTCTTGGATTGATCCTCACATTTGGCTTTCAATAAACCATTTTCAAATGATTTCTTTCTCAACAGGCTTAATTTTGGTCAACATTCTGGTGTAGTTGGCAGAATTTTGGAGTGACTTCCCTGGACCACGTAGAGTGGCTTCCGACCTTTGTGCAGGTACTGGTAATGAATACATAACACATTGTGTTCCTGAACTTGGATGCCCTGGCTGGGTGTTGCAGACGAGTTCCTCCCAAAATAAATGAACTTCTCATCATGGTGGAAGTTCTGGTTTTTTGAAGCTGGTTTTCTCCTTGACTAGACAGGAGTTTTTGTTGAATCCTAGGGTAGCATAAAATAGGAGCTCTGTGAATTGTTTCTCTCAAGGTTTTGAATGGGACAACCTTTCCTTAGCTTTCTCCTTTTTGAGTGCATGAAGGAGGGCACTCTTGCTCTGAAGTTAAGAAAACTTCTCTGTCTACAACCAAGTGGTTTCTAGGAAACCCAAAAAAGCAGAGGTGTCAGGGCATACCCCCCACAACATGGAGCAGTCTCACAGGAAAATCCCCACACTGTGAACTTTTTGCTCAGCTGGCAGGCTTCATAAAAACTGATGATCTCTTGCCCATGAATACCCTGAAACTTCTTTGGAGGTGACTCTGGAATGAGAGACATGTAAGAGAATCTTTTCAGCCTATTGAGTGAAATTTTGGGGAACAAAAATTCAAAACCACCACACTTGATCCACTACATTACTTGTCTCATTCAAAACAACCAAGATGGGAAACAGCACCAACTGGTTTGATATGTAACACTTAGGGTCCTTCTTCTTGCAAGTACTTAGATAAGTGGACCCATGTAACCCAGGATGGTCATAAGCAGCACTGGCCAAAATGGGGATCTTTTGAAAATGCCTAAGCGGATGTATTGCCATGCACAATTGGAAAAAGCTGGTTTTAGAACCAGACAAATTGACTTACTTCCAATAGCAGTGAGATGCTCCTAAAAGAAATCCTGGGGGAAAAAATGGCCTTCATTGAAGAGATAAGCAAAAGGCTATCTCACACTATTTCTGATTTGAAAAGGACTTCAAAAGCTTTCTCCCTTTCATTCCAATTGCTTCTCCTCCTTCTACCCCTGTGCCTTCATATTCTTCCTTAAATGAATTTATTCCTTTCTACTTGTCCTCTTGGCTCCCATCTGTCTCTTAGGTAGAGATTTTGCAATGTCACAATACACACATTTCCTTCTCTCAAAAGGGGGAAAACGTATTTACATTTGGAACAGAAGGAGCAAACAGAACAACTAAAGAATGAAAATGAAACAATTAAAATGATCATAATTATCACCAACATTTTTTTCTGACCCAAGACTGACGAATGACACTGATGAGTTATTGCAAGTTTTGCTGGATCATTTATGCTCCCAATCTCCTGCTGACATTGGTAAAACGTATTCAACCACCCCCATTAAAGTAGAAGTAAACCCAATTAAACCCTTTATCTGATATCAGATAATACCCTTTAAATGCCCTACTGGACTTCACAGTCCCTTGGAGATGTAAAACTTCATTAGCATTACGGAAGGATTAAATTCTTTCTCTGTGCTTTGAGATATAAATTTGCTACACTCAGTAAGGGCTTCGGTCATGCAGGACAGATAACTTTAACTTGTACCATTTTGAAAGGCACAATTTAATTCAACTCTCCTTTTAAACTGGTGAAATTTACCTGATTCATGACCAGAATTTTAAAAGCAGAGCTATAAAGTCTCTATGTAGTACCAGATTGACTTACAAATACATTAATGCTCAGGAATTAGTAGTCCCAAATATCTAAGTTCACATGACTTGAATAAATCTTTTGATAAGTATGACTGATTAAATATTTTGCTTTAATAAAACAACTGTCTTCTGAGTTATCAGCAAAATACTCATATATTTAACTTTAAGGTTCTTTCCTAAGTGAACATCTGATATTCACAGGCTATAAAATTGGTTGACAGGAAAATAACTTGAAATGATGACTAGCTTTGTCTAATATATCAGTTTTCATAAGTAATCTAGGTAAACTGTTAAAAATAAATAAAATAAATGTAAATGGGATAAACATATATAAACTTTTAATGTAATTTATGATCTTAAAGTTTTGCTAAATTAAACTCAAAAATAGATGCTCATTATACATCTAGGTCAATTCCAATTAAGATAAAAAATGTTTTGTTATGGGAAAATGTTTCTAAAATTATAAAAGAGTTCTCATTTGTAAGATACTGTCATGTGACAGACAATTCAAGATTTCTTGTTTCCTAGGTTTTCAATAAAATTTAAAGTTACTGAAAGTTTAAACATTCTAATTAATATATATAATTCTACATTTAAAATGTGTCAAAAAAGTAAGATGTGTTTTAATGACAGAAAATTACAAGAAGGCATAAAATATGTTCTTTACTGAGAAAAGTAATTGTGTTTAATTCAGGGGTTATTTAAGGTTGTTTTAAAATAAGGACCAATATAGAAAGGAACCAGTAAGAAGGAGGGAGAAAAGTGAAAGTTATGAATATTTTGGTAAGATAGGTTAAAAGAGAATAATTTTACATGAGAAAAAAGTCTTGAATGGTAAATTTTTTGTTCTAAAGTAAAATGTCTAGTTATTTAAGAAAGTACAGACAAAAGCAAAAAGTCCAAGCATTTCATAAACAGTCTAAATCATAATAAGGTTTGTGAATGAAATAAATTTTGTGTATGATCAAGTTAGCTACAATGAAAAGGAAATTATAAGTCTTTCTAAAGATTGAGATTTGATATTAAAACTACACTGATAAAAGACAAAAAATTTGGTCCCCTATGTTAGAACAAGATTTGCTTAAAATATTGCTTTGCTTTTAATAAAATTAAAAGAGATACTGATTTTTAATTCTAAAATCTCTTTTTAAAACTTTTTTTTTTTTTGAGATGGAGTCTCACTCTGTTGCCCAGGCTAGAGTACAGTGGTGCAATCTTGGCTCACTGTAACCTCTGCCTTCTGGGTTCAAGCGATTCTCCTGCCTCAGCCTCCCGAGTATCTGAGACTACAGGCACATGCCACCATGCCTGGTTAATTTTTTGTGTATTTTTAGTAGAGACAGAGTTTCACCATGTTGACCAGACTAGTCTCAAATTTCTGACTTCAGGTGATCCGCCTGCCTTGGCCTCCCACAGTGCTGGGATTACAGGTGTTAGTCACCGCGCCTGACCCAAAACTTATTTTTATTAAGATAATTCCTGTATTGTCTTTACTACGTTTTTGATTACACAAGAAAACATTCTTATGGCAATGGTTGTTTGCATAAGTCCAATAATAATCTGTTTCTTTTGTAACAGGACAGATTGGAAACACTGATTATTTTACCAAGGCTTTGACTAGAGTGTTGTATTTTCAAGTATGACAACACTGTTTTGAGGGATTGAGATTGGCTTTGTAGAGCCAATAGACATGGAAGAAGACCGACCTGGTACCTTGTCTACACAGTTCTCTCACAGAGTTTTTAAAAAAATTTTATTTACTTAGAAGCATTCAGAATGTCAACAAAACAGCTGCAACTGTTTTTTTTTTTGCAATTACAGAGTGGTGTTCAGTTAACAGAACAACAATTATTTTGTAAAAACTGCATCAGAGACAACTGAAGATGAAAAAACTACCACCCTCATATAAAACTAATTTGTGCTGTGCACCAACAAGAACCTGCTTTAAATTTCCATGCCGATTTACAGCCCCCATACTGTATCAGGCAAGGTTAGTGGCTATTGAAAATACCACCAGGACAGGGCTATCTAAAGACACATTCCGGAGTGGTTAACTATACAAAAAAAGACAGCGTACAGTTTAAAAACAAATCTTACACAGTCTTACATTTGAGTTTTTTTATTTAAAGGGAGTGAAGTGTGTCCATGTGGCCTAAATGCTTTGCAGATAAGAAAAAAACTGCGCTAGAACCAACTTATTCATCATCATCTTCTTCTTCATCTTCATCTTCTTCCTCTTCCTTCTTTTTCTTGCTTTTCTCAGCCTTGACAACTCCCTTTTTTGCTGAATTAGGCTTTCCTTTAGCTCGATATGCAGCAATATCCTTTTTGTATTTTTCCTTCAGCTTCGCAGCCATATTTTCATAAAGCTGCTTGTCAGCTACAGCAGTGTTATTCCACATCTCTGCCAGTTTCTTCACAACATCATCAATGGACAGGCCAGGATGTTCTCCTTTGATTTTTGGGCGATTCTTAGAGCAGAACACGAAAAAGGCCAAAGGAGGATGCCTGGGTGCATTGGGATCCTTGAACTTTTTTTTCTCCCTTTTAGGAGGGATACAGGTTTTCATTTCTCTTTCATAACGGACCTTGTCCGCCTTTGCCATATCTTCAAATTTTCCTCTCTCTTTAGCAAAAATGGTCTTCCACATCTCTGAGCACTTCTTAACAAATTCTGAGAAGCTGACTGAAGCTTCTGGGTTCTTCTTCTCATGCTCCTCCTGACAAGTTTGCACAAAGAATGCATATGATGACATTTCGCCTCTCAGCTTCTTAGGATCTCCTTTGCCCATGTTTAGTTATTTTTCCTCAGCAAGGTACAGAGTCGCCCAGTGCCTGTCCAGCTCTCACTTGCCCCAGCACTGTCTCTATGGAGCTCAATGTACTGCAATCCCTTGTAGGTTTTTTGACCTCGTGTTAAGTAATGTCCCTTCCTGACAGGCCCAGAAACTTTGAGGTATTTGGGGGACTTCAAGAAAGGAGGAATTTACCCAATTCTTACAAGTAGTACAGGCACGATCTGATGATAAATCCTTGACTTGGCTTTCTATCCTGAAGAAGCTTTTAAAAGTTTAATCTAGGCTGGGCGCAGTGGCTCACGCCTGTAATCCTAGCACTTTGGGAGGCTGAGGCGGGTGGATCACGAGGTCAGGAGAATGAGACCATCCTGGCTAACACGGTGAAACCCCATCTCTACTAAAAATACAAAAAAAATTAGCCGGGAGCGGTGGCGGGTGCCTGTAGTCCCAGCTACTAGGGAGGCTGAGGCAGGCGAATGGCTTGAACCCAGGACGTGGAGCTTGCAGTGAGCAGAGATTGCACCACTGCACTCCAGCCTGGGTGATGGAGCACGACTCCATCTCAAAAAAAAAAGTCTAGTCTAAAATGTCTGATGAAGAAAAGGAGCCTATATGGACAATCACTATTCCTGTTGCCTTTTACATAAATAATCAGGTCAAACAGAACAAGACTAAAACTTATATTGCAAATAAAATTGGCCTATGATTTTTCTTTGGCAGGAAAGGGAGATTGAAGAGAGAAAAAATTATCTTTCAGAAGAAAATTATAGTGTAGTTGTTATTAGATTCTAGTCCGGACCATTGTTTTTGAGTTTCAAAAATTACTATTTACTTGCAATTTGGACTTAATTATTTCCTGGTTATAGTAAGTCTCTAAAGCAGAACCTGGATTTAATTTTCTTTCTTAGTTGGCTCCCTAATGGAATAGGTTCTTTTGCCTCCCATTCTTGTATACAAATTCTCTTTTGATTATAATTTTGTGTGCATTATATTTTGCTATTCAAATTATTAATGCTACGAATCTCTTATTGTTTTACTTCTTCCAAGAAAAGTAAAATTACGAAATTCTGAAGACTAGAGATGATTCAGCAAGCAACAGCAACTATAAGTTGATGACTTGTTCATTTGGTCACTCTTAGGACTAATTTCTTCGTTCTACTGAGGTTTTCAAGTTGTTGTGATTATAATATTAGGTTGGTGCAAGAAAGTAATTGTGGTTTTCACCATTACTTCTGGTGGTAAAAACTGCAACTTCTTTTCTGTGCCAACCTAATAATAAACATAGTTTATTTTCTTGGCTATTAAGTCACTCATGATTTGCATTTCTGCTTGCTTTAGATCAATGGGTAAGGCCAAAATACTGATTTCCCAGTGAGATGATTTATCATTCGGGAGAATAGCATGTAGCCTTATGTTATGACCTACCTCATGTTGTCAGCAAACTGGCCTAGCTGCAGTAACAAGGTTTTGTTCCCCCGCTGAGGGACATGACTCCCTGGAATAAGCCTTCCCATTGACAAGGAATGAAGAACATCTATCCCCCTAACCTAGCAGATTGATCAGCAATGCTTCCATGGGAATTTTTTTTTTTTTTTTAATCAAAAGGGGAATGTGATAATCTATAGGTCACATTTGGCAGTTTAGTTTAAAAGTAAACAGGCTTTCCAATTAACCCACCTTAGGAAGGTCTTGTGATTCATGGTGAAATCTTGTCCCTGAATCTTATCATGAGTCTCTCAAATTGTTGACACAGTGGTTAATGCATAACCTAGTGACGCTGAAAAGGACACTGACTTATTTCTGAATCTTAGAGTTTTACTGATTGTCTTACATGGAGACATTTAAGCCTGTATGTTGTGATCTATATCCAATAATTGTAACTTCTGTGTTGTACCCTTCAATGAGAAAGGAAAGCTCTGGTGTGAGGAGTCCCTCTCCCTTCTCCTAACCTTTTCTACAAAACAGGGGTTTCCAGCTTCTGGGGTAAGGACCCGTACCAATCCATGGCCTTTAAGGAAATGGGTCACACAGCAGAAGGTTAGTGGTGGGTGAGTGAATGATGCTTCATCTGCATTTACAGCAGCTTCCCATTGCTTGCATTGCTGCCTGAGCTCCGCCTCCTGTCAGATCAGCAGCAGCATTAAATTCTCATAGGAGCACAAACCCTACTGTAAACTCCACATGCGAGGGATCTAGGTTGCATGCTTCTTTTGAGAATCTAATGCCTGATGATCTGTCCCTGTCTCCCATCACCCCTAGGTGGGAACATTTAGTTGCAGAAAAACAAGCTCAGGGCTCCCACTGATTCTACTTAATGGTGAGTTGTATAATTATTTCATTATTTCATTATCTATTACAATGTGATAATAATAGAAATAAAGGGCAGGATAAATTTAATGTGCTTGAAACATCCCCAAATCACCCTGCCCCCGACCCCATCCTGGTCTGTGGAAAAACTGTCTTCCACGAAATTAGTCCCTCGCACCAAAGAGTTTGGGGACCTCTGCTATAAAAGCATTTCAACTTGTGACTGGTGTGGTGGCTCATGCCTGTAATGCCAGCACTTTGGGAGGCTGAGGCAGGCAGATCACAAGGTCAGGAGTTCAAGACCAGCCTGGCCAGCATGGTGAAATGCTGTCTCTACTAAAAATATAGAAAATGAGCCAGGCGTGGTGGCACACACCTGTAGTCCCAGCTACTCGGGAGGCTGAGGCAGGAGGATTGCCTGAACCCAGCAGGTGGAGGTTGCAGTGAGCCAAGATTGTGCCACTGGACTCCAGCCTGGGCAATGGAGCAAGACTGCATCTAAAAAAAAAAAAGGCGTTTCAATTTGTAAAAAACTCCAAACACTCCCAACTTTGTTGGTGTGTTTTATTGAGTCACTCCTCACATTTGGCTTTCAATAAATCATTACCAAATTATTTCTTCCTGGCTAGCACTGTGGCTCATGCCTGTAATCCTAGCACTTTGGGAGGCTGAGAGGATCACTTGGGTTGGGAGCTGGGAGGTTCACTTGAGCTCAGGAGTTCAAGACAAGCCTGGGCAACATAGTGAGACCCTGGCTCTACAACAAATTTAAAAAATTAGCTGATGTGGTGGCATGCACCTGTAGTCCTGGCTATTTGGGAAGCTGAGGTGGGAGGATCACTTAAGCCCAGCAGGTTAAGGCTGCAGTGAGCTGTGATTCTGTCACTGCATTCCAGACTGGGTGACACAGCAAGATCTTGTCTCAAATAAATTTATTTATTCCTAAACGGCCTTGATTTTGGTTGATAATGGAGCCTGTGGAATCAGGTTTGTACATCATTGAGCACCAGTCAAGAAGTGAGAGTAAGCATGCCTCATCATTTGCCAAGTGGTGATGGTTTTTGTCCTAACCAGCTCAGCACACTGAGCCTAAACCTCCCTCAAGACGGGCAATAGGGGCTTCATAAGAGACTCACTTTTCCTGTGTGTGTTCCTCTGCAGAACTAATGACAGAGTCCACACCTCGAACTCACCAGCTTGGCTCAGTCTGTTCCTTCTGGCTGAGTGAGCTCTGTCTGCACCTTGGAACGGATATTTGGGATTTTCCTGTCCATTCATGCCACCTACTTGAAAATACTTTTATTTTCTGACATTCGATCCTTCTCCCTAATCAGCAGGCCAGCCCTGCCCATTACTACTTCAAGTTCTTGTCTCTGGAGACCTCGGTGATCTAGAGCTCAGTCTCCCGTACTCACTTTCTAAGGGAAATGAGGAAATTTGAAGATTTCTACTGAAACAAAAGGATGCTTTTGCACTGAGACACCCAATCCCAGACCCAGGTACCTGGCTTGCATCTGCTCATCACACACAGCAACGTACTCCAACTGAGACTGAGCATGCTTTGGGGAAAGGCAGTCATGACATAGTGTGCCTGGAGAAAGACCTGACCTATTTTGGGGTCATAGTTGGAAATTTATACTTACATAAGGGTCAACTAAGGTATTGTTGTGAGACTCCAGTATTCTCTGTTGAAAAAAAACAGAAAGACTGGTATAATATTGAGTGTGATTTTTCATTAATCCCACATTCGAACAGACTTCTTTATTTTTAAGGGATTCATGCCACAGCCCTTCCTTTGTTTCATGTCTGCTTTTATGGGCCTGCACATCTAACTGAAGAATAAAAAAACACTAAATTATGTGTCAGTGACAGTTTGGCCCAATGCAAGTGCCATTTCCTGACTCTCACACCCCAGGCAGGCCTTCATGAAGCCATTCAGGGAGACTGAGCTGGAGCAACTCTACTGGTCCTCCTACTTCAAGGGGCCTTCAGGCATGTGTGTCTACATTTGGAAGTGTCCAGGTGCAGTGGCTCACGCCTGTAATCCCAGCACTTTGGGAGGCTGAGGAGGGCAGATCACAAGGTCAAGAGATCGAGTCCATCCTGGCCAACATGGTGAAACCCCGTCTCTACTAAAAATACAAAAATTAGCTGGGTGTGGTGGTGTGCGCCTGTAGTCACAGCTACTTGGGAGGCTGAGGGAGGAGAATCGCTTGAACCCAGGAGGCAGAAGTTGCAGTGAGCTGATATTGCACCACTGCACTCTAGCCTGGTGACAGAGTTAGACTCTGTTAAAAAAAAAAAAAAAGAAAAGAAAAGAAAAAAGAAAAAAAGAAAGAAAGGAAGTGTCATTCCATCCAGAGAGGCTGCAAAGGGAATCAGCTGACTCTTCCTCCACAGCTCCCAGTGACCACAGGACCCAGAGTCCTGGACGCCATGCAGGTGTCCCAGGAAGAACTCCACCCCTTTCTGCAGCTCTCCAGGAACACATCTTTGAAGACAAAATTCCTCCAAGATCCCCAGTACTGTAGCTCTTCTCCTGAAGGTAAGCACCTCTCCACTTTCTCCTGAATCTTGAGAGCTTGCTTTGACCTAGGGTATCTGTGGGATGAAACAATGCCTGCTTCAGCTTTTACCTGTAGCTCAGGGTAGAGAGGCCTTAGACAAACCACTCAGTGTGATCAAAGGCACAATGATAGAAGAGGTGGCCATATTACCACCTGCCAGAGTCAATCTGGGCCTTTTGGCGAAGGTAAAGTATAGTATCTTAGTGGCCTAGAATCTCCCACTCCATCCTGTTAGTTATTCACGCAGGTAAGACAATGAAGTTGACAGAATCCTCAGGTTCATCCTTTCGGCCTCCTTTGTTTTGCATTATTTCATTGGCCATGCCCATCACCTGGAGCTGTGCAGTGGTTCCACTGTTGTTTGTTGAATGGATGCATAAGTGCATGAACAAATGAACACAATTGTCACTTGGGACAAGAGGTTTCTCCCTCTTCCACAGCCAGTAAATGATTAGCTTGGACTTTTACGTCTTATTATCCTGGAGTGTCTCAGCTATCGCCAGCAGGTTTAACAAAAACTTATGAGCAGGAAAGCTGGCAACAGTAGCACTTACCACACGGTGCTGAGAGTGACACAAGCGTTAGAAACAAAGGAGAGAGGAGGGAAGATAGACCCTTCGGAGAGATCCTCTGAGAACTGAGGCAATTGCACCTCTAGAGCTGTGGGCCCTCAGGGAATGGAGAGACGGTGCCTGTGAGGAAGGCATGGGAGATGGCCAACTCAATGGATGAGCCCAGACTGCATCAGCCTTGACTGTCTGGCAGTTGGTAGACATGTTTGGTTTTAATAATCATACCAAATAATGTCTCTTTCTCCAGAAAACCTAGTGGATACAGAGCCTAGTCACCGAGTCTCTAGTCATAAAGCCAGTGGAGCAGGTAGCCCCAGGAGCCAGCTTTGTAAAGATTGTGACTTCCTGGTATGGCAGAAATATCCAAGGTCACCCATGTTAGAGCTTATGAGAATTGAAGTTCTTCCATCTCCTTCCTTCACCAGGTTCTCTCTTATACCCAGCCTTGGAGAGGCCATGGAAGGCATCAGTGGTCTCATCATTTTTCCTTAGAATACACATAGCATGAAGACCACTGGTCTGTGAACTGCACATACTACCTCCATGGAGGGAGAATTCACCTTCACAGATGGAAGTGAGGTCTGTGCAGCCCCTTTGCTGGGGCCAAAGGGCCTCTCCACAAAGGAGAAGATTTTCCAGGTCCAGCAGCCTCACAGGGCACTCTACCTGCCACTCAAAAATTTTCACCTGAAGAACTCTGTGTGTGTGTGTGTGTGTGTGTGTGTGTGTGTGTGTGTGGTGGAAGTAAAAGATAAAAGAAAAGGAGAGAATGTTTTTTGTTGTTTGCTTCCCTGGGTGACATATGGCTATATATACATTTTAGGGGGAATTTTTCATTAGATCATGTGTAGTGACCATGGGATGTTTCTAGGGGAACTTTTGCTTCATATTTATTTCTAAAATGTAGAATCCAGAAAAAACAGTGAAAAACAACCAGTGTTTATGTTGAGGTTGCAAAGGCACATTGTTTTGTGCATTTCAAACTCATGCTTATTTTTCCAATGCCAGCCTTATCTTTTATATTTAAAGAAAGTATGGCGCTGGGCATGGTGACTCATACCTGTAATCCCAGCACTTTGGGAGGCTGAGGAGGGCAAATCACATGAGGTCAGGAGTTTGAGACCAGCCTGGCCAACATGGTGGAGCCCCGTCTCTACTAAAATACAAAAAAATAGCCGGGTGCCATGCCACGTGCCTGTAGTCCCAGCTACTGGGGAGGCTGAGGCACAAGAATTGCTGGAACCAGGGAGGTGAAGGTTGCAGTGAGCCTAGATGGCGCCACTGCACTCCAGCCTGGGTGACAGAACGAGACTCTCTCTCTTAAAAAAAAAAAAAAAAAAGGTATGGCATTTAGCTCCTTTACTAAAAAACACATACAGTTCAGTTCTGTCTCTTAATCTATTTCTGAGGATTGTTTCTACCTCTATCTCAATTGCTTTGATGCTCAAATGAGCCCTGGACTTACACATTGAATAATGTTTGAAAGCAGCAACTGTGAAAGCATCGTATTATGAAATCAAAATTTGCAATGATGGGTCGATTTAAAGATTGTAAGGTGACAGAGATAGAAAATCAACAACATAATAGACGAGACATTGGCAGAAGGTCACTTGATCATCACCTTTTTTCTTGTGCTTGATGGTTCTGGCAGAAATCCTTTCTAAAAAAGAAAAGAGAGGAATGATTTGATGGGTTCTTGCTTTTATTTTGTGAACTTAGTGTTTCTGACTGCCTTCCAAATACTCCTACCTGGATATCCCACTATTAACTCAAATTCAAGGTGTTTTCATGGAAATTACTTTTCATGATTCTCCAGGGATTAAAGGAAGCATTTCAATGCCTTGCTCTGGCCTCATGAGTTCTACAATGAGTCCAGAGAATGCAGCCACCTCATTACTCCCAATTTCTTGACACACTGTGGAGCAGATTTGCGTGCTGTCCTTTCTCTGTATGTAGAATGACCCATTCTACATTTTTGCTAGTTGTTTGTCTTTTTAGGCCTAGCTCAGTGCAAGAGTTCCACAAAATGGTGCTCAACCTCAAAGCCAGAAATGACTTTCTCTTCTTTGAACTATTGTACCTCTTCCTGCAGGTGTCTTGTGAGAACACTGACACCCTGTCCAGGCCTGTAATTATGAAAGCACAGCCTTCCTTCTGGGAAGGGGCTCACACTTTGTATACCCTCCATAGCTTTAGATGTGGTTCAATAAGTATTTGCTGAGCAAAGATCTTTTACTTTGTATATTATTTATTTATTTTTAGAGATGGGGTCTTGCTATGTTGCTCAGGCTGGAGTGCAGTGCAGTGCCTACTCACAGCCACAATCCTACTACTAATCAGCAGGGAAGTATTGACCTGCTCTGTTTCCAACCTGGACTGTTTCACACTTTCTTAGGCACTCTGGTGATCCACTATGTTGATGCTGAACTTAGCATGGACACCTGACTGGCATAGTACACTACAGCCCAGAACCCCTGGGCTCAAGTGATCCTCCTGCCTCTGTCTTCTGAGTAACTGGGACTACAGACATATGCCACTGTGCCTGGCAGATCTTTTTTTTAATTGTCAGAGTGGCACGAGGAAGGACTGCCTGTGGGTGTGCAACAGAAAGCACTGCATTTGGAGTTGAAAGACACACGTTCATCTGCAGCAAAGACCCTGTCCCTGCTTTGTAACATCAAGGGGTTGATATGAGAAACAATATTACTTTAAAATGCAATTTATTTCTATTCTCTTATAAGAATAAGTTTGAGGTGGCCTATCCAAAGAAATCTTGTTGAAATGTTTTGTAATCCAGGAACTACATATATATATGTATATATGTTAAATATATATGTTAAATATATGTGTGTGTGTATTTAACATTTACCTCCCCCCCAAATTTAAGATCTCTACTCCAACTTAAGTTACTTTCATGTGACCAAATTCCACAGTTTATTAGTGGTAGAGTCAACACCACAATTTACTGTCCAACCTTCAAAAGGGTAAGAAATAAAGTACTTAGAGGATTACGCTGTAATATAAGCCAGCCAACGTAATGTTCGGGTGAGAATGTTAGTGATAACGTATGCATTGAGACCTTGGAAGAGGAAGTCATGATGAATTTCTGGACACTGAGAAATTCTGCTAAAGCTTGGTGTTAGTGAAGCGTGACAGCCAAATCCTTATTTCAGCCATTTGTCACTAGAATACCTCCATCAGGAACTTCAGGGTGTATCCACCGCAGCGTATACTTAGCTTCCAGTTCTTGGATGCTTTGCGGCCTCCTTCAATTTCGAATTCCCTGGGAGTGAACCACCTTTCATCCTCACTCTGTATACACTTCTTTGAGATTCCTGCAAGACCAAGGCAAGGTGAGCTCCCCAACTGTGAAAACACCTGAACTTGGCCCCCGCCATGCTGGGGTCTGGAGCCTCCCACTTGGGCTCAGGATCGTAGCAGTAGAGTCTGAATTTTCCTGTCAGACATCAGGGGTATCATACCCAGCCTGAAGGAACAGAGATGAAGGGGACTTTCTTTCGTGTGTGTACATTTCTTTGACCTTCATGCAATGAGAAGAAATATTGCTACTAACATTTACCTTTTCAACGTATTTTGCTATATTCCAAAGGTCAGAGGTGGGTGCAAAGGATGGCCCTAAAGAATGAGCAGAATTCTTTCTCCTCTTTCCTCTGAGACCTGATATAGAGTCAACCTGAATTTCAGAGAGGTGGATGAAGGCACAAAGCTCTCTACCATGCTCTTGGGTCCCCAGGTGGCCCTGGGGAAGCTGTTACTACAGCCACGTCTGCCTTGTCTTGTACCATGTTGTTGAACCAGCAAATGACAATTATGTTTCATATTTTGAACTCATGGCTATTTTGTATTAAAAGTAATTATGGAAATGTTACATAGTGGGAGAAGTTAAATTACCTTTATGCAACATAGTCATGGGGCAAACATTTATATTTGTTGGTGCTCAAAGAACTATGTCGTGGGGAGGTGTCAGTCATGACAGATGAACATTAGTTCTGTAATTTAACAATTGTAACTTGCAAAGTATTTTATGTCTGTTATTTTATTTTTTCTCATAATAATACAGTGAGGCAAGTTATATTATTGTTCCGATTTTGTAGAGAAGGAAGTTCAAGGTTAGAGAGACCGAGCACCTGGCTGTAGATGAATCAGACACTCTTGGTATAGCTGAAACTTGAGCGCAGGTCTTCTGCTTCTAAACCTTGTGATCTTACCATTTAGCAGCAGGCTGTACAGATGTTATGGGAAGTGGGGCTGTGAAAGTTAATGCTGAGATTCTCAGATGTCTACATTTTCCACCCAAGTATTAAGGTGCTTGCCCTTGTAGTGGGTGCTAGTTGGATGTCTTGGGGGCCTTTCACATAGGGGAAAGGGGAGATGGCCTCATAGGCTAATGTTTTATGAATTTTAAAAGTGTGAAAATGTCATTGTTGTGCGAAACAGAGTTAACAGAGTGGGCCTGAGACTTTCCCTAGAGGGCCTATATGCAAGGTTGCCCATTGTCTATATGCAAGGTTGGCCACTGGCATTTAGGAATTTGGATTTTAGGAGAGTCTATCATTCGCAGAACTCACTGTGGGCTAAACTGTTTGTAATAAACAATATGGATAGACATATTGTTTATCCATAAAGATAAAGCCCTTTAAAGAAAAATCCCTGTTATTTATGGTTATAAACAAATGCAATTTATTTATATTCTCTTACAAGAATAAATTTGAGAGAGCCTATCCAAAGAGATCTTGTTGAAATGTTGTGTAATCCGGGAACCACCTGTCCTGATGTATTATTTTCAGACATATGTAAATAAATTGCATTTATCTATAACCATAAACGAAGAAGAGGGCTCACTGTGCCTAAACTGTTTGCACAAATGATACGGTTCATGCTGAACACCCACTTTCCTTCTGGGAATCTGGAATTTTGGTATGTGCTAGGCAGAGGGCGCCTATGTGACTGGTAAAAACCCTGGACTCCTAAACTCAGGCTGGTTTCCCTGGTAGACAACGTTTTACATGTGTTGTCACAGTTTGTTGCTGCAATAATTAAATGAGTCCTGCATGACTCCACGGGGAGAGGACTCCTGGAAGCTTGCTTTTGGTTGTCTCTGAACTTCACCCCAAGTGCCTTTTCCCTAGGGTATGTTTTGCATACTTCACTCATAAACCCTAATTGTAAATATGATGATGTCCCAAGTCCAAGAAAGCTCCTAGCAAATCATCAAGCCTGAGGCTGGTTTTGCAGACCCTCAAAGCAGGTGTCTACTCCTAAACAGTATGCTATCTGTGTGGATATTTTCCTGCTGAAAATCGTAGATGGACCAGTACACTCACCTTGTTTGAATTTCTTCTTATATAGAGTGCCCTTCACCTCACCACAGGTCACAGGAAGTTCAAGTTGTTTAAAATTGATATTTTCATCTCTGGGAATTCTTGGACCTGCAAGGAAGCATTTTTTTTTTCCATTCCATCTTATTTTACAACTGTGCGTTGTTCCTCTCCACCTGTCTTGAGAGCTTTCTTTTATAATTTAAAATGTATTGGAGGGATTTCCCCCATGAATCAGTTACATTTCAAAGTCTTTCTTTCATGGCACATTAGATAGCTGTAGATACTGTTGTGCTCCACTCCACCCTCTAAAATACTACACAACAGCCTGGCATGTGGTAGGATCTTAACTTTCAACCTGGTTGGTCATATCTACCTATCACACAATGATTTTCCTCCTGATGTTTTGAAGGGAGATTTCCACTCATATTATTGCTTTGACGTTACGTTAAAAAAAAAAACCCTCAAATTTTAGTCTCATCTCCCCCATTCCAGGCATTGACTGAGGGGATAGAGGGCAGGATGGCACAGTGGCACCTAATGGGGCACCTTTCGGGGTGGCATCTGTCTCCCTCTTTGCCAACTGCTTTGCTTCACTTCCCTTTCACTTGAGCTTTCTCTGCTGCTAAAAGGGAAGCTTGGTGTGGAGGGTTCTAGAAGAAATTGCACATTGAGAGAGGAGGGATAAAGAGAGATTGACGAAGGGTTCAAATACACCATTAGATAGAAGAAATAAAGCCTGGCGTTTTCAATAGATCAATAGGGTGATTATAATTAACATGAATTGATTATACATCTCAAAATAGCTAAAAGAATACTCTGAATGTTCCTGGCATCAAAAAAGGTAAATCTTTAAAGTGATGGATATCCCAATAACCCTGATTTGATTATATGAAAGTATCAAATTATCACGTGTACCCCAAGTATTTTATCTATTATGTATTAATCAAGCAATCAATAAAAAAGAAAGTGCACATTGCTCGGGGACCCCTGCATGAGCACATGACTGGGGCACTGGGGATCTGATTCCACTGAAGCAGGTATTGAGGGTATTAAAATGAACTTCTGGTCAACGTTAAGTCTCCAGTACTAGCTCCATATGCCATTTAAGAAAACTGACTTATTACTCCCAGTACAGAATATTAAATATTACATGTTTAATTATGAAAAACATATTGATCATTTCTTTTACCTCTTTTCTTCTTCTTTTCAAAGGTCTATTGTTGGTTTTTCTTCCTGAGAAAGTTGAAACACAACATAAATGTCTTTGCGTTGCAAATCGTAGTGTTTTACAAAACCACCATTCAAATGCAACTTTTCAGGATCCTGTCTAGAACTTAAAGAAAAACATTAAATGCCTAGATCAGGAGTTGGGAACTTTTTTTGTAAAGGGACGGATAGTAAGTAGTTAAGGTTTTTCAGTTCATAACCTCTGTTGTGACTACTCAGCTCTGTAGTTGTGTCATCTGTGCATCAAAGGATGCGACTGTGGCTGTGTTCCAGTACAACTTTATTTACGGTCAGCCGGATAGATTTGCCCTGTAGGTCATAGCTTGCTGACCTCTGATCTAGACTTGGTTACAACCATGATGCTTAACTGAGATGCATCCCATATTTCCCTATTAATATCTCCAATTCATTCCAAATAAATTTGAAACAGTATTTTACCTGCTTCCCAAGCAACAGGAGGAGAGCAAGAAAGAAGTTGAACATGTATTCAGTGCTTGTTGTAGGCCAGGAGCTATCCTTCGATCTTTGCCTCTATTAACCGACTTCATCTTTATTAAATAAGTGCTAGTACTATCCTCACTTTGCAGATGAGGAAACTGATGCTCAGAGATAAATATATAAATTAAAGTGTTGACAATTTTCTTTGGGAAAGAGTCAGAGATAAAAAGTAGCAACATAAGGTCTCAAGACAGACCTCATGGTAGACTCTACCAGTCAGATATGTAAACTTGGAAGGTTTTGTACTGAAAATGGTGAGGAAAATGACCAAGGACTTAAAAACTAACCCAATGAAGGCTATTCAAGAGGAACTTGTAGAAATTAAGGCACAAGACCTAAGAGTTGTATTGTTAAAGATAGCACAAAGGATTGACTTAAAAGATATCTTGGGGCCAGGTGCGGTGGCTCATGCCTGTAATCCCAACACTTTGAGAGGCTGAGGTAGGTGGAGTTCTGAGGCTGAGTTCTGAGGCTGAGGTCAGGAGTTCAAGACCAGCCTGGCGAAACTGTCTCTACTAAAAATTAAAAAAAAAAAAAAAAAGCTGGACATGGTGGTGTGTGCCTGTAATCCCAGCTACTCGGGAGGCTGAGGCAGGAGAATTGCTTGAACCCGGGAGGCAGAGATTGCAGTGAGCCAAGATCACGCCACTGTACTCCAGCCTGGGTGGCAGAGCGAGACTCCATCTCAAAAAAGAAACAAACCTTGGAAGCATGTATCTATGTGTTGATCGATGTGTCCAAACCAAGAGCCAGTCATTCCAGATGTATGTTTAGATCTGCATCGTTCTAATGTGTTTGCTGAAGTCAGGGATGCAGAGTGGATGCTCTTTCTTTCTAAAGGTCTGTGCCTATTATTCTGTGCCCATGGCTGGTATCGTAGGGTGCTGATTTGGGTCCTGCAAGCCCCAGGAGAAAACCTCCTCCAGATACTCAATCATGCATGCTTCTTCCTTTGAGCAAATTATGACCAGATTAGGTTGGAAAGGCATCTTTCCTTCAATCTAGCATAAAGAAACCTTGGGATTGATGAGACTGTATTTTCTGGGCCTCTGACGTAACAATTACTTAGAGGTTTTTTTTTTTCTTTTAACTTCATCAAGATGAAAAGGGAATGGCTACCCATCAGCACATTTACACTGCGATCACCTTCACCATGCCAACGAGGACATCATATCCCCGACAGCAAAAGCATGCTCTACGCACCGATGTTTGCCCTTAGGAAGTTTATAAAATATTACAGAGCATGGAGAGGAGAGATTACTAAACCTGCATAAAAGAATTATAAACTTGGCTATTGAACTAAAAGTGCCCCCCCTACTTTTTTTTTTTTTTTTTTTTTTTTTTTGAGACCGAGTCTTGCCCTCTTGCTCTGTTCCTCAGGCTGGAGTGCAGTGGCACAGATCTCAGCTCACTGCAACTTCCATCTCCTGGGTTCAAGTGATTTTCCTTCCTCAACCTCCTGAGTAGCTGGGATTATAGATGTGCACCACCACACCCAGCTAATTTTTGTATTTTTAGTAGAGATGGGGTTTTACCATGTTGCCCAGGCTGGTCTTAAATCCAGGGCTCAAGCAATCCACCTGCCTCAGCCTCCCAGAGTGCTGGGATTACAGGTGTGAGCCACCACACCCGGCCTGAACTAAAGGTTTAAAAGAAACATGTAAAATGTGGAAACATGGAGACCTCAAGGAAGTAGATGAAGCTTTTTTACCAATCCTTGCTTGTCTCTCAGAAAAATTTGCTCTAGATCGATCAGTTTCAAAGACCATGATTGTGCCAAGTGTGGTAGTTGATGCGGTTGCCACAGTAACATGTCATCCACACAGGGGTGGCTCTGTGTGGGACTCTCCTGTCACTCATGATGATCAAGTTGCAGGTGCACCCGGGAAAACTGGCCACTTCTAACTCTTCTCTCCTCCTTCCCCCAACTCTCCCTTCTCCCCACAGTTCCATCAAAAGACACTTGTTCTCTGTCTGCTTTCTTCTTTCCCATAAAGTGGTCAAACTGGTGATCCAGCTCTGGCCATAACCTGGCTCTGTTCAGCCCTAGCCATTATTGGTCAACGTATATTCTCTTGCTCTCAGTTTATCTCTGTTTAAATCCTTCTTGGACTGCAGGGATTTCCTTTCAATCAAAACCTATTGAGGGCAAACAACTTTAGGGCAAAACACCAGAAGCTAATTGCACTGCTTCCCAGCTCTTGGCATGGAGACATCTGGGCTGAGGAGGAGATCATGTGTAATAAAGTGCTGCAGAGCTGTGCTTTCCAGTGGTCCTTTGTGTGTTCGCTGGCTCCAGCACCTCACTACAATTGTATATCCAGGCAGTCAAATGCCTGGACACAGTAGGATTTGATTGTTCTTGGGTCTATCAGTTTTAATTCTATATTAACCATGTAAAATAATAATATGGTCAGAAAAAATTAAAAGTTATTTTAAAATACATATTTTTTTCACAACAGGGACTAATCATTTTTGGCAAAAGAGTATATCACCATGTTTAGGTGATTCTTTGGTTATCTCAGAGTATTAGCAGAAGCCTCAACATCCAAGAATGCCACAATAGGAGCCCAGTACTTCTATATCCTAAGGCAGGATGCCAGTCTATCTGCAAAGAACATGGTAGGGGATTGGGAGCCTGGTTCTGCCAGCATCAGCCTTTCCCACCTTCAGGACTTATGAGAGAGGCCACATTTCTCTGGAGAGAATTGTCAGACACCTTCTCTCAAGCCAAATGAGAAGGTTTAAAGACATCTAAGCAGGAGATGGACCTCTGTCTCTGGGAATGTCAGGGAATGAGAGACTCTCAGACTCACCGCTGAGAAGCGCAAAGGTGAAGGTCATGGCTAGTTGGGTCAAGGGTGCCAGAGGGCTGAGCTGGGAGCCAGCAGGGGAATAATGAAGAAGCACGATTCCCATGGTCTGGTGCAGAGCTTGTGGATGGGAGCTGGACTGGGTGTTTTTAAGAGATATTCTCACTGAGGGAACAGCAGTGGATTGTGTATCTTCTAGAAGGACCATCCAGTGTCTTAATTCCCAAGCAGGTTGGCCACCACCAACTATGGAGAGGCAGTTGCATACACTGCTTCTGCCATTCTAGTGGGGGAATTCATAGCCAAAGGAAATATATATATATATCTCACACACACACACATATATATGTATGTATGTATATAGAGAGAGTCTATATGAAGTTATGTGGCCAAGAAAGAGTTTTAGGTGTCAAAACTCTTTTAGATGACAAATTTGTCTGTAAATTTGAGCAGGATAACAACAGGGCAGTCTGGCAGGAGATGGTGTCTGTCTTCTCTGTTTGCCTCCTCCTTCATGCACCTTTCTCCTGGCTGAAGGAGCAGCTCAGCAGAGTTCCAGAATCATCTGCAAATTGCACAGGGAGGATGCTTTGCATTTCAGAGCCTCTATGTGGTAGAGGCGGGGACTGAAGAGCTGACTTAGTAGAAACAGGTGTAAAGGTCTTAAAATGAACTTGAGGATACTGAGCTGCTGTTCCAACCCTTCCAGTCAGTGACACTGGGGAAGAGGCACAGTCTACAAGGGCTCTGTGATGATGATGCAGGAGAGGGGGCTGTCCATGGTTTTTACTGAGTCCTGTAGGAGATCCATGGAATGAGAAGCCACATGGGAAGCTGGGATGGGCCTTGGAGGGCAGCCAGTCTAGCCTAACTGACCTAATTTCGCTTTACAGATAAGTAAACTGTAATTTACTTGGGGCAGACCCCAGTCCACGCAATTACCACGTGGTGATAAGCAAGAGGAGGGACAGCTACATCACTTGCAAATTACATGGGTTTTGTCTGTTTTGTTTTAGTTTCTATGCCAACAACTATTTCTGGCCTTCAAAGTTATCAGTTCAGCAGAGGAAGCACTGCAGGCAGCTCCTGGGCCCTCGGGTCAGGTTGCAGATTCATCACCTAGCTACTTGTTTGTGGTGTTACCATCTTTTTCTCCCTGACGTATCTTGGAACTTGACGAAATCTGATATATTTCTCAACAGTAAGTACAGCAACATAAAGCAATTAGGAAAAAAATGTTTTTTACTAAGAGCATGAACATTTACACATTATTTATTTAAAATGTATTTTTTTTTTTTTTTTACCTCTTGGTTGCCGTCTTTCCTTTGGGACTTTGTTATTCCGAGTTAAGTGTTTTCTAGGTCTGTGTTTCTTTCTCCCTGAGAAAATAGGAAAATATAAATATGGATGGTGTAAAAAACTCACATTATATATAATAGTGCTTTCAAAAATTTTATTTAGCTATAACTTTTCCAGAGCTTAACACACAAAGAAAAATACGTAACACATAGCCTTGCAATGACCAAGCCTTTGGTTGTTAACCTGGGTTCATCCTAGATTTTCTTTTCCTTACTGTGACATTAATCCAAATTCATTTGTCCCCTACATTAATTTTAAAAGAACTTAAGACAGTTTCATTTATATCTCAAAGAATACTGTAAGAATAATAATAATGATGAGGGCTAAGACTTAAGTGCTTATTATGTGCTAGACATGAACACAAGATATGTACCTCTACTAATTCATTTATGAGATAGAGACTTTTACTCCCCCTATTACCAATGAAGAAACTTCAGCATACAGATATGGCAAAATGAAGTGAAGCATTGCAGATTTCCTCTGGTTGTGGGGCAGAAATCAATGGCAGCAACGCAAGAATTTGGATTGTCCCACTCATTTTGATGGTGAGACACCAGCTACCATCTTAGCCCTCAGTGAAGGCGTTGAGGCTGAAAATACAGTGAAAATGACCAAAGACCTTATTCACATAGGTTTCGCCAAAAAATTAGGATCTAAGGAACTAACCAAGACACTATTGCCCAAGGGGAATTTGTATAGAGATTCAAGTCCCAGAAAGCCTCAGGGTTAGGACTAACAAAGGGTTGATTGAAACCCTATCTCAGGAGTACGCTGTTAGATTCAGCAGGTGATGGGGGTAGGCAGAAAGACAGTGAGGTATGTGCAGGAGCATCTCATGAGTGCTATGTTTAAAGGTGCTGATCTCTCAGGCAAGGCCATAAAGTTCCTCTCCTCTCCTCTCCTCCCCTCCCCTTCCCTCATCTCTTCCCTTCATCCTTCCCTCCCTCCCGCTTTCCCTTCCCATGCTGTCTCCCTGTATTTTTTTTTCCTTTCTTTCTTTCTATGACCTGGCCACAATTTGAACTTGTCCAGCCATAGATATCTTAGACAAACAAAGACTCTTTTTCTGTCCCTCTATGTCTTTGGTCCTGTTGTAGTCGCCTTTCATCAAAGTCCATTGAGGACAAACAAATTAGAGGTATTCAAGTAGTTTAGTTCAGTTTGCTCGAGTTCTACTTACGAGGAGATTTGGAGCTTAAGATCTGCTAATACTATAGAGCTCTTGGGACTTCCTTTGTAATTATTCTATGCAAATTGTCTTGCTCAAATACCCCACAGGAAGTAGTGTGGCAATTCTCGGATTTCCTGTCCAAGTGCTAACAGCTAACACCATGTTCTTGCTATAGAAGTTGAGTAACGTGCTCCTTCCTCCTTAAGGCAACTGAGAAGACTACAACTTCAAGGTAACTGATCTTCACCTTCAGGAGTTTGAGGAAGGCAGAGACATTTATAGACTCAATCCTAGAATGTCGAGAGGGTCTGAAGATTCATAATTCCTATAGGTCTCCCTGGGGAAAAGAGGAGCTCACTTAGTTCTTCTTGAGAGATATTCTGTCTGGGAGAATCACTTGGGTGGATGAGTTGACCCCAGCAGGAGTGTAGTGTGGACCTCCCAGAGCTGGGAGACTGAGGGAATTGGTAAGCAGCCAGTTGAAGTTCCTGAATTAGGGGAACTTCAGTTGAGAGGTTCTCTCTAAGTTGAGTGTCTCTGAAGAACTCACAAATGAATATGGCTCATGCATCCACCAATATCTAGGAGACACAAAAATCTATAAGGTTGGTGCAAAAGTAATTGCAGTTTTTGCTTTTTTTTTTTTTTTAAGGCAAAACCCACAATTACTTTTGCACCAAGCTATATAGTATGAGGGCCATTCCTGCTCCTGTCCACTTCTTTCTCCCCCTCCTCCTAGACCCAAATTAGTTGAAAGCAATAGACACTCAGTGGAGTTGGAGAGGAAGTGTGGATGAAAGTAAATGCTGACTTCACCCAGCTTCCCTACCACATGGTTTCCAGTTTTAATATTATATCAGCTCAGGCTTTTAAATATTAAATGAGATATTACTGCTAAAAGGGACTAGCATAGCTCTAGGGCTTACCTAAGACTTCATTCATGGGCAAGAAAGTAACTATTTGAGAGAACATGTTTGAAAAGTAAGTAGAAGGAATAAATGTGATTTCTGCTTAGACTTAACAAATCCAAGTATTTTAGTAAAATAGTTAAGGTAGAGAGGCTTCCATAGAAACCAGTAAAAACGTGAAGGAAGAAACATCTTAGACCTGGGTAAGTACAAACTGGAATATAACCAAGACGACAGATAGGTACAGAAATAAAAATGACAGCGATGCTGGAAATATTACATGTATATACTTATTTATAGTAGAGTTATATTTAAAGTTAGTTATATTTGAAAATAGTTATATCATTTACATAAACATATGTATCTATGTTTATGAGTGACAGACAGAAATAATCAGAAATCGTGGGAAAAAATATATCCAAATATGCTTTAGCTCTAGAGGAAAAAGTGCTGCCATCTCTACAGTGCCATATCAACTTGCCAGAAATATTTTACAAGATGTAAAAAAAAAAAAAATTAAATAAGGTATGCAAGAGAAACATAAGTAGAATGGGAGAGGGAAGGAAATAAAGGAGAGACAAAGACGAGAAGGAAAAGGAGGAATGCAATAAACATAAAATCCACAAGATCTGATGAAGAGAATGGAGTGTCACATCTTTTTTATTTTCAAGTGCGCAGTGCAGCATACGCTCTGATTGAGTTTGGTTCACTGCCTGTAACATCAGCATTTTGGGAGGCCGAGGCAGGTGGATCACCTGAGATCAGGAGTTCAAGACTAGCCTGGCCAACATGGCGAAACCGTGTCTTTACTAAAAATACAAAAATTCGCCTGTAATCCCAGCTACTAGGGAGGCTGAGGCAGGAGAATTGCTTGAACCTGGGAGGCAGAGGTTGCAGTGAGCTGAGATCGTAGTACTGTACTCCAGCCTGGGTGACAGGGGAAGGCTCCATCTCAAAAAAGAAAATAAATAAATAAATAAAATAAAATAACCCCGTGTTTCTCAGGCTTCGATCTGATGTGGCACCAGTACTCTGGCTTCCATGTAATTGATTCAAATTCTCTCTGTCTGTTTCTTCATGTTCTGTCCCGGACTGTATTAGTTACAACACACCTTTCTAACACTTCCTCCTGTTGCCTCATTTCCTAATCAGGCCTGGCATGTCTCTGCCCACATAGCTCTGTAATGCCTCTCAGCTTCCAGCTCCTGTGCTTGCCAAAGAGTCTCAGGTGACAAAAAGGCTGGATCTGAATCAATGGAGAGTCCGAGTTTTCCTCTTTATTTAAGGGAATCAGTGACTTTGGAGGCAAACATGAAGGGCAAGTAGGCATATTGCTATTTGTCACCCATAATCATTCCTTCTTCCATAAGAATAGACTTACAGCTGAACCGAAGACTGCCTGGCCAGCGTTTACATTTCTCAGCCTCACTTTGCAGCTAGCTCTCACCATGTAACCAAGTTTTGGCCAATGGGATGTTGGCAGAAGACTTCTGAGTCTTTCCATTAAAATAAACAAATGGCTGGTTCTTTTGTCAGTTTTTTTTTTCTTTCCCACTGGTTGGGAGACAATGTCAACCAGATCAGCCCTTGTGGACCCACAGTTGGAAACTTCATGTCAAGGAAGGCAGATTGCCTACCACTTCTGGGCTCTTAGATTATTTGTTTTAAGCCACTGTATTTTGGGATCTGTTTGTTACAATGACTCAGCTGGTACTCTAAATAATCCATTGGGTCTGAAGCTACCATGGCCCATAGGAGATTTTGAGGCTGCAGCAAGGATGGGGTCTGGCAGGAAGAACAGGACCACAGCGAGTTCAAAGGAGTAAATCCCCACATTTCTTCTTACCTCTTTGGAGACCATTTGCTTTAAATATATGTTTTCTCTTTTTTCCTGCACACAGAAAAGAAAGAAAATAATCCTCTATAACTATAAACAAAGATTTGCACACTTTTTATGTCAATAGTTTCCAAGTATTTAATTTTGTTTTCCTTCCACTTTTGTGGGGCTAAGTCCTCGGCTACCAACATCCCATCTTGGTTGTTGTCACACAGAAACCATTAACCACAAAGCAACCTGTTTTCACACAGTGTTAGTCATTTACACTATGCTTGTACATATCCATATGTGGTCTTATCATTCACAATAAAGAAAGATTTTAAAGTAGCTGAAATCAAGCAGAAGGTGACAGAAGGTGACAGGAGCAGCAGAAGAGTACCAGGAGGGTCAAACAATAGTAGGTCTAAGAAATCACCAGTGATGGCCGGGCACAGTGGCTTGTGCCTGGAATCCTAGCACTTTGGGAGGCCAAGGTGGGTGGATCACTTGTAGGCCAGGAGTTTGAGACCAGCCTGACCAACATGGCAAAATCCTATCTCTACTAAAAATACAAAAATTAGCCTGGAGTGGTGCCATGCACCTGTAGTCCCAGCTACTTGGGAGGCCGAGGCAGGGCAATTGCTTGAACCTGGAAGGAGGAGATTGCAGTGAGCTGTGATGGTGCCACTGCACTTCAGTCTGGGCGATAGAGCAAGACTCCATCTCAAAAAATATAAATAAATAAATAAATATAAAAAAAGAAAGAAATTACCAGTGAAGCCCACTTCGTGGAATTCAGAGGCATGCTTTGAATAGCTAAGGCTGTAATTGTGTTTATAACAGCCAGAACTTGAGAAATAAGTAGAAAAAAAATCAGAGAAATGAAGACAAATTTAGAAGAAAAATAAAGGAGATTAGGCGTTTCAGAAATTAAAGTGAAGGACACATATTACAGAAACAGGAAAAGGAAACAAGAAATTTTAAGAATGATTAGACAAAACAAGCTGGGCGCAGTGGCTCACCCCTGTAATCTTAGCACTTTGGGAGGCTGGGGCAGGTGGATCACCTGAGCTCAGGAGTTTGAGACCAGCCTGGCCAACATGGCGAAACCCCGTCTCTCCTACAAATAAAAAAATTAGCTGGCATGATGGCACATGCCTGTAGTCCCAGCTACTTGGGAGGCTGAGGCAGGAGAATCACTTGAACCTGGGAGGTGGAGGTTGCAGTGATCTGAGATGACTCCACTGCACTCCAGCCTGGGTGACAGAGTGAGACACTGTTTCAAAAATAAAATAGCATAAAATAAAAATTAGAGAGAAAATAATCAATGTAAGTGAACAAATTATTGGAGTTCCCAAAGCAGAAAATCAAAATAATAGAAGAAATACTTGATGAAAAAAGTGTGAAATTATAATATAAATTAAAATGTATACATCAAAAGTACCTATCTCTTCACCCTGTCACAGGGAAATTGATCCAAAATAGCCAACACCGAGATATATTTCCAACACATTTATTGGACTTTAAAGATAAATAAATAATTGAATGGGCAGTGTAGGCAAAAAGTTATTTTCAAGGGAGACTTATTGGCCACAAAATTTTCCACACCAACTTTTAATGCCACAGGAAAGTGGAGAAAAACCTGTAAGATATTTCTAGAAATAAAGAATGAGCAAACTATTTTTCAGGTATAAATAACACAAATTTGAACAGAAAAATTCTTGGAATGTAGTTTCTGAGTCCTCATTACTAGAAGATATACTTCAGCAAACTAAGGTAGAGCTGAAAATTCTGGCAAAAGGACCAAAATAAAAGTGGGCAGTACGGTGACAGATGAGAATATGAAGTGCATATGCTCTGGCAATATAGAAATAGTATAATAACAAAAAATATGAGGGGAAGGGTTAGGTGCAGTGGCTCATGCCTGTAACCCCAGCACTTTGGGAAGCATAGGTGGAAAGATCACTTGAAGCCAGAATTTTGAGACCAGCTTGGGCGACCTAGCAAGACCTCGTCTCTACAAAAAATTTGAAAGAATTAGCAAGCTATGGTGGTGCACACCTGCAGTCCTAACTGCTCAGGAGGCTGAGGTAAGAGGATCACTGGAGCCCAGGAGTTAGAGGTTGCAGCTAATATTGCACCACTGCCCTCTAGCATAGGTGACAGAGTGAGACCCTGTCTCAGACAAAACAAAACAAAACAAAACAAAACAAACAAACAAAAAACAGGGAGGAGAGAGCAAAAATAGGCTGTAGAGCAAGTTCTTTGTTTATTTTAAAGGTAGGAGTCCAAAAGTATTGTGTAGACAAATCCAAGAGTGGATGTAAAGCAAGGTTAATGGCTGAAAGGTAAACATGGTAATGTCATGGCCTAAAATTGGGTGAGACAGGAAAAAGACTGGACAATGGAATGGCACACAGGCTGATTTTATAAATCTGGGTGGGACACTAAAGGGTACTGTCTAAAATAGAGCACCAAAGGAATCATATAAAGGTAATCCTAAAAGTAATCACTGGAACAAAATGCAAACCTTCTTTAAATTGGAAGTATACACTCCTAACCACTGAGAAAATACGAAATGAGTGTGGGCTGCTTACCCATTCATTTATTTCAAGGGAAAGACTCAGAGGTGGCTCACATATCTTCTGCTCATATGCCATTGGCTAGAACCTAATGACATGATCACAGTGAACTGTGAGGAAGGCTGAAAGTATAGTGATATGGTTTGGCTCTGTGTCTCCACCCAAATCTCAAGTCGAATTGTAATCCCCATGTGTTGGGGGAGGGGCCTGGTGGAAGGTGATTGGATCACAGGGGCAGATTTTCACCTTGCTGATCTTATGATAGTGAGTTCTCACAAGATCTGGTGGTTTAAAAATGTGGCACTTCAGCAGCCAGCACTGGAACTCACAACTGCCTAAAACGCTAAGTTCCCTTGGCAGGGGAAGGGTAGCATCCATCTCTACAGCTCCAGGCCATGCTTTTCCTTAGCTGGAGCCAGGGAGACTGGACGGCTTGGTCCCAAGACGTATCCCCCAAAGCCCAACACACTGGCTGTGGCCTACTGCAGCCAGAGTGCCTCTTTAGGTCTGACCCTGACTCATCCTTCCTCACTGGATGGGGCTTCCCTGCAGGAACTCCAATAACTCCAGCCAGAGGCTCAGGGACAGAACCCAGATCTCTTTGGGCCTGAGCCCATAGAGAAAAGGCCACAGTCTCCATGAACCAGCAGACTTAGCTTTTCCTCCTGGTAGTTCTGAGGAATCTGGGCAGCCCAGACACTTGGTTTCCCCCCAGCAAAGCACACCTCCTACACCAAGGAACAGTCATTGTGTTTCATTGAATAAAGCCTCCAAGAAATATGGGACTTTATAAAAAGACCAAAATTATGATTGATTGGAGTACCTGAAAGAGATGGGAAGAATGCACACAAGCTGGAAAACATACTTCAGGATATTATCTAGGAGAACTTCCCCAACCTAGCAAGGCAGGCCAACATGCAAATTCAGGAAATACAGAGAACACCACCTAGATACTCCATGAGAAGGTCAATTCCAAGACACATGATCATCAGATTCTCCAAGGTCCAAATGAAGGAAAGACCAGAGAGAAAGGCCAGGTCACCTACAAAGGGAAGCCCATCAGACTAAACAGTAGACCTTTCAACAGAAACTCTACAAGCCAGAAGAGATGGGGTGCCAATATTCATTATTCTTAAAGAAAAAAGTTTTCAATACAGAATTTCATATCCAGCCAAACTAAGCTCCATAAGTGAAGGAGAAATAAAATCCTTTTCAGACAAGCAAATGCTGAGGGATTTTGTTACTACTAGGCCTGCCTTGCAAGAGTTCCTGAAAGATGTGCTAAATAAATAAAGAAAAAGCCAGTACCAGCCGCTGCAAAACATACTAAAATATAAAGACCAATGACACTATGAAAAATCTGCATCAACTAGTGTGCAAAATAGCCAGATAGCATCTTGATGACAAGATCAAATTCATGCATAACAATACTAACCTTAAATGTAAATGGGCTAAATGCCCCAATTAAAAGACACAGCCTGGCGAATTGGATAAAGAGTCAAGACCCATTGGTGTGCTGTATTCAGGAGACCCATCTCACCTGCAAAGACACGCATAGGCTCAAAATAGGGGAATGGAGGAAAATTTACCAAGCAAATAGAAAGAAAAAATAAAAAAGAAGAGGTTGCAATCTTAGTTTCTGACAAAACAGACTTTAAACCAACAAAGATCAAAAAAGACAAAGAAGGGCATTACATAATGGCAAAGGGAAAAATTCAACAAGAAGAGCTAACTATTCTAAATATATATACACCCAATACAGGAGCACCCAGATTCATAAAACAAGTCCTTAGACTCCCACATAATAATAGTGGGAGACTGTAACACCCCACTGTCAATATCAGACAGATCAATGAGACAGAAAATTAAGGATATTCAGGACTTGAACTCAGTTGTGGATCAAGAAGACCTAATAGACATCTACAGAACTCTCCACCCCAAATCAACAGAATATATATTCTTTTCAGTGTCACATGGTACTTATTCTAAAATCGACCACATAATTGGAAGGAAAACACTCCTCAGCAAGTGCAAAGAACTGAAATCATAACAGACAGTCTCTCAGACCACAGCACAATCAAATTAGAACTCAGGACTAAGAAACTCACTCAAAACCACTCAATTACATGGAAATTGAACAACCTGCTCCTCAATGACTCCTGGGTAAATAATGAAATTAAGGCAGAAATCAGGAAGTTCTTTGAAACTAATGAGAACAAAAAGACAATGTACCAAAATCTCTGGGACACAGCTAAAGCAATATTAAGAGGGAAATTTATAGCACTAAATGCCCACGTCGGAAAGCTAGAAAGATCTAAAATCAATACCCTAACATCACAATTAAAAGAGCCAGAGAGACAAGAGCAAACTAATCCAAAAAACCAGGAGCTGGTTATTTGAAAAAATTACCAAAATAGATAGACTGCTAGATAGGCTAATAAAGAAGAAAAGAGAGAAGAATCAAATAGACACAATAAAAAATGATAAAGGGGATATCACCACTGACCCCACAGAAGTACAAACTACCATCAGAGAGTACTACAAACACCTCTACACAAACTAGAAAATCTAGAAGAAATGGATAAATTCCTGGAAACATACACCCTCCCAAGACTAAACCAGGAAGAAATCGAATCCCTGAATAGACCAATAGCAAGTTCTGAAATTGAGGCAGTAATTAACAGTCCACCAACCAAATAAAGCCCAGGACCAGACTGATTCACAGCTGAATTCTACCAGAGGTACAAAGAGTAGCTGGTACCTTTCCTTCTGAAACAATTTCCTTCTGAAATCCAAACAATTGAAAATGAGTGACTCCTCCCTAATTCATTTTATGAAGCCAGCATCATCCTGATACCAAAACCTGGCAGAGACACAGTAAAAAAAGGAAACTTCCATCCAATATCCCTGATGAACATCGATGCAAGAATTCTCAATAAAATACTGGCAAACTGAATCCAGCAGCACATTAAAAAACTTATCCATCATGATCAAGTTGGCTTCATCCCTGGGATGCAAGGCTGGTTCAACATATGTAGATCAATAAATGTAATCCATCACACAAACAGAACCAAAGACAAAAACCACATGATTATCTCAATAGATGCAGAAAAGGTCTTTNAAGACAAAACCACATGATTATCTCAATAGATGCAGAAAAGGTCTTTGAAAAAATTCAACATCCCTTCCTGTTAAAAACTCTTGGCCAGGCGTGGTGGCTCACACCTGTAATCCCAGCACTTTGGGAGGCCAAGGCAGGTGGATCATGAGGTCAGGAGATTGAGACCATCCTGGCTAACATGGTGAAACACTGTCTCTACTAAAATTACAAAAAATGAGCTGGGCGTGGTGGCGGGCACCTGTAGTCCCAGCTACTTGGGAGGCTGAGGCAGGAGAATGGTGTGAACCCGGGAGGTGGAGCCTGCAGTGAGCCGAGATCATGCCACTGCACTCCAGCCTGGGCCACAGAGCGAGACTCCGTCTCAAACAACAACAACAAAAACCCAAACAAAAAACAAAAAAACTCTCAATACACTAGGTATTGATGAGACATACCTCCAAATAATAAGAGCTATTTATGACAAACCCACAGCCAATATCATACTGAATGGGCAAAAGCTGGAAGCCTTCCCTTTGAAAACCGGCCCAGGACAAGGATGCCCTCTCTCACCACTCCCGTTCAACATAGTACTGGAAGTTCCGGCAAGAGAAAGAAATAAAGAGTATTCAAATAGGGAGAGAGGAAGTCAGATTGTCTATACTTGCAGAAGACATGACTTTATATTCAGAAAACCCCATCATCTGAGCCTCAAAATTCCTTAAACTGATAAGGAATGTCAGCAAAATCTCAGGATACAAAATCAATGTGCAAAAATCACAAGCATTCCTTTACACCATCAATAGGCAAGCAGAGAGCCAAATCATGAATGAACTCCCATTCACAATCGCTACAAAAAGAATAAAATACCTAGGAATACAGCTAACAAAGGATATGAAGGACCTCTTCAAGGAGAACTGCAAACCACTGCTCAAGGAAATAAAAGAGGACACAAACAAACGAAAAAACATTCCAACCTCATGGATAGGAAGAATCAATATAATGAAAATGACCATACTGCCCAAAGTAATTTATAGATTAAAAGCCATTCCCATCAAACTACCATTGACATTCTTCACAGAATTAGAAAAGACTACTTTGAATTTCATATGGAATCAAGGAAGACCCCGTACAGCCAAGACAATCCTAAGCAAAAAGAACAAAGCTGGAGGCATCACCCTAGCTGACTTCAAATTATACTACAGGGCTACAGTAACCAAAACACCAAGGTACTGGTACCAAAACAGACACGTAGACCAATGGAACAGAACAGAGACCTCAGAAATAACACCACACATCTATAACCATCTGATCTTTGACACCCCTGACAAAGACAAGTAATGGGCAAGGGATCTCCTATTTAATAAATGGTGCTGGGAAAACTGGCTAGCCATATGTAGAAAACTGAAACTGGACCCTTTCCTTATGCCTTATACAAAAATTAACTCAGGATGGATTAAAGACTTAAAATGTATAACCCAAAGCCATAAAAACCCTAGAAGAAAACATAGGCAAAACATTGAGGACACAGGCATGGACAAAGGCTTCAGGACGAAAACGCCCAAAGCAATTGAAACAAAAACCACAACTGACAAATGGGATCTAATTAAACTAAAGAGCTTCTGCACAGCAAAAGAAATGATCATCAGAACGAACAGGCAGTCTACAGAATGTGAGAAAATTTTTGCAATCTATCCATCTGACAAAGGTCTAATATCCAGAATTTACAAGGAACTTAAACAAATTTACAAGAAAAAAACAACACCATCAAAAAGTGGGCAAAGGATATGAAAAGACATTTCTCAAAAGAAGACATTTATGTGGCCAAAAAACATACAAAAATAAGCTCAACATCACTGAACATTAGAGAAATGCAAATCAAAACCACAATGAGTTACCATCTCACACCAGTCAGAATGGCAATTATTAAAAAGTCAAGAAACAACAGATGCTGGTGAGGCTGTGAATAAATAGGAACACTTTTACACTGTTGGTGGGAATGTAAATTAGTTCAACCATTGTAGAAGACAGTGGCGATTCCTCAAAGACCTAGAAACAGAAATATCATTTGAACCAGCAATCCCATTACTGTGTATATACCCAAAGGAATATAAATCATTCTATTATAAAGATACATGCATATATATGGTCACTGCAGCGCTATTCACAATAGCAAAGACATGGAATCAACCCAAATGCCTATCAGTGATAGACTGGATAAAGAAAATACACACATACGCCATGGAATACTATGCAGCCATGAAAAGGAATGAGATCACGTCCTTTGTAGGGACATGAATGGAGCTGAAGCCATTATTCTCAGCAAACTAACACAGGAACAGAAAACCGAACACCACAGGTTCTCGCTTATAAGTGGGAGCTGAACAGTGAGAACACATGGACACAGGGAGAAGAACAACACACTCTGGGGCCTCTGTGGGTGTGTGGGGGGAAGGGAGAGCATCAGGATAAATAGCTAATGCATGTGGGACTTAACACTAGGTGGTGGGTAGATAGGTGCAGCAAACCATCATGACATACGTTTACCTATGCAACCAACCTGCACATCCTGCACATGTATCCTGGAACCTAAAATAAAATTAAAAATAAAATCAACACAATTTGATTATTTATTCCACTGATGAGGAATGTTTGGATTGCTTCTAATTTTTGGCAAGTGAAGCTGTATAACCATTTGTCAAAAGGTTGTTTTGTGAAGATACGTTTTTATTTCACTTAAATAAATACCTATGAGTGAAATTTCTGGGTCGAAAGTAATTGTATGTTTAACTTTATAAGAAATTGTCAAGACATTTTCCTTAGTGGCGATACCACTTTGCATTTACACTGGTCCTGCATCATTGTCAACACCTGGTATTAACACATATAATTTTGTTGTTGTGTGTGTTTTCATCATTCTAATAGATGAGTAGTGGAATACTATCTTGCTTTTAATTTGTATTTCTTTAATGACTAATAATGTTGAGCATATTTTCATGTGTGTATTTCCCATCTGTGTATTTTCTTTGGTGAAGTGTTTATTCAAATCTGTTGCTTATTTTTATTGGGTTTTCTTATTGTTAAGTTTTGAGGCTTCTTCATTTGCAAACCTTTTCTCTGAGCTTGTGGCTTGTCTTTTTATTTTCTTAACGTTTTCCACAAACTAAATATTTTTAACTTTCATGAAGCCGTTTAATCCTATTTTTCTTTTATGCATTATGTGTTTAGTATTGTGTCTAAGCAGTCATTTCCTAATCCAAGATCTCAAAGATTTTGTCCTATTGTTTTGCATTAGTTTTACACTTTAAATATAGGTCTGTGGTCCCTTTTGAGTCAACTTTTGTGTGAAGTATACAGAGCATGTTAAGGTTTAATCTTTTAAATAGGGATGACTAAATGACCCAGTACCATTTGTGGAAAAGATTCTCCTTTCTCCATTGAATTGTTTTTGCATTTTTCTCAAAAGTCAGCTGCACTTTTGTGTAGAGGTCTATAACTTGACTCTCTAGTCTGTTCCATTGATTTATGTGCCCATTCTTTTGGTAATACCACACTGGTTCATTACTATAGCTTCAAAATGAAATTTAAATCAGATACTTTGAATACTCTGAATTTGTCTTTCTTTTCTAATTACTGACTATTCTAGTTCCTTTAATTGTCCATATAAATTTTATGTCTTTTTACTTTTAATCAATCTATGTCATTTTATTTAAGATATCTTTTTGTAGGTAGCTTGTGGTTGAATTTTTTAAATTCATTTTGATAATCTGTATTATAATTGGTGTGTTTAGACTACTAACATTAATGTTATTTTATCATCAGGTTAAGTCAACCGTTTTATTACTTTGCCATTTTTGTTTTTAGGATTTTTATTTATCTGTTCTCACTTTCCCATTCTTCTTTTGGGTATTTGAATATTTAGAAGCGTTACATTTTACTTATTAATTGATTTTTGGTTAATATCACTTTGTATTGCTTTTTAATGGTTTCTCTAGGAATTAAAATATACATGCCTAAGTTTTTATAGTCTTCTTAGAGTTAATATTTTACCACTTCATCTAAAACATAGAGGTCTTACAACCTCATAGGCCTCTTCTCTTTTGCCCTATAATTTCCAAGTGTGTTATATCTATATACATGAAACTCTCTCCCTAGATAATGGTATAATTTTTATTATACCCATGAAATATGTATTTTAAAATGTTAAAGATATAAACATGTATTACATTTTCCAACCTGTTTACCATTTGTGTTGCTCCTCTTTCATACCTGAAGTTCCATGTTTTCCTCTGGTATTATTTTCTTCACTTGAAAATTTTTATTTAGTATTTATTTTAGGGAAGAACCATGGAGACAAATCCTCCTAATTTTCTTCATCTGAGAATGTCTCTTTTTTTCTTCCAGCACCTCCCCCATGGCTACTTTCCATATAGCACACGTATGTTTATTGCAGCACTATTTGCAATAGCATAGCCATGGATCCAAACCAGATGCCCATCAATGATAGACTGGATAAAGAAAATGTGGTACATATACACCATGGAATACCATGCAGCCGTAAAAAGGAATGAGATCATGTGCTTTGCAGGGACATGGATGAAGCTGGAAGCAATCATCCTTAGCAAACTGACCAGGAACAGAAAACCAAACACTGTATGTTCTCACTCACAAGTGGGAGTTGAACAATGAGAACACATGGACACAGGGAGAGGAACACACTAGGGCCTGTTGTGGGGTGGGAGTTGAGGGGAGTGAACCTAGAGGATGGGTCAGTAAGTATAGCAAACCGCCATGACACATGTATACCTATGTAACAAACCTGCACATTCCGCACATGTACCCCAGAACTTAAAAAACAAACAAACAAACAAACGCCTGTAATGCCAGCACTTTGGGAGGCTGAGGTGGGCGGATCACGAGGTCAGGAGATCGAGACCATCCTGGCTAACAGGGTGAAACCCTGTCTCTACTAAAACTACAAAAAATGAGCCGGGCATGGTGGTGCACTCCTGTAGTCCCAGCTACTCGGGAGGCTGAGGCAGGAGAATGGCGTGAACCCGGGAGGCAGAGCTTGCAGTGAGCCGCGATAGTGGCACTGCACTCCAGCCTGTGACAGAGCGAGACTCCATCTCAAAAAAAACAGAAAAACAAAAAAACAAATCAACAAACAAAAAAACTGTGGCACTTCCCTTTAGCTCACCCTCTCTCCTGGGTTGCCATGGTAAGATGTGCTTGCTTCCCCTTCACCTTCTGCTGCGATTCTAAGTTTCCTGAGGCCTCCCAGCCGTGTGGAACTGTGAATCAATTAAACCTCTTTATCAAAATAAATTACCCAGTCTCAGGTAGTTCTTTATAACAGTGTGAGAATAGACTAATACAGATAGTCTCAGCTAGGTAGCCACTAACTAGTTGTAACCACTAGAAGAAAAGTGCAAATATTCCTTAGTATCAGAAGTACACACATGCACATAAAATGCATAGAAGACAGAATGCAGAGTGTTGACTTAAAGAAAGTCCAAATCCCTAGACTATATAACATAAAGCAATGTGACTAAAACAAGATCAAACATTTTGGTTCTATCAATAAAAGTAAATGGGCTTAACTCACTTATTTAAAAAAGAAATTTTGAGAGATTTAACTACAAAGTAAAAACCAAGATTTTATCATGCATGAAAGACTCATTTAAAAACATATAAAACATTGAAAATAAATATATAGGCAAACATCTATTCAGTATACATCAGTAAAAGAAATCAGGGACCATGTAATTCAGACCAAAAAGTTTTAAGCAAGTAGAAATTATAGGAGATGCAATAAGAAATGGGTAAAACACACTATTGATAGAAGACTTTATTTTTGCTTCTTTTAGCCCATAAGAGATCAGTGTAGAAAACGGAAAAAGATGGAAGACCCAAGTGATTTGTTTAACAGGATCAGTATGATTGATACATGTTGAACTCCGTAGCCAGAAAATAGAGTATACACATTTTCCCCACCCTCTCTTAAATAACTGTGTCAAAGAGGAAATACAAATCCAAATTGTGGGCTATTTAGCAAATAACAATAATAAAAAACATTGCCTATGAGAAGCTATGGAAGATTGTTAATACAGTGCCCAAAGGGAGGGGAAAAGTCTTAGCTGGGCATGCTAGCTCATGCCTGTCCTCCAGCTACTTGGGAGGCTAAGATGGGTGTATCATTTGAGGCCAGGAGTTCAGGACTAGCCTAGGCAACATAGTGATACCCCATCTCTAAAATAAAATAAAATAATAAAATAAAATAAAATAAAATAAAATAAAATAGTGAGACATGATGCCATGTGCCTGTAACCCAGCTACCTGGGAGATTGAAATGGGAAGATCACTTAAGCTGAGGAGTTCAAGGCTGTAGTGAGCTATGATTACACCACTGCACTCCAGCCTGAGTGACAGACCAGGATCTCTATCTCTAAAAACAACCAAACCAAACCAATAAATAGCCTTAAATAATAAACCAGTGGGGGGAAAAAAAAGACACCAGTTGAATTAAACATCTGCCTCAGAAAAGTTAGAACAAGTACAAAAAAGGAAAGCAGATAATATGATTATATACCTGGAAAACCCAAGAGAAGCAATTAAAAATATACTGTCATAATAGGAAAAGTTAGTAAGTTTCAAAATTAAGATATACAAATGAGTAGCTTTCCTATATGGGAGTAAAAACCAGTTAAAAGATATAATGCAAGGGAAGACCTCATTTATAATAGCAGGAAAGCACACTGCCACCAAAGCTCAGACTAAACGTAAAGAAAGTCTGCATCACCCACCCACATGCAGGAAATAAATATAAAAGCTCCACTGAAGGCCCAGAGGACTCTTGAACAAATGGATCATCATGGCGTGTTCTTGGAGAGGCAGTCTAGCATCATAAAGATGGGAGTTCTCCCTATGTTTATTTATAAATTGAACAGAATCCCACTAAAAGTACCAATCGATTTTTAAAAAGTTGAGTAAAGCTAATTGACACACAATCTTCATTATTCACAGATTCCATATCTGCAAATTTGTCTATTAGTTCAAATTTATGGGAACCCTCAAATCAATACGCATGGCACTTCCCTGGTCATTGGCCGACATGCAGTGTGGCAAATTATTTGAGTCACCTATGCATGCTCTTAGCTGAGGTCAAACAAGGTGGTGCTTTGCCTTCTTCTTTCAGCTTTCACACTGTAAGCAGGAGTCCGTTTGTGGTCTATTTAGTGCCACTTTTTTCTGTGTGTTTTTGTGCTTTTTGTTGGTAATTTCACGATATAAAGTGACACCCAAGTATAATGCTGAAGAGTTGTCTAGTGTTCCTAAGTACAAGAAGGCTGTGACGTTGGAGAGAAAGTACATGTGTGAGATAAGCTTTGTTCAAGGCATGAGTTATAGTGCTATTGGATATGAGTTCAATAGTAATGAATCAATGTGATATTGCATAAGGTGTCCTTATACAGAAACATATATAAAACAAGGTGATGTATTGATCAGTTGATGAAAATATGACTAGAGGCTTCCAAAAACCTTATTCTGTATTTCTACTAGAAGCAATGGTCCAATATTTGCTAAGTCTGTGTTCATGGTGACTTTATAGAAAATAACTACCAGGAATAATGAGAATTGACTGTATATGTGTATATGAATACATACACACACATATCTGTATTTTCAGAATCTACCCACTTTTGAATGCTTCCACTGCTACCCACCGTCACCCTTCTGAGATCATTGCAATAGCCTCCTTACTCCTGTCCCATTCTTGCCCTCCTAAAGTCTATTATCCATGTAGAATCCAGAGCATGTCCTCAAAACATAATTCAGATTATATTCTCCAGCTCAAAACTCTCTGATGTCTCCTCTTACTTAAGAATTCAAAGTCTTTGCCATGGCCTATAAGTTCTATATACCTCTGAGAAACTACTTTCCACCCAACCCCTCTCTACCTCTCCAGCCAGTGGCCTCCTTGCCATTCCCTAAAGGACCATGTATAGTCCTCTCTCAGGCCTTTGCAACTGAGGTTTTCTCTGCCTCAGCTCCATGGCTTAGTCCCTCATTGCATTTAGATCTTGAGTTACATGCAGCTTGTTAGCAAGGCTCTCCTTGAACACCCTACATAAAGTGGCACATTTCTGTCACTCTACAACTCCATTATTCTTTATTTTTCTTTATAAGATTGTCACTATCTGAAATATTATGCACTTATTTGTGTATTGTCTGTATACCCTGAGTAGAATGTAAGCTTGATGAGATTTTTCTCACTTCTTTATCCCTATCGAGTAGCATTGGAAATAAAGATTTGCTGAATAAATGAATAAAGGGTCAAAAAAGGAAAGAATAAATAGTGAGATATCTCTATGTTCATGAATAGAAATGGTTTATATTTTAGAGACATCAGTTCTCTCCACATTTATTCTATGCAATTTCAATAAAAATTCAACAGGGTTTTCAAGGGTTGACAAAATGATATTAAAAGTTATAAGAATGATAAAATGGCTATAATAGGCAAGACAATTTTGAAAGAGAAAAAAGTTGAGAGAACTTACCCTACCTGATATTAATATGTTACAAAATTATAGTACTTAGTAGAGTGTGATATATATTGATGCAGAATAGATACGGCAGTGGATACATATGTATGTATATATGTTTCTGGGCTTTCTAGCATCAAGCTGCCATTTACATATACAAATATGTAATGCTATGTGTGACATGCTATGTGTGACATTACACATCAGTGGAGAAGCTAGGACAATTGGTTATCCATGTTGGAAAAAATTAGACCCTTACATTATGCCACACTAAAAAAAAATCAATTCCAAAAGAATTAAATATCCAAGTGAGAAAAGAAATAAGAATGTCTCCACCTAATATTCCCAAAAGCAAATCTTGAGATAGGGTTTTGTTTTCAGTAGGTTTATTTTGAAGTAATCACAAGGATTAGGAGTGAGGAACTAGGAAGAGGGAAAGGCTGAGAAGGGAAGCCAACTGGGCTGGTCACCAGTGTGGTCAACTGAGCCTCACTCTTACTGGGGACTCTCTGAAGAACTATAATGAATGATCCTCAGGCTGCCCATCTTAGGAATGGAAGCGAGAGTATTTATTCACTGGATCTGACTTTATTGGTCAAGATGTTCAATGAAGTAAGAAAATATGAAAATATCTTGGTAACCTGAGATTAGGGCAAGATTTCTTAAACAAGATTAGGAAACATAATTATAAAGGATAATACAGACCAATTACACAAGGATAAAATATTCTGTATATCAAAACTTACAATCAAGTGAAAAGACAGTTCAAAAGGTGATATCAAAGAAGCTGGGGAGTTTTAAGAAATGGAGATCAGGTAAGGCCTCTCCATGGAGGAGACACTTGAACTGAAACATGAATAAGAAGAAACCATTCCTACCAGGTAAAAGCATCTTATGTAGAGTCAACATGAAGTGCAAGGGTTCTGAGGCTGAACACTGCTTGGTTTATTCAAGGAAGGCCAGAGTAGCAAGTGACGAGGGAATCATAAAGGATGAGATTTAAGAGCTGATCAGGGGCAGCCTGTGTAATGCTTCATAGGCATGGCAAGACGTTTACTTTTTTTTTCTAGGTTCAACTGGAAAGTTTTCTAGGTTCAACTGGAAACCACTGAAAGTGTATAGCAGTTGGGTGGTCAGCTGTTGAATGGAGAATAGATTCTAGTGGGCAAGAATGAAAGCAGAGAGACCAGTTAGGAGGACTCTGTGGTATTCCACATGCAAGACAATAGGGCTTGGGCTGGGGCAGTGGCAGGGGAGATAAAGAATGGACAAATCTGATATATAGTCTTGGAACTTGATGAGGGAGAGAGTGCGAGGGGTTAGGATAGGGGAAATCAAGCACATCTTCTACATTTTGGCTCAAACTTAGTAAATATAGTGCCATTTACTGAGATGAGGATTACTGATGAGGATGACAAGTTTGGGAATGAGAATCAAGAAATCTGTTTGACACATCAGATTTAAGACATCTGTTAGACTTCAAGTAGAAGTTTGGAGTATGAAGTTGAATTTATGACTTGGCAGTTGAGGAGAGAGAAAAGAAGAGAAATATAGTTGGTAGTCATTCACATATTGATAAAATTCAAAGAACAGGACTGGATGCAATTCCTAGGGAGAGAGTATAGAGACAAGGAAAGCACTCAGGTCCAATCCATGGGGCACTCCAATATGTAGACATGAGGAAGCCACGAAGGGGCCACTACCACCACCACCACCACCGCCACCAATACCACCAATAATACTACCACTATCCACACTACCACCAACATCACCAGCAAGGAGCTCTTAGCCAGTAGAAGATTGGGGTCTTCCAGAAGACAAGAGAAGAGAATGCATCCATCCACATGGTCCAAAGGAGACCACCTTCTCCCAGTTCACTCACCTGATCACAGTCATGCCAATACCTGCCAGGTGTTAGGAGGCAAAGGGCAGCCAACAACTCCCAGTCGGAAAGGCCATGAGCAGGCAATCACTGCAGGCCATTCTCAGACAAGCCACACCAGCTCGATCTCTTTGACTGGAGGAACCAGCTTTTGGGAACAGATCTTTTCAGGCCTGAGGCCTCAGGCTCCTGGCAGGAGATTTGCCTCCCCTTCCACCATTGCTCTCTACACCTGCTGTCTACCCCTGCCTCATCTGTGAAGNTGCCACACTAAAAAAAAATCAATTCCAAAAGAATTAAATATCCAAATGAGAAAAGAAATAAGAATGTCTCCACCTAATATTCCCAAAAGCAAATCTTGAGATAGGGTTTTGTTTTCAGTAGGTTTATTTTTGAAGTAATCACAAGGATTAGGAGTGAGGAACTAGGAAGAGGGAAAGGCTGAGAAGGGAAGCCAACTGGGCTGGTCACCAGTGTGGTCAACTGAGCCTCACTCTTACTGGGGACTCTCTGAAGAACTATAATGAATGATCCTCAGGCTGCCCATCTTAGGAATGGAAGCGAGAGTATTTATTCACTGGATCTGACTTTATTGGTCAAGATGTTCAATGAAGTAAGAAAAATATGAAAATATCTTGGTAACCTGAGATTAGGGCAAGATTTCTTAAACAAGATTAGGAAACATAATTATAAAGGATAATACAGACCAATTACACAAGGATAAAATATTCTGTATATCAAAAACTTACAATCAAGTGAAAAGACAGTTCAAAAGGTGATATCAAAGAAGCTGGGGGAGTTTTTAAGAAATGGAGATCAGGTAAGGCCTCTCCATGGAGGAGACACTTGAACTGAAACATGAATAAGAAGAAACCATTCCTACCAGGTAAAAGCATCTTATGTAGAGTCAACATGAAGTGCAAGGGTTCTGAGGCTGAACACTGCTTGGTTTATTCAAGGAAGGCCAGAGTAGCAAGTGACGAGGGAATCATAAAGGATGAGATTTAAGAGCTGATCAGGGGCAGCCTGTGTAATGCTTCATAGGCATGGCAAGACGTTTACTTTTTTTTTCTAGGTTCAACTGGAAAGTTTTCTAGGTTCAACTGGAAACCACTGAAAGTGTATAGCAGTTGGGTGGTCAGCTGTTGAATGGAGAATAGATTCTAGTGGGCAAGAATGAAAGCAGAGAGACCAGTTAGGAGGACTCTGTGGTATTCCACATGCAAGACAATAGGGCTTGGGCTGGGGCAGTGGCAGGGGAGATAAAGAATGGACAAATCTGATATATAGTCTTGGAACTTGATGAGGGAGAGAGTGCGAGGGGTTAGGATAGGGGGAAATCAAGCACATCTTCTACATTTTTGGCTCAAACTTAGTAAATATAGTGCCATTTACTGAGATGAGGATTACTGATGAGGATGACAAGTTTGGGAATGAGAATCAAGAAATCTGTTTGACACATCAGATTTAAGACATCTGTTAGACTTCAAGTAGAAGTTTGGAGTATGAAGTTGAATTTATGACTTGGCAGTTGAGGAGAGAGAAAAGAAGAGAAATATAGTTGGTAGTCATTCACATATTGATAAAATTCAAAGAACAGGACTGGATGCAATTCCTAGGGAGAGAGTATAGAGACAAGGAAAGCACTCAGGTCCAATCCATGGGGCACTCCAATATGTAGACATGAGGAAGCCACGAAGGGGCCACTACCACCACCACCACCACCGCCACCAATACCACCAATAATACTACCACTATCCACACTACCACCAACATCACCAGCAAGGAGCTCTTAGCCAGTAGAAGATTGGGGTCTTCCAGAAGACAAGAGAAGAGAATGCATCCATCCACATGGTCCAAAGGAGACCACCTTCTCCCAGTTCACTCACCTGATCACAGTCATGCCAATACCTGCCAGGTGTTAGGAGGCAAAGGGCAGCCAACAACTCCCAGTCGGAAAGGCCATGAGCAGGCAATCACTGCAGGCCATTCTCAGACAAGCCACACCAGCTCGATCTCTTTGACTGGAGGAACCAGCTTTTTGGGAACAGATCTTTTCAGGCCTGAGGCCTCAGGCTCCTGGCAGGAGATTTGCCTCCCCTTCCACCATTGCTCTCTACACCTGCTGTCTACCCCCTGCCTCATCTGTGAAGACAGCAGGACATTCACCCTTGGCCAATCTGTATAGTCCTCCTAGGGAGAAGCCCAGCTGCCTCCTGAGAACATGTAGTCTCGAAGCAGCACTGGAATTCCTATTTTACTCCAATAGTGATGGACAGTTTTGAAGCCCATTTGTACGTCCTAACCCAAAACATGTACCCTGAAGGAAGACGGAGTCTTTAGTACAGCTGTGGTCTAATTTACAAGGAAAGAAAGGTTGTGGGAGGGTTGGGAGTGTGAAATAGATAAGTAGAACAATAAAAAGGGAAGCGTGATGAGATCCATAGGATGAGGTCTGGTAAATGGAAGTGGTATAAATAAAGGCCATCCGTATTTTGAGATAAAATAAAATGCAGAAAGTATTTTAATGATGCTAAGAATAATAATTAGCCTATAAACAGTAGCAATGCCTGTAAAATATTATACAAGATGCAGTGTTAAAAGAAAGACACCATCAGCATCCTCACCTAAATACTGAACTGACTTCACTTTATATATTTAGGTGAAGACAAGACGAAAGGAAATCTTAAAATAAAATGATATGGGATCTGGAGCTCATTCAGAATGGAGAATGGGAGAGCTGTAGTTGAAAAATCTATATGCATCCTAGGCCGGGTACGGTGGCTCACGCCTATAATCCCAGCACTTTGGAAAGCCAAAGTAGGTGGATCGCCTGAGGTCAGGAGTTCGAGAACAGCCTAACCAATATGGTGAAACCACATCTCTACTAAAAATACAAAAATTAGCCAGGTATGGTGATGGACGTCCACCTGTAATCGTAGCTACTCAGGAGGTTGAGATGGGAGAATTGCTTGAACCCGGGAGGCAGAGGTTGCAGTGAGCCGAGGTTGCACCTCTGCACTCTGGCCTGGGTAACAGAGCTGGACTCCATTTCAAACAAAAAAACAAAACAAAAAAATCTCTATGCATCCTATTTCACTGTTTTTAGGTGAAATTCATTTCAGGCACCTCTGTTTTTCCCAGTAACATTGAGCTCCATGGGCTTACATTTCTTATAAGGCTAGCTAATGAATTCCACAGACTAGATTTTAAACATGTAAGACTTCATTACTAACAAAAGAAATTGCTGAAGAAGATGAAAGGAAAGGCCCCTCAACCATAGTTGTGGAAGGAGAGAGAACATTCTGCACCACAACACTAACATAAAGAATCTGATTTGACGAAGTGTTAAATTGAGAAATTTCAAAGGAAGATCAGTCTTACTCTCTCGCAAAATATGGAAGTGTGTCTTTTCATAATCGTTACTGATTTGTTCTGTTCTATGTTAACATAAACTTGTCCTTAGGAGAGCTATTTGAAGAGGTCTTGTAATAATCCCACAAAATAGAAAATTATTGCCACTTCTCATGAAACCAATTTCCAAAGAAACCTGTAATTCTGATTGATTGTTTTATTTGATAATTTTTGGGCCTGGCTATAATATTTTAAGTGGTATCTGGATCCCTAAACTGTATAAATGCTTGTAAAATTTTATATTAACTCAGTGGCATTCTGATTCTCTCATATGCAAGTAGGTAATAAATTGACTACAGGTTTCCTTTTAAATAAAGATTTTGAGAATCTTGTCTCATTTAAATTCACTCCAGTTATTATGTAATAGAAAAAAAGATATTCATAGTAATACATAAATTTATACAACGTATAAAACTTTTTTAAAATGCCAGAATTGTATAAAAAATTTTTTTAGTGGAAGAACATTACATAAGACATGAATAAAAGAGTTTTAAAGTCTCTGTTCTTCCCGAATTAACCTTCAAATTCAATGCTTTTTTTTTTTTTTTTTTTTTTTTTTTTTTTGAGACAGGGTCTTGTTCTGTCACCCAGGCTGGGGTGCAGTGGTGCAGTCTCGGCTCACTGCAACCTCTGCCTCCCACGTTCAAGCGATCCTCCTGCCTCAGCTCCTGAGAAACTGGGATTACAGGCGTAANATATTCATAGTAATACATAAATTTATACAACGTATAAAACTTTTTTAAAATGCCAGAATTGTATAAAAAAATTTTTTAGTGGAAGAACATTACATAAGACATGAATAAAAGAGTTTTAAAGTCTCTTTTTTTCCCCTAATAACCTTAAAATTTACCGGTTTTTTTTTTTTTTTTTTTTTTTTTTGAGACAGGGTCTTGTTCTGTCACCCAGGCTGGGGTGCAGTGGTGCAGTCTCGGCTCACTGCAACCTCTGCCTCCCACGTTCAAGCGATCCTCCTGCCTCAGCCTCCTGAGAAACTGGGATTACAGGCGTAAGCCACTATGCCTAGCCGGTTCAATGTATTTCTAATCAGAGCTTTCAGTGGACTTGGGAAGGAGTTGAGAGAGATCTTCTTGAGTTCATTCTAAAATTCACCCCCAATGAGGCATCAGGATGGTTCTGCCTCTGAGCTCTTCTTTCTTTTCTGTAGTCCCTTCAAATACAAAAGAAGAACATAGAATACAGACAGGTAAAGGCACTGTGTAATCAAAGTGGTGATTCAAATCACCATGCCATAATGTGGAGAGTATTTTTTAAATTCCCACTTCAGTTACACAGAAAGGCAAACCCCATGTAGATTATATATGTAAACATTAAAAATGATCAGTTATATCAAACTTCTAGAATCAAATATAGAATAATATTTTTAAAATATTGAGGAAGAAATTGTTGTTGTAAATAAGATATGGAACCCAAGAACCAGTTAGAAAAAGGCTGACAAATTTGACTACATAAAAATTTAAAACTACTCTAGGACAAAAGATTCCCTTAACAAATCTAAAAGAAAAACAACAAATGGACAAAATACTAGCAACACATATGACCAAGATTTAATATATATAACATATAAGATTTCTATATTCATTCAGAATAATAAGAAAAACACCATGACATGAAACACTGAGAGGGCCGGGCGCAGTGGCTCAGGTCACACCTGTAATCCCAGCACTTTGGGAGGTTGAGGTGGGCGGATCACAAGGTCAGGAGATCGAGACTATCCTGGCTAACACAATGAAACCTCGACTCTACTAAAAATACAAAAAAATTAGCCAGGCGTGGTGGTGGGCACCTGTAGTCCCAGCTACTCGGGAGGCTGAGACAGGAGAATGGCGTGAACCCAGGAGGTGGAGCTTGCAGTGAGCCGAGATCGCACCACTCCACTCCAGCCTGAGCAACAGTGCAAGACTCCATCTCAAACACACACACACACACACACACACACGCGCGCGCACACACACACACACACACACAAACAGAGCATTCTCTGACAAAGAGTTGTACAAAGAAGAAACAGAAATGATCAATAATAAATGAAAAATTCCTGACCACACTAAAAATGAAAACCATGCACATTAAAGCAGCCCTGAAATAAGACTTTTATATTTCAATTAAATATGTTTTGTTGTCCAGGTATATTAGTTTAAAAAGCAAGAAAGGACAAGTATGTACAGAATTACTTATTTAAATAAATAAAACTATATTCCAAAATGTGTTAATACATGCATAGTAAAATTCTGGAAAGATAGACACCAATGTTCACAAGAACATCTATTTTAAAATCAGAATAAAAGCAAGATGAAGACAGAATAAAAGCAACATGAGCATTTAAAAAAAATAAATTGCTACCTTAAAAGGCATTCAGGTTTTATCTTATGAAAGGTGTAGAAAAAATGCTCCTGGAACTGACAAACAAATTTAGTAAAGTTTCAGAATATAAAATCTATGCATAAAAATCAGTGGCGTCTTTATACAATAAAAACGTTCTAGCTGAGAATCAAATGAAGAGCACAGTCCCATTTACAATAGCCACAAAGAAAATGAGATCCCTAGGAATTCATCCAGCCAAGGAGGTGAAAGATGTCTACAAGAAGAACTACAAAACACTGCTGAAATAAATCAGAGATGACACAAATAAATAGAAAATTTTTCCATGCTCATGGATTGGAAGAATCAATATAGTTTGAATGAATCTACTGTTTAAACCAATTTACAGATTCAACACTATCCTTATCAAAATAAAAGCATCATTCTTACAGAATTAGAAAAATCTATTCTAAAACTCAGTTGGAACCATAAAAGAGCCTGAATAGACAAAGCAATTGTAAACAAAAAGAACAAAGTTAGAGGCATCACATTGTTTGACTTCTAACTATACTATAAGGCTACAGAAATCAAAATAGCATGGTACTGGTACAAAAACAGACACATAGACCAGTGGAACAGAACAGAGAACTCAGAAACAAACCTGCTCACCTACAACCATCTGATCTTCAACAAAAATAAGCAATGGGAAATGGATTGTCTATTCAATAAATGATGCTGGAATAACTGGTTAGACATATGAAGAAAAATGAAACTGGACCCATACTTCTCATCCTATACAAAAATTAACTCAAGATGGATTAAAGATTTAAATGTAAGACCTAAAACTATGAAAATCCTAGAATAAACCTAGGAAATACCCTTCCTGATACAGGCTTTGGCAAAGAATTTATGGCTAAGTCTCCAAAAGCAGTTGCAACTAAAACAAAAATTGACAAGTGGGACCTAATTAAACTAAATAGCTTCTGCACAACAAAAGAAATTACCAAAAGAGCAAACAGACAGTCTTCAGAATGGGAGAAAATTTTTGCAACTGTGCACATAACAAAGATCTGATATCCAGAATCTATAAGGAACTTAAACAAACCAACAAGCAAAAAACAAAAAAATGCAATTAAAAAAATGGGCAAAGGACATGAACAGACACTTCTTAAAAGAAGACATAGAAGTCACCAAACATGAAAAAAATGCCCAACATCACTAATCATCAGATAAATGCAAATCAAAACCACAATGAGATACCATTTCACACTACTCAGAGTGGCTATTATTAAAAAATCAAGAAAATTACAGATGCTGGCGAGGTTGTGGAGGAAAAGGAATGCTTATACACTGTTGATGGGAGTGTAAAATTAGTTCAACCATTGTGGAAGACAGTGTGGAGACTCCTCAAAGACCTACAGACAGAAATGCCATTCTACTCAGCAATCCTACCACGTTTAGGTATATACCCAAAGGAAAATAATTTGTTCTATCAAAAAGATACATGCACTCATATGTTCCTTATAGTGCTATTCACAACAACAAAGACATAGAACCAATCTAGTTGCCCATCAACAGTGAACTGGATAAACAAAATGTGGCACACATATACACCATAAAATACTATGCAGTCATGAAAAGAATGGACACAGGAAGGGGAACATCACACACCGGGGTCTGTTGTGGGGTGGAGGGAGTGGAGAGGGATAGCATTAGGAGATAGAGTTAATGGGTGCAGCACACCAACATGGCACACATATACATATGTAACAAACCTGCACGTTGTGCACATGTACCCTAGAACTTAGAGTATAATTAAAAAGAAAACAAAAAAGAATGACATCATGCCCTTTGCAGCAACATGGATGGAGCTGGAGGCATTATCCTAAGCAACCTAATGAAAGAACAGAAAACCAAATACTGCATGTTCTTACTTATAAGTGAGAGCTAAACATTGAATACACATAAATGTGAAGATGGGAACGAGAGACACTGGGAACCACTAGATGGGGGAGGGGAGAAGGTGGCATGGGCTGAAGAACCATCTCTTGGGTACTATGCTTACTGTCTGGGTGATGGGGGTTTTGGGACCCCAAGCCTCAGCGTCACACAATTTACCCATGTAACAAACCTGCACATGTACCCTTTAATCTATAATAAAAGGTGAAAAAAGCAAATAATGATAATAAACCTTAGCATTAAAAAATAGTTCATTTGTAACATACAAATTAAGTAAATTCTTATTTATTCTTACTTCTTTTCCCACTGTGTTTTTCCAAAGTAGATTTGTTTTCAACATCCATGGTATCTAGAAAGTGACAGGTAGTGGTCAGAGAACTGTAATTTATAAGTAAAATTTATAAATCTTATGACAATTCACACTGCATGGAAGGCTTGTGTTTATAACAATATTCTGAGTAGAATTTATCTGTCTTCCTTCCAAAGGAAACAGACACTTTATTGATGTCTAAGGTCTTCCTGTAGTTCTCTGAGACTTTGAAACAGCTCTTCATTACTTTTATGCACCAATTTCCTCATTTATGAAACAGGGATAGCAACAGTTATCTTGTTCAACTTTAAAATTTTTATGAATATTAAATATGATCTTATTTACAAAAGTTAATAGGAAATCACTATATAAATCAATGACAGACAAGAAGATACCTTTCAAAACTATGTACTTTTAGATTAAAAGTAGGTATCTGAGTTTTTTTTTTTTTCCTGACAAGTAGCAGGACTATTTGTCTTTTTAGGCTTTCCAAAATTATGACAGTGACACTATTACCTGTGAGTGGAAGAACGAGTTTTTTTTTTCAAGAACAAGGGTGGAACTCACTTTATAAATTCAACACTTTACTATTGATATGCTAATATAGTGAGATACTGCTATGTTTACCAGTGTATTTTCTTTTACCTCCTAACCAAGAGAGCCCATTCTGTTAAATATGACTTTATAGTGATTTCTTGCCTCCCTGCAGTTCCCAAAAGGGTCAGGTTAAGCAAATGCAGAGAACAGGATTCTGGCATGCACTAAACCTGTTCTTTGTCACAGTCATCTCACAGTCAAGAGCAGGAGGAAACGGGGGCTATGATTTCAGACTTCTGAAATTCTGAAGCTTGGGGCTTGTGGGCCCACTTCCTGCTGGTGATCCAGAGACTGCCTGATGCTTTGCTTCAACTCTGATCACTTCCCACATCCCTACCCAGTGTCTGTGATATCCACTGAGCCACTTCCATCCCAAGACCTTAGGGTAGCCTTACCCATCGTATCAGATGCTTGACCACTTTCAGTCCTTGCTTCTTGGCTTCTTGGCACACCTTTTGGAAAACACATGACACAGCGGCACTTCTCATTTTCAGGTCCTTGTAGCTCTGATCCTAAATTGTGATTTGTAAACATTTTTATTTGTGCCCACTCCCCTCCAAGATTCTCCTTTCCCCCAACATTAGTGACTACCCACTCCCCACAGCTAAATTAAGGGATGGGCTCTACCTCCGAAATCTCTTTTTCTTTTGTGGTTCCTCACTGTATTTGTCCCTTCTGTTCATGAATAACCCTGAGAATTTCATCTTGAAATAAAGGGTCAATTAATAGTTGGTTTCAGTGGTGGAGAACACTGGAGGAGCAAAGGCTAGTTTTAGGGAAAAAGGTGGTGTGCTCAGTTTTGGAGGTGTTGACTTTGAAGGTCTTGAGTAACATCGAAGTGGTGAAGTCTAAGGCCTTCAGGACCTCCAACAGGAGCCTTCTGACACTTGGATAAAGAGTTTAGAAGACAGGGCTGGCTGGAGATACACATGTAGGAATCATGAGGTTGTGGGTGGTGACTGAAATCATAGGAGCGGATGAAATGCCTGGGTGAGGGCTTTGTAATCTGGGTGAGTCAGATAAAATTGCTTTTATCTCATGGTCATTTCAGATCCTACAATTTCTCCATCATTCTTTTCTCTCCCTTTTACACTTCCCCCTTCTCACCTCTATTTTTCTCTCATCTTTTAATTCTTTCTCTACATACTTCTCATTGTACCTAATTTTTTACGCCACTCCATTTATAACCCTTTGTATGTATCTCATTCCACCTGTTTTCCTGTTTATATTTCTAGATCTAGTTTCATTATTGAGGTGAACTTCTTTCTACTATCACTTCCTCCTTCTGTTCTCTCTTCTAGCTTTGTTTCTCTGAATGTTATCTTGATTTTTTTTTTTTTTTGAGATGGAGTCTCACTCTGTCACCCAGGCTGGAGTGCAGTGGTATAATCTCAGTTCACTGCAAGACTTGTCTCCCAGGTTCGTGTCATTCTCCTGCCTCAGCCTCCCAAGTACCTGGAGCTACAGGCATCCACCACCATGCCTGGCTAATCTGTTGTGTTGTTAGTAGAAACGGGGTTTCACCATGCTAGCCAGGATGGTCTCGATCTCCTGACCTCATGATCCACCCGCCTCGGCCTCCCAAAGTGCTGGGATTACAGGCGTGAGCCACCGTGCCCGGCCCTTATCTTGATCTTGACTGTTTTTGCAATTTCAATCTTTGTCTTTATCCCCATTTTCTTCATCTATATTCGTCTTTATCTCACAGGTTATTACTTTCATCACCAAATGCCTGCTGTTTGGACACTGACCACATAGCCATCTCTATTACCTTTGTCTGTTCCTTATGAGCTTTCTAACTTGCAAGGCTGTCAATCAATCACCAATTTTATTTTCGTGTTTCTGGTACAATTTCTGAGAAGTATCTTGAAAATTATCCCCCCTCCCCCTCAAAACCTGGAATATTTGAATTCCTTGTCCACTTAGAAAAACTTGAAGCTGACTCTTATATCTTTCCATTTGGTGACTCTTGCCTACCTTTCTCCACTCTTTCCCCTTACTTTATCCACTCAGTGTCTCCTCCCTCCATTCAGGAGCCCAGCTCTTCTTTTTCTTTTGGTTCCCTCAAACCTGTTGAACGCAGCCAGAGTCTGCGCACAAGTCTTTGTGTGTATGGTGTGTATGTGTGTGTGCGTGTGTTTTGGGGGAGAGGTAAGGAAAAGAAAAAAGAGCTTTTCCTCCATGCAAGTGGGAAAACAAAGGTAATTAATAATTAACATCATAATTGACTTCTCCATCATAAGCTAATGGGCTGCATCTCTTCTGACTCTCTTTCTGTATTCATTGGAGGAGCTTTAAATTCACAGGACAATGAAGATAAGCAAGGAAATAATAGACTATAGACAGTGACCAGGAAACCAGGGAACCTGTCTCAATGTGGTCATGCTGAACTATTTTCAGAGCTTAGATGAACTGACAAAAAAATACACCTACATCAATGAGTACACCTCATAGCCCTATTCTATCTGACCACACCTCATTCTCCTCACTTGTCATTTTTCTGCCCATTGCCCTGCTGCTATACATTTTTTCTCTATCTCTTTCATTCGGTGAGCTCATCTCCCTTTGATTTTTCTTGTCTCCTGTGTTGCTTTTTCTGTTTCATTCAATGATGTTCTGTTCTCCTTTATTTCTATGTTTATCCATTTTGCTTCTATCTTTCTAGGTATTTTGTATATTATATAGCTGGCTCCATTCCTATTCTGTCTCTTTGTGATTTTAATTTTTCCCTCCCCATAAAGATTATATGTATTAACCTATATATATACACACACACACGTGTGTGTGTGTGTTTATGTATGTATACATGTTATATGTAACAAATATATGCATGTGTACACACACACACACACACACACACATGCTCGTAGTTATTGCTAAATAAGCTTTCTGGCATCAGGCACTGATATAGTCTCCTGTGAATATTCTGAGTTCCTTGTGCATCTTCTTCGGACTTTGACTTAAATGACACAGCTCTTCTCCTCCTGTCTGTTACATACAACAGTCACCCACCACGAGACACCTGGGTTGCTAGTTTCTATTGTTTCTTTAGTTTTTTGGCCCTGATACTTCTGTACATGTATTTCCTCACCCCAAAATGGATATAGTAAGAGTTAGCCTATGTCTTAAAAATTCTGTGATGATAAAATAAGATCTTATTTGCCAAAATACATTGAAATAACACAATGTAATCCAATTACATGATGAAGGACATCTGCCAAAAACTATACTAATGTTTGAGAGTGTTCGATCTGAAGTTTTTATTTCTGTCTATAATTACATAGTAGGAACAGTTGTCTTTTGAGGCTTTACAATTACAAACGACATTGATGTCAACCCATTTATCACTATAAAAATCTAAGATCTTAGTGTTAATGGGAATGAGAGCAGGTTTTAAAAAAAAGGATACCACAAATTTGCTATTTATTTCTTCTACAACAGCAAAATATCATTACATACATTTAGTCAGTGAGACTCATTCTGTCAAACATGAGTTTATCATAATTTCCTGCCTCTTTCCATTTTCTAAAATGCAGAAAAGAGTTCCCAGATGAACTGGACACAAGGCAGTCAAGGTGCTCAGAATAAAAAGCATCTGGAAACAGCAGCTTTTAATTCAGATTCCTGACATTCTGCAGGGCCAAGTCTTGGCATCCTAATCTTCTTTACCTGACCCACGTCTTAGGGATGAGCTGCAGGTTTCCTGAAGTTCTTCTCCATTACTCAGCTCTGAAAAGTCACAGCTGCTGAAACCTGCAGAAAAAAAAAATTCCTTAACAGTCTTAGTCTGAGTCTTAGGGAATTTTCTAAAAGAAAATTCTTTAAAAAGAATTTAAATTCTTTAAAAAAGTCGGCAGGGAATTCTTTAAAAGAAAAACTGAACAAGAGAAGCTTGTGTAGGAGGGGGAGAAATATTCCTACCACTAGGCTCCCCTTTGGCTTTGATCATCTGACCTGTTGGTCAAGATTGCTCCAGGAGCCCTCTCTGAGGCTGGGGCTGGGGACGACGTTGTTTCTTAAACTTCTTATCCTTTCATTATTAGTTTGCACATACTTCTGCTTCCATCTCAGTTTCTTATCCAAGGGAACCATGGAAGCAACATCTTAAAGATGTCAGAGCCTCCATCAACTGGGCCCTGAATAACTGTGTGGACACCCCTTCCACTCAGGAACTACTTTATTTATGTGAGTGAAAAATAAACTTCTATTGAACTTGTGCCTTTGAACATTTTGAGATTTATGTTTTATACTAGCCCAACTCATCTAGTTGAAAATGTAAAATGCCTCCATCTCAAAAAAAAAAACAAAAAACAGAAAATATAAAATGCAAATCATCTAAAATCCCAACAAATTAATTTTTTATTTTAAAGGATATAACAAAAAAACTGAATGTAGCTTTTTGTGGCAAAGAAAGACATTTGTTACATCAAGAGTTTTTAATTGCTCTTACGTCTCTTCCTGTTGGGTATTCCCCAAGTAGATGTACTTCTAGAAGTCACACGATCTAGAAAGTAAAGGAAAACCAAATCAATAATATCTAACTAAAAGATCTATAAGTCTTATGACTGCTTACACTGTTGACAGAATTTGGACTGCAAATATTCTCTGAGGATCATTTCTGTCTCTTCCCATCTAAGGGAAAGGGATTACTATGAAATGGAGCACAGACCCACAATCCTTTAGCCGTAATTGCAAAATCAGTGACCTTTCCTTTTTTTTTTTTTGAGACAGTGTCTCACTCTGTCAGCCAAGTTGGAGGGCAGTGGTGTAATCTTGGCTCACTACAGTCTTGACCTTCCAGGCTCAAATGATCCTTCCACCTCAGCCTCCCAAGTTATTGGGACTACAGGCATGCACACCATGTCCAGCTAATTTTTTGTATTTTTTTGTAGAAATGGGGTTTGCCGTGTTGCCCAGGCTGGTCTTGAACTCCGGGGCTCAAAAGATCCACCTGCCTCAGCCTCCCAAAGTGTTGGGATTACAGGCGTGAGTCACCACACCGGGTCTCAAAGATATTTTAATAAACAATATTGTTTTCATAGGTTTGCAGTTAACTAATTTGGCAGTGAATCTGGACTTGAGTTGCCATGAGTCCATGTAAAATCTTATCATATTTCGTGTGAATATTTATATAATTTGCTGTATAAACATTAGTATATTTGAGAATGGGATTCTTCCTGGATCCTACTGAGGTATTTTGTTGTATATAGAATATAAATCACATTGTCTAAAATAATAAAACATTTTTTGAACTTTGAAGTACATCTAGTTTTGAAGGTTTTATAGAGGATTATGAATGTTTATTAAGAATTCAGGCTGTTAGTCTTGTCTCTTCCCATAACTTTTCATATATGATGTGCAAAGAAAAGAGATCCTTAAGTGTGCTTGAGTTTCCCCATCTGTCAAATGGGGGGAACAATAGTTATCTTGCCCACATTTTAGGTTGTTGTAAAGATGCAAGAAGATCTTATTTACAAATACATTTTCAAATATCACTATTTGGCCAATTTCATGTTGGGGGCCATCTGTCAAAAGCTATGAATTGAATTTGATGTTAAGAACCAGGAGCCTGTCTTTCTGTCAATAACTAGAGAGTATGACCAGAAGCTTTGGAATTTTGAACAAGTTTGTGACAAAATCAAGCAATAACAGACTAATGTACCTTCTCTTCTCTATAAAACAGGGAATGGGCAGAAGTAGAAATCACTCCATAAATCCAATACTTTGGAGTTAATAGGTCTGGCAGTGATATGGTTTGGCTGTGTCCCTACCCAAATCTCATCTTGAATTCCCATGTGTTGTGGGAGGGACCTGGTGGCAGGTAATTGAATCATGGAAGCAGGTCTTTCCTGTGCTGTTCTCATGATAGTGAATAAGTCTCACAAGATCTGAATGATTATATAAGGGGGAGTTTCTCAGCACAAGCTCTCTTCTCTTGTCGGCCGCCAGGTGAGACGTGCCTTTCACCTTCTGCCATGATTGTGAGGCCTCCCCAGTCATGTGGAACTGTAAGTCCATTAAACCTCTTTCTTTTGTAAATTACCCAGCCTCAGGTATGTCTTTATCAGCAACATGAAAAAGGACTAATACAGGCAGTATGTAGTAAACAGGGCACTGCCACTCAACCACAACCATCTTGTTAAGTCTGAATTTAGAGTCACTTCTTTCTTTGCATTTTTCAAAATGACCAGATGAGTTAGATGCAGAGAACTGGCTCCTGGATAGCTGTTGTGCGTGCTCAGAGCACAGTGTACCAGGAAGAGATGCTCTGAAGTCAGAGCCCTGGAGTCAAGGGGGCTGTTCTTACCCTTCTCACCATGCTTGCTTCTCAGTGCCCTGCTTGAGACTTCTGGGGGCGCCTCCTCCTCACTGGAGTCTGAAAAGTTGTAGTCTTGTCCTATCACTGCAGAAAGGAGCAAATGTCCTTTGGAGGTCTCAATGTATGATAAGGGAACCAAGCCAGAAGAATATTCTATGAAAGGGAAACTAGGAAAAATTTGCGATGCTCTGAAATTTCAGGGCAAGAATGTCCGTGCCCTCAAACCTCCATGATCTGCCTTTTGATTCAAATTTTTGTGGCTCAAGGTTAGTATTTTATCCCTCACTGTCACCTGAGCCTGAGGCTGAGAAAATTTTAGCCCTAGTGGGCATCTCTGCTTTGTCTTGGCTCTCTGTCTTCTTACACCACATTATCTTTCTTTCTTTACTTGTCTCTTTGTGGATTTGTTGTGTTTTTTGTATATGGATTTGTATTTATTTATAAATTTGCTTCTCTCTCAGGGCAACCATGGAAGTCTAGGATCAAAGAAGGCAGATCTTCTACTTGCCTGCTTCCCTGAAGAACTGCTTGAAACAGAGTCCAACCTCTCCCCATCTAAAATCCTTGACATATTCAGTTGAAAAAAATATATACTTCTACCAAAAAAAATAAAACACCTTTTCTTGTGTTGGAGTCATTGACTTCTTTGGGTTCATATGTTATAGCAGTTAGCCAACCTAACTAATACAAAAGTTAAAATAGGAACCATTGAAATTTAAAGCAAATTTATATTTTACTTTGAAGGATATAGCAAGGAATTAGACTGACTCTTTCGTAGAAAATATTGTTCATTTATAACCATGAAGAGTTGTTATTTTCTCTTACCTCTTTTCCTAAACATTTCTCTGAATATAGATGATTTTCTGTAATCTGTGGGCTCTGTAAAGTAAAAGGGAGAAACCCGTTATTTGTATGCAAGAGACTTATAAATTCTATGACAACTGACACGGCAAATGGGCTTGGGTTAACAAGAAAGCTTTTTTTTTTTTTTTTTTTTTTGAGATGGAGTCTTGCTCTATCACCCAGGCTGGAGTGCAGTGGCGTGATCTTGGCACACTGCAGCCTCTGCCTCCCGGGTTCAAGTGATTCTCCTGCCTCAACCTCCTGAGTAGCTGGGATTATAGGCACGCGCCACCATGCCCAGCTAATTTTGTATTTTAGTAAAATGGGGTTTCACCATGTTGGTCAGACTGGTCTCGAACTCCTGAACTCAGGTGATCTGCCCGCCTTGGCCTCCCAAAATGCTGGGATTACAGGCGTGAGCCGTCACATCCCACCAATAATGAAATTTTGATGAGCATTTTTCTCTCTCTCCTTCTAGTGAATCCAGTTCTGGAGGTTCAGGGTCATAATGTTGGGATCCTGCCCAGCAATCCCTGTAATCCTCTGTGTGTATTATTTGGAAATGCCTCTTTTTTATTAATTTTTTTCAACTTTTATTTTAGGTTTGGGGATAAACGTGAAGGTTTGTCACATGGGTAAATGTGTGTCACAGGAGTTTGTTGTACAGATGATTTCGTCATGCAGGGATTAAGCCCAGTACTCAATAGTTATCTTTTCTGCTCCTCTCCCTCCTCCAACCGTCCATCCTCAAGTAGACCCGAGTGTCTGCTGTTTCCTTCTTTGTGTTCATAAGTTCTTATTATTTAGATCCCACTTACAAGTGAAAACATGTGGTATTTGGTTTTCTGTTCCTGTGTTAGTTTGCTAAGGATAATAGCCTCCAGCTCCATTTATGTTCTCTCAAAATACATGATCTCGTTCTTTTTCATTTTTTTTTTGAGACAGGGTCTCACTCTGTCACCCAGGCTGGAGTGCAGTGGCACAGTCGTAACTTACTGCAGCCTCAATTTCCCAGGCTCCAGTGACTCTCTCACCTCAGCCTCCCAAGCTTTTTTTTTTTTTTTTTTTTTTTAATGGAGTCTCGCTCTGTCACCCAAGTTGTAGTGCAATGGCATGATCTCGGCTCACTGCAACATCCCTCTCCCGGGTTCAAGTGATTCTTCTGCCTCAATCTCCTGAGTAGCTGGGACTACAGGTCGAATGCCACCACGCCCAGCTAATTTTTGTATTTTTAGTAGAGACAGGGTTTCACCATATTGGCCAGGATGGTCTCGAACTCCTAATCTCGTGATCTGCCCATCTTGGCCTCCCAAAGTGCTGGGATTACAGGAGTGAGCCACCGCACCCAGCCCATGCCCGGCTAATTTTTATATTTTTGGTAGAGATTGAGTTTCTCCATGTTGTCCAGGCTGATCTCAAACTCCTGAGCTCAAGCAACCCACCTGCCTCAGCCTCCTAAAGTGCTGGGACTGTAGGTGTGACCCACCGTGCCTGGTTGTAAATGACTCTTAAACACCACTAGCTCCCATTTTCTCACATATAAAGCAGGGATAAACTAGTTACCCTACCTCCCTGTTAAGGTTTTTGTGATGGGGAAATGAAGGTTCATTTACAAAAGCCCTGTGAAAAATCACAATGTAAGCCAATGAGTGAACTATAATTTGGGTTTGGGTGTAGCCGAAGTCCCCCCTTTTTTGTTTCTCCATTAATAATTAAATAGCAGCACAAATTATTCTTTGAAGACTTTCAGAGCTTGTAATTAAGACAATATTATCAATGAATAAAGGAAGACTGTGCTTATCATGCTCTATCAAATATAAAGGGTAGTAGTAGAGAGTAAGTACATTATTTCAACCCTTAAAATAATAACTCTTGATAGTTTGTTGTTAAAAAAGACTGTTATTTTACTAGAATATTTTTGCTACATTTTCAATGTATCAGTCAATTGAACCAATCCAGTTTAACCAGAGTTTATAATGTCTTCCTAATGTCTTCCGTTTCTCAATAGGGCCAGAGAGGTTAAATGTAGAAAGTGGTATTCTAGAATTTACAGAATCAAGGCATAAGGAGACCACTCGGAATGAAATTAATCAAGAAAACAGAATTCTGGATTTGTACTCTGGATATTCTGCAGCCTCGGGTTGCAACTCTAATATTCTTACCTGGTACAGTCTGGGGTCGTGAGCAAGTAGCTTCTTGGCCCTCCTTTTCCTCATTTGATTCTAAAGAGTTGTCATTATTGATCACTGCACAGAAGAATGGGATTCTTTAGAGGTCTCAGTGTGTGACCAAGGAATCAATTCAGTAGGAAATTCCCTAATAAGAAAACCTAGAAAACCTTGAAAATGCGTGCAAGTCCTCGCCTGTACACAGGCCACGCTTGTCTTGATCCTTTCAAGCTACCTGCATTGTGGGTTAGCGATACTCCATTCTTGTCTCCGGAGGGAAATTTTGGTTTGCTTGGCCTTTGCCTTCCCACACTCCTTTTACTTCTTATCCCTTCTACTTGCCACTCCACATTTCCTTTGTTTCTGCTTCTGTTTTTCATGCAGGGAGACCTTGAAGATCTTCTGTTAAAGATGTGAGCCTCTTCTACCTCCCACCAACACAGTGCCTTCCTGAATTGTTTACAAGGCTGAGAAATAACTTCCTCTTGTGTTTGAGCCAAAGACATATTTTGGGACTAATTTTTAGAGCAGTTTGCTTACACCAAGATCAAAGTTAGAGTACGTACTGTCTAAAAACTAATGCAAATTTACATTTTACTTTGAAAGATGCAGTGAGCAATTAGAATGAATGTATTACTACATTGTTATTGTGTAACATCAAGATGAGGTTCTTCTTTGCTCTTAGGTCTTTCCCTAGTGTATTTTCCCTAAAGTGGCATGTTTCTAATATCCCCTGGATCTAGAAAGTAAAGGGCAAAACAAATCAACCAATTTGCACACTAAAAAGTTATAAATCTTATGACAACTCATGCTGCAAATAGGATTGAGATAATAAAAGATTTTAATAATGTTTCTGTCTTTCATTTCACACAGGAAGTAACTCCGAATCCAGGACACTAGTCTTATCTTCCCTTTAATTTATCATGAGATTGTGGAGATGACTTTGAAACATTTATGTAATTGTGTTCTCTCTTCTAGGAAACAAGGATGAGAATCTCTATTCTGTTTACCCTTTTAAGGTTATCGTAAATTTAAAAGTAAGACAATTTGCAAAAGTCTTTTGAAAAATCACTAAATGTGCCATGACTTGCTGAAGAACTCTGTCAGTAACAATACTTCAGGTTTCAGAATACATTATCTCAGGTGTTTATTTTTGCCAACACCAGATAGTTGGATGAGATGTCTTTTGACCCTATTCAAAGTTTGTGATCAGATGACAATAAGATCTTCCCATAAAGGAATATTCAGCTTTCTATTCTCTATAAAAGTCACTATATAAATCTAACATTATATAGACATAGCAACTAGTTAGTTTTAAAAACAAACTCATCACTTTGCTAGCCTATTCCTGCTATATAATCAATGTATGGGTATGAATATTGATTAATAGAATCCATCAAGAAAGAAGGCTAATTCTCAAAAATAAGTTTATAACAATTTCTTGTCTCTCTGCATTTTCCAAAAAGGTCAAGTAAAATTAATGCAAAGAATGGGATCCCAGGATAAACTGGACCCATTGTACAGAATGAGCTCAGAATAAAATGCATCAGGAAACAGTAGCTCTTAAATCAGATTCCCACAGCCCAAGTCTTGCTCTCCCAAACTTCCTTACCAGGCTCATTTCTCAGTGGTGAGATGAAGACTTCTGGGGGCTCATCAACATCGGTGGATCCTTCAGAGTCCTCACTGCTGATGACTGCACAAAGGAGCAAAAACCATTAAGAGTCTCAGGGTATGACCAAGGAGTCCACCCACCAGGAAATTCCACAAATAGAGCACTAGGAAGACCCGGGAAGCTAAGTTAACTCAAGACCCTGGAGTGCTCCTGGAATGCATGCCACCTGCAGTTTGTTCCAGGTTCTTAACCAAAAGCTGATAAAATTGACACACAGAAGGCAGTTGTGCCCATCCACTGACACTGTTCTTACCCCAACCCTCATTCTACTTTTTTCTTTCACTCTCATTTTACTTCTCATCTTTCTTCTTTGTTCTGCCATCTCCCCTGCTTCTGCCTCTGTTTCTGGTGATGGTGTCTCTTTATACCTCTCTTTGTCTGGTATGTTTCTCCCCCCACCTCCTCTTGTGAATATCTTGGCTCCCTGATCTTTTTTTTTTTTTAAACTCCTCTCCCACGACTCCCTCTTTTACTTTATTTTATTTGTATTTATTTTTATTTTTTCCTTTTTTCTTTCTTTTTTTTTTTTTTTGAGCCAGAGTGTTGCTCTGTTGCCCAATCTGGAGTGCAGTGGCAGAATCTTGGCTTACTGCAACTTCCACATCCCTGGCTCAAACGATGCTCCTGCTTCAGCTTCCTAAGTTGCTGGGACTACAGACATGTGTCATCTTGTCTGGCTAATTTTCATATTTTTTGTAGAGATGGGGTTTCGCCATTTTGCCCAGGCTGATCTCGAGCTCCTGGACTCAAGTGATCCACCCGCCTTAGCCTCCCAAAGTTCTGGGGTTACAAGCATGAGCCAGCCCTCTCTGACTTCGGAAACAGCCTCTCTGACATTCTTACTGATTACCTCCATTTCTGTCTTCTGGTATTTTCCCAGCTCCCAAGGACTTTCTTCTGTCACGCTGAAGACTCACTGCATCAGGTACCAGCCCCTTTCCCTTCCTGCCTCCATCCCAGATACCTGCACTGCCCCGATGGGCCCTGATGAAGTCCCCGACCCCCTTACCTGGTAACCTGTGACACAGTTACAACTTCTCCCAGTCAGCCTTACCTATTATGTCAGATGCCTGGGCTTGGCATTCAGCATTTGAAGTAAAATATGGCTTTTCCTTTTTTATATCCACCAGTCGCACAGAACAGGAATTAATTTGGATTCCATGGTTGTGTGGCTCTGCCCCTGGGCCAAATTGTAATAAATGAAGAATTTTCATTTGTCTCCCCAGTGGACCTCCTTCACTATCATTAATAATTCCTCCTCTCTGCAATTTCACTCCTGGGGCTTCACCCCACCTCCCTGTTTTTCCTTTTGCTCAACTCTGTCCCTTCCTTTGTGCCTCTCTTGGCTCTGTTTTGTTTTTTACCTTTCCCTTTCCCTACTCTTCTCATCCTTCGATGGTTAATATTTTGCCTTTTTTTAAAAAATAGAAATTATAATGGTAGCATAAGACAGATGAATAAAGGTGGGTTTTGAATGATCACAAAGGAAGTAAATCACTTTGATCAAAAAACAAATTACCAATACCCCAGAGACCTCCTCGCGACACTTCCCACTAACTGTTCCAACTTGCTCAAAGCCAACTACCATCGGGGTTTCAAACACCGAGATTAATTTTGCTTGCTGTGTAATTTATATAAATTGAATCATCTCTTTTCTCTCGCTCTTTCTCTCTCCCCCTACTTCTCTCTCAATGTATATAGATCTCCCCAAAGAAGCCAAATCCCCCAAAATTATATGTATATTTTATTCAACATGCTTGTGAAAGTCATCTGTATTCATTTTGAATAATTATTTTCACTACTAGATAGTATTCCATTATAGAAATAAGCCATGGATTATTTATTCATTTGTGCAATTTCAAGCATTTAGCTTCTATGAATAATGCTGCCCTGAGCATTCTTTTCTATGTGTTTTGGTAACATAACACACATTTCTGTTGGTTTCTGTTGAGGAATGTAATTGTTGAGTTATAGGGTATGTATATTTTCAGCTTTGGAAGATTACCCCCAACTGTTTTCCCAAAAGCAGAGATGAAAGAAAGAGAGCTTGGCAAATTCCAGTAAGTAAAGGAAGCTTAGTGTGGTGGGAATGTGGCATGAAGGGGTGAGAAGAGGGTGATGGGGAATGTGCAGGTGCGTGGTAGGCATCCTTCAATTCACCACTCCAAGCAGTGTTGACCTACTGCTAAGGGCCACATGAAGGCACTGGGTTTCAAACAGGAGAGTCATATCAATTGGTTTCTATTTTGGAAAATCCATTCAGCTGAGGTGCAGACTTGAGAGGAGCAAGATTGGGGGCCAGACAGGAGACTGTTCCTCTAATTTTAGTGAGAGTGACAGGGATCTAGATTAGGATGTTTGTGCTGGAGATGAAGAGAAATGGACAAGTTAGAGATATTTTAAAGTTGGGATTGACAGAAGTGGCAAATGAAATGATGATTGTTTTAAGCCACTAAGTTTCAGGATGGTTTGTTACATTACACAGCAATAGATGACAGATGCAGCTTTTGAAGAGAGATGTTCTTCAGGTCTTTAAATAAAGGTCTTCAGGCAATTGGGGAAAGGAGTCAAGAGGACAGGTCTGAGTTGGAGATGTATGTTTAGAAATCAACAGATCCTAGATGGTGATTGAGCCATGGAGAGGAAGTGATGCCTGAGGAGAGGCCTCTTGTAATCTGGGGGTGGAGATGGAGTCACAGGGGCCATTTCGATAAGGGGGCAGCTGGTCCTCCATAGTAATAGGACAAGCCCTGTGCCTCCTTTCCAGTTCTTGTCTCCTCAGATCAGAGAATGTCTTGATTTGTCTTCTCTCTTCCCTTCTTTGCGTGATCCACTCTCTACCAATTTTTCATTCACTGGCCTTTAACTTATTTTCCGCATACTTCTCTTTGTGCCTCCCTCCATTTTTCCTATTTCTTGGTATTTTTTTCCCCTCTATATTTTTTTCTATTCGTACTCTTTTTATCTATGCTTTTTAAAAATTACTGTCTCTTAGAGTCAGAACTAGGGTGAGATGAAGGTGGTACCTTGGGTGCCTTGAAATTTAAGGAAGCTCAGTCTCACATGCCAACTGAGATCTCCTTACATACTGTGCCCTGATGGCCTCCCTGCCTCACCTCGTGCCAGGCCTGTTGTCCCCTACGTAATGTTGCATCTCTGTTACATTTCCTACCTGCTTTGAGTCGGCCTTTATTTCTTAATTATTAATGTTACCTCTGCAAGCTTCTTCTATGTCACTTTTTTTCTCCAAAAACACTTTTGCATCTGATGTGTCAGCGCTACATCACTTTTTGTCTTTCTATATCTTCCTCATCTCAAACATTCCAGTCATTAGCAAAGGTCTCTTCCAGTGCCATTGTCTACCACACCAGAGTCCCTCCACTTGCCATTCTTTCCTGAAGGTCTTTCACCTGGGCTTCCTTCCTTTGCAAATCTGACAAGCAGCATCATGCATAATTTCTATGTTTTCATGATAACTTTTGAAAAGTAACTTGCAACATATTTCTATTCATCAACTCCACAACATGGCAATGTACGGATACCATGTCACTTTATCTAAAATCTGTTTCACTCATACACGGTTGGTCCTTGAACAACGAGTCCACTTGTATGCAGATTCTCTTCCACCTCTGCCACCCCTGAGATGGCAAGACCAGCCTGTCCTCTCCTTCCTCTTCCTCAAACTACTCAATGATGAGGATGAAGATCTTTATGATTATCTATTGCCACTTAATGAATAGTAAATATATTTTCTCTTCCTTATGATTTTCTTAATAACATTTTCCTTTGGAGATCTTACTTCATTGTGAGAATACAGCACATAATACATATGGAAAATATGTGTTATCATCTGTTTATGTTAGCAGTAAGGCTTCTGGTCAACAGCAGTTAAGTTTTGGGGAAGGTAAAAGTTATGTGCAAATTTTTGACTGTATAGGGCATTGGTACTCTTAACCCCCCCACCCAGTGTCCAGGGGTCAACTGTATTTTGTTATTTAATATTCCCTAGTTAACCTCTTTTGTATTCTTTCTTCTTGCATTCTCTAACCAGGGACAGTCCCTCCGTTAAAAAGATTCACTCTCTTTTTCCCTTCCATCTCATACCTGTTAAAAGCAGCCAGAGGCTGTGAACAAAGTCTGTGTGTCTTGGGTGGGAGTAGGCAGTTAGTATAAGAAAACAAAGGAAAGTTTTGTGCTTATAGAGAAATAAAGATATAATTAGAAAATTGGGGAGAAGCAGAGCAAGATGGCAGAATAGGACTCTCCAGCCTTCCTTCCCCTGCAGAAACACTGATGTGAACAACTACCTATGCATGAAAACACCTTTGCAAGAGCTGAGGAAACCAGATGAAAGATCACAGCACGTGGGTGTAACACAGAAATAAGAAGGAGTACATTGAAAAGGGCAGGAAGAAAAGTTTCACTGTGTCACCTTCTCCAACTCCAGGAAGCACAGCACTGAGAGAGATACCATATGCTTGGGGAAAGGAGAAGGAAGTGAGCACAAGACTTTGCCTTAGACCCAAACCACAGAAACGTCTTCAATAAAATCGGGCTCCCAAAGCCCCAGACTCTAGCCAGTACCCATGGTCGGAACCTCCAAGCTCACCTTGACCCCAACCTAAATCTTGCAGCCCCAGGATTCGGTCCAGCCCTGCAAACTCAGTCTCCAGCCTCCTACAGCTCTATTTCAGCCTCAATGACCCCACGATCCAGACCAGACTGAGTGACAAAGTGGACCCAGTGGCACTGGGCTTTAGGCCCATCCCAGCAGCAAGCTGGCTTCAATAGCACTGGGCTTCAGGCCTGAAGTGCCTAAAGAAGCCTGCACCAGTGGTGTAGAACCCTGCAGATTCTGGTTCAAGGTTCCCCCCAGCACATATCTGCCCACTGGTTGTCCTAGGCACCAGACTAGCCTGCTTGAGGACTCTAGTAGCAAACCTGCCCTTGCACCATGCCAGATGGCCTTCCTAGAATCTTTAAATAGGGTGAAAGGCTTTCCCGGACAAAGTCAGCCTGCAAAGACTAAAATAATTCCTACTTTCTTAATTGCACAGACATAAATGTAAGGCAACAAGAAACATCAAAACCAAAGAGACATAACATGACCAAAAGAGCACAATAATCTCCCCACAGCAGACCCCAAAGCAATGGAGATAACAAACTGCCTTACACAGAATTCAAAATAATTGTTTTAAGTAATCTCAGCAAACCTTAAGAAAATATAGAGAAACAATTCACTAAAATCAGGAAGACAATAAATGACCAAAATGAGAAATTTAACAGAGATATTGAAATTACCTAAAAAATCAAACAGAAATTCTGGAGCTGAAAAACACAATGAATGAAATTTAAAAAGGCATCAGAGAGCATCAACAGCAGAACTGATCATGCAGAAGAAAGAATATGAACTCAAAGACAGGTTATTTGAAATACAGTCAGAGAACAAAAAGAAAAAAGAATGAAAAGTCATGAAGAAAGCTTACAGAATTTATGAAACACATCAAAAGAGCAAATATTTGAATCACAGGAATTCATAAAAGGGAAGAGAAAGACAAAAGTAGAAAGTTAATTTAAAGAGATAATAGTATAAAACTTTGCCAATCTGGTAAAAGACATAAATTTCCAGGTACAAGAAGGTCAATGGTCTCCAATCAGATTCAGTGCAAACAAGACTATACCAAAACATACTATAATAAGCTGTTAAGATTCAAGGACAAAGAGAGAATCCTGAAAGCAATAAAAGTAAAGAAACAACTAACATATGAGGCAAGGTCATGAAAAAACCAGGCATGGTGGCTTACATCTGTAATCCCAGCACTTTGGGAGGCTGAGGTGAAAGCACTGCTTGAGCCCAGAAATTTGAGACCTGACTGGGCAACATAGGGCAATCCTGTCTCTATAAATAATGAAAAAAAAAAAAAGAGTCAGATGTGGTGGTACATGCCTGTCATCTCAGCTAATCAACAGAGTGAAGAGACAACCTACAGAATGGGAGAAAATATTTGCAAACCATGTATCTGATAAAGGTTATTATCCAAAATACATAAGGAGCTCAAACAACTCAATATTAAAAACAAAAAACAAACAAACAGATTTTTAAATGGGCAAAGGACCTGAATAAACATTTCTTAAGGGAACACAAGCAAATGGCTAACAGATATGTGAAAAAATGCCTTGCCTCGGAAATCATCAAGAAAATGCAAATTAAACCACAATGAACATCACCACGTACTGATTAGGATGGCTATTATCAAAAAGACTAAAGATAACAAATGTTGGTGGGGATGTGCAGAAAAGGGAACTTTTGTACACTGTTGCTGGGAATGTAAATTGCTACAATCACTAAGAAAAACAATATGGAGTGTCCTCAAATAAATAAAAAGTAGAACTACTCATACAATCCATGAATTCCACTACTGAATATATATTCGAGGGATATGAAATCAGTACAGATGCTCCTAGAGTTACAATGGGACCACATTTCCATAAACCTACCATAAACTGAACATATCATAAGTCAAAAATGCATTTAATACTTCAATAAACCCATTGTAAAGTTGAAAATCATAAGTCTAACCATCATACATCAGGGGCCGTCTGTATATGGAAGAGATATCTGCACTCCCATGTTCATTGCAGCAGTATTCACAATAGCCAAGATATAGAAACAATCTAAGTATCTACCAATGGGTGATAAGGAAAATATATACACAATGAAATACATCTACACACTGAAATACTATCTAGGCTTTGAAAACGAAGAAATCCTGTTATTTGCAACAACAACCATGAACCTGGAGGATATTACGTTACGTCAAATAAGACAGGCACAGAAAGACATATATGACATCTCACTTATATGTAGAGGGTAATAAAGTTGAATTTATAGAAGTTGAGAGTATACGGTGGTAACAGAGGCTGGGGATATGAGGATGAGGACTGGGGAGACGTTAGTCCAAGGATACAAAATTTCAGTTAGATAGGAGAAATACATTAAGAGATCTATTATACAACACGATTAATATAGTTAATAATGTATTGTATTCTTTAAGATTACTGAGAGAATAGATTTTGCGTTATTACCACAAAAACAATAAGTACCTGAGGTAATATTTATGCTAATTAGCTCTATGGTAATTATTTATGCTAATTTGCTAGTTAGCCTTTTCACAATGTGTACATATTTCAAAACAACATGTAATGATAAATACATCCAGTTTTTAATTTTAAAAAGTAGTTATGATGGTAAAACAACAACCAACCAACCAACAAATGTATAGTGTCCGAATAAGAAAGGAAAGAAAATAGGCAAGGTAAGCAATAATTACCTTCTTCATCACAGGGCAATGGGCAGGGCGTCTCCCTTCCAGCATCCCCATTATTCACTTGGATAGTGACTTGTTCACAGGACTCTGGAGATAAATGAGATCACAGCTGAGAATCCAGTGGAGCCTTGCTCTGTCCTATTTCCATTTGGTTAGACCTCACCCTGCTTCTCCTTTCTTCTCCTGTTTCTACCTATACCCCTGTCTGCATATATTGCTGCATGAAGGTGTTTGTGCTTTATTGATTCCTGGCCAATCTCTCTCTACTTTCTCCTTTTGCCTTTTGTTTCTGTCTCTCTTCTTTGGTGAGACTCTGCAACTCTTCCCCTTTCTCTCTCAGTTTTTTGCTTCTAGCTTTCTTCCTCCAGGTCTTTGTCATCAGTATGTCAGTGCATCAGGCTCATCTGTATATCAGGCCCCCTCTGTGTCTGTGTGATTTTCCCCTGCTTGTTAAACAGGTGTCTCCTTGCATTGTGCATTAGACTCTTCCTCTGCTACCAGCCAGGGCCCCTTGGCTCGTCCCCATTCACGCGAACCCAGTCAGTCTTACCTGTTGGCTCAGCCTTTTGGGCACGTTGTTCATTTGTTTGTTGGCTTCCTAGCGAACCATTTTTGTCACTGGTTGTACCTTTTCTCTCTGCATTTATCTCTTCTGTTTCACAGGGGTGCTCTGAGAGTCCATTTTCAGGTGGGGTTGTACCTAAACCATGGTTTGATTCACAGGTATTTTATTTGCCCCCTGCTGCCCGTTACTCCCTTCCAACCACTACAGCATGGGCCACTGATGGATGTAAGGTCAAGGCACCAAGCAAAAGCCAGATTCAAGCAGATGCAGGCAGAAAATGGTGAAGCAGGCCATATGGGTAAAACGACCAGGCTCAGCGGCACCAGGAACAAGCAGCAAGTGTGCTTAAGGGGTGTGGGAGGAAGAAACCCTCCTAGGCAAGATAAGGACTTGTTACTTAAATCCCCAAAATGGAAAAACTGTAGACGCAAAAACTGAAAATTCTGGGCAATCATTAACACGAAGAGGCAACCCCACAGCACGTTCCAGAATGGGGCAAGAGTAGCAGAGGCTCAAAGAGTAGTAAACAGGAACAAACCATCGTGAGATGGGGAACCCGAACGGGGCCAAGTCAGGCTTCGAAAAGAGTTTTCACCAGTTCCTGGCAGGAAGAAATTAGAAGTTTATTTCAGAAATTGAGGTATGGATCTTGCCATCTCTCCTAATCCCTTTTTGGTCTCTGTAATGTAGGAGTTAAAGACCCCATCTAAGTCTCAGTGCAGAGGCCATGTGGAGCTGGCAGATGCCACCTAATTATTGAAGTCAGACTCCAGCCTTGAGAGTAGGGGACTGGGTCAGCTGCACACCTGGCTGACAGGGGCCTTGACCAGACAACCCTGCTGAGTGTCCTCTGTGATACACTCCAGTAACTGACTATGGCAGAGGGATCCTGCCTTTGTCCCCAGAGCTACCCTGCCCAGGGCCATTAACTCAGTTTCTTCGAAGTTCTGGTTGCCTCATACCCACCCCTTTTTACACAACACCCTCCCTCTCCACATCTGTTTATGCTTTCTCATTGACTTTTCCATGAGGACTCAGTGTCTGAGTAGCCTCTGCTTCCTCCAGCTGTTGGTATTCTTTTTTTCTGGATCTTTTTGTCTACAAATATTTCCTCATTTTATTTCATTTTCTGTTTTATTTTTTTAGATTCCCTGGACAGCACAGAGTTAGGAATGCAGGCTCTGGGGTAGAACACCTGGGTTTTTCCTTGTTCCTCTGACCCTAGGTGAACTCCATTTGTGGTATCTCTGAATTTCAGTTACCTTGTCTGCAAAATAGGCATATAAGTAATATTAATCTCCAATGGCTGTCATGAGCATTAAACCAACTGCCACAGAGTAGATGTTCAATCAAAGTGAACTGTTAACGGCATGGTGATTTTTGTTGTCTTTTACCCCTTTTTACAGTTTCATTTCCCTTCCTTCGTCCTCTAGGTACTTACATCTCTTCCATGTGTACCACTTCCTTTCTGAGTCTCTCTACATGACTGCCTTTCTCTTTGAATATTCCTGCTCTTAAACAACACCCTCACATTTAAATTTTTCCCCTATTCTGCCATCACCAAGTATCTCCCGTGATATCACAAGAAATATACATTTCAGTCTTCATTCCCTGCTCCTGGTCAGAGCTCCTAAAACCCTTGAAACATCCCAAGTCATGACAAGTGAAAAGAGCACTTTCTGTTATTCATAACAAGCCCCTTTCGACCACATCTGGGTTCACGTTAATGAGGTAACTTTTGGAAAGCCCCTAAAGATTGGGGGGTGGTTGCCAGGGGAGCTGAATGTGAGATTAGACGGTTGGAACTTTCAGCTCCACCTCTTGACCTCCAGGGAGGGGAGAGGAGGGATGGAGGTTAACTTAATAATCAGGTACCAATGATTTAATCAATTCAGACTGTATAATGGAATATCCATAAAGAACCCTAAGTGACTGGGTTCAGAAATCCTCTGGGTTGGCAAACACATGGAAGTGCCAGGAGAGTCATGTCCCAGAGAGGGCAGAAGCTCTGTGCCCTTCCCCACGCTTTGCCCTACGTATTTCTTCCGCTTGGCTGTTCTTGAGTTGTATCCTTTATAATAAATGTCAGATATAAGTCAACATTTCCATGCGCTCTGTGTGATCTACTAGGAAAGTATCAAAGCCATTGAAGGCCTTGTGGGAAACTCCAATTTACAGGAAGTTGGTCGGAAGCACAGGCCACAACCTGAGACTCGCAACTGGCATCTGAAGTGGGGGGCATTCTTATGGGAATGCGCTATTAACCTGTGGAGTCTGTGCCAAGTCTGGGCAATTAGTGGCAGAACTCAATTAAATTATAAGATATCAGGCGGCATCTGCAGAGAATTGGAGAACGGATTGGTGTGGGGAGACCACCCACATGTTCGGTGTCAGAAGTGTTGTGAATATGACAGTACAGGTAAAACAGGAGCCTTTCTTTCTCCAAGGGTCTCCTCTTTGATGTTGACCATGGACCATGCGCTGTGGTTCTTAACCCTTCACAACTTCACACAGATCCCCTACAGGGAACTTTCTAAATCACAATTACTTCTAGGTAGCTGGCATCTGTCAATCTGGCCTAGTGACACACTTGGCTCTGATTCCCTCATGGTTATTGAGCCAACTATGTCTCGTCATGGCCACTTCTCCAGGACCCTGCATCTGGTTAGGAGCTCATATAACCCCCACCTTGACTTCTCCATGGTCCTTCCGTGTGTCTTCCTTGATTCACCATCTCCACTCAGAACCTTGGATCCCTAACGTCTCTTAGAGACAGTTTTTATTCTGTCATTTTTACCTTGTTCAAGACTTAGTTGGACGCCAGGCCTCTCCTCCCTCTCTTCTCCATCACTTTCTCGGAGAGGCAATTTGTCTTGGATTACTGAAGAGCGGGAGAGAGAAGACGCAATTAGAGATCTACAGGGACCAGGGACAATGTCTGGAAATCATGCTTTTAGGAATTTCCAGTCCTCGGGTGACTCAGAGCTCAGAGGGTTCCACATGACCTAAAGTTCTCCTGTTATCCCCTGGGACAGAGAAGAGAAGACCCCAACAATGAAGCCTTTATTGTCCTACACAGAAAGGAGACACTCAAGATTCAAGGATAAGGGAGTAATGGAAACATTGTGAGCTATGTTACCCTCAAAATTGTCAGATGGCAGGGTAGGTGTATATCAAGTGTAAGGAAGAAACTGGGGAATTCCCTGAGGAGAAGGTCTCAAGTCCTAGAGAGATTCCATTTTTTTATAATCAGCCAGGTGCAGTGGCTCACACCTGTAATCACAGCACTTTGGGAGGCCAAGGCAGGAGGATTACTTGAGTCCAGGATTTTGAGACCAGCCTGGGCCACATAGCTAGACCTTATATCTGAAAAAATAAAATAAAATTAGCTGGATGTGGTGTTGCACACCTGTGGTCCCAGCTACTCAAGAGGCTGAGATGTGAGGAACACTAGAGTCCAGGAAGTTGGAGCTGCAGTGAGCTGAGATTATGCCACTGCACTCCAGCCTGGGCAACAGATTGAAACTCTGTCTCAAAAAAACATAAATAAAAAAAGAGAAAACCTCAATATCTTTAAAGATGAGGCTAGAAAACAGAAGAACATTGTCTTAATTGGGTCGGGGAGGATGAACAGTTCTCAACTAAACATAACAGAGGACCCAGGGGCAGCTTGTGTGGACTTCAGTGTCCGAGACTCAGCAGCATCTCTCTGAGGGTGGGTGGGCTGCTGTGCTGGACAAGGTGGTGGGTGGTGCTGTCTCAGGTCAGTGACAGTGAGCCTCAGGGCAGGTCACCCAAGCACCAGGAGCGCCAGAAACTAAGACGTGAGTTGTTGGCACTGGAGCTAGGAAGGGGGATCCCTGCAGTCCATAGAGAAGAACAGAGTCCCTGAGAATGTGGGCAGTAAAGGTAGCACCATTCCCTTCCATCCCCACAGCCTGGACCATCCTGGTTACAAACATTGACTCGAAATTTGTGTCCAGATATTTGATTTCCTTTTATTCCTTTTCTGACTTGAATATTTGCTACAGAAATTATTTTATTATTAATTTAGATAAGGTTAGTATTGATACAAATCGATAAGCCATATACAACTACTGCTTACATTTCTTTCCTTGTTCATAAACCTGTAGTATTTCTTGATTGCCTAGTAAGCAAACTTCAAATTCCTTAGCTTTAAATTCCAGACCATTCAATACCTTCCTCCAGTTGATCTAAGTCAGCTCCTATGTTGCTTCTCACTCTCAGATTTAGCCAAATCTAATTTGTCCTGTTTTGCAGACATGCTTTCAAACTTTTATTCCAGTTCCCACAGCATCCACCCTCTTCAGGGCATGTGCTGGTTTCTCTTGTGATGTCTCTATCCCTTATTTGGAGAACTGGATTGAGATCAAACTTGTGGGAATAAAAAGTTTTCCAGGCAAGTAAAAAAAATTGCAGGACGTCTTTAATGTGTACCATTTTAATAGTATAAATTATGCATTCTCAGGAAAAAGGTCAAGAATGAAACCTTTAGTTTGGTATAGCACCAAAAAATAGTCCCTGGCAGAGTAATTGGTTTTGTCATTGCTTAATTAATCTTTGTTTCATCCCTTGTGGATAAAGGGTTAGCAAAACCACTTCTACTTCACTGAAGGCAAACTTGACCCAGGGTTAACTTTCTTGCTCATATTCTGAAAACCTAATAAAGATAGCCTTTTTTGCAGTGTTACTAGGCAAACACTGAGGTTAGGAATGACCCATGACTAGTTGACTGGGACTATGTATGGACAACAAATACCTGTGGAGAAGCCATAGTTGTGGTCTTCCTTCAATTGATAACTCTTGTAACTCAGCTTGCTCCTGTAACTCAGCTTGCCTATATGGGGTCCTGAAAGCTGTTACTATGGAGCTGTTACAAGAGACATACACTCCCATAGGCATGTGGTGCTGAGTCAAGGTGGATCCTGCACCCACAGCTAAGTTGTCACTCAGGGCAGGTAGTAGTCAATTTGGTGGACTGCTATGTAGACCATTGCAAGGGCTCCCACTGAAGAGAAGAAGCTGCCCTGTTGGGATTCTGTTTCTTACTCTATGCTCTTCTAAGTAAATCTGATGCCAGTGTTGCTCTAATTGTCCTGTGAGTCCAAGTGGCCGGTGAAGCAGACCTCCAGGTGCTTGTTTTACCATAACCATAAGCCATGAGTTTCGAGAAGACTCATGACATGTCTATTTTGTTAACTACTCTATCCCCACTGCCCAACAAAACGTGTCACTTATGGTAGGAGCTCAGTATACGCTTATTGAAAAAAATTGACCCTGGAAATCAAAAGGTAGATAATAAATCTCATTACCATTTTTGAAGCTTTCATAAATGTGAATTAAATCAGGGTATTCCTGCAAATTGACATCGCTGAACAGTGCTTCCAGAACTGGCAGGTTAAATATCTTCTCCAGTTCACTGAGAACATTGTACACCACTCTCTGTACAGGAACCAGGTTTCTGCAAGAATCTTGAGAATCCTTAAAAAATATTGAATGGAGAAAACATAAATACAGACTTCCAAGTTACAGAAGAGCTCTAGAAAGGAATTCTATGGTTACTGTATTCTAATTTCTCTACATAGGTATTTTCATGTGAAGTTCTATAATTTTTACTTATTGGTATAGCCAGTAATGAAAGAAGTAAATCCCTTCTCCTTAAAAATACCCACTGATGAGCCTGATTGCCTCACCCTCATTTACATTAGATGCAAAAAGGGGTAACTTGGAAGGATAAAAGTGGGCTCAAAGTCCTTTGACAGCCTGATCCATATGGGATAGACGTAGCAGGCAATCAATGAGTGGCTGTTTGTTGGCTGGACAACCCCTGCTCTTCCCCCAAGACTGATTTGGCCTGAAGGGCTCAAGGAAACCAGGCCACCATTCTCCCCTTGCTGTGAACTTGGCCACAGAGGAAGCACATTCATAGCCGGAGATGACTCGCTGCTCTGTGTCTCCAACAGGGCCTATGGGTGGAATTTACCCATAGTCCAAGACTCCAGAAATGCACAAAAAAAGGAAAGAAAAAGAAAACACATGTGTTGGAGAAAGAATAACAAGCATTTACCTCCAAATTTGTCCTCTCTAGACACCAATTCCCTATGGGTTTTAATGTTCTCAGATCTAGGTATTTTAAATTGATGTTAACTGGAAGAAAATGCTGTGTCAATTGCTATTTCAAGTAAATCAGTTCATTAAAATTATTTTTAAGTTTTATTTTATGTTTAGTTTATGAATTCTACAAAACACTGTACATTTATGGAGAACACCTATTTCTGCTCCAGTTTCTCCAGTAGCATTCACTCCAACTCCAGAGGGCACCATGGAACACCATTCCCTCAGCTGGAAGCAGGATCGTCTCCGGTGACCTCTGCTTCTCCCCTCCTTTTCTACTTTACAGGAGCACTTACAGAAATACTTGAAAAAGTTCCCCCCTCATAGGAGACCTGTCAGTTAGCAAGTTGTACCCTGAAGTTTTGGTCTAGGATATCAAAGCACAACTTACTTTGGGGCTGGCTTACCAGACTGTGACATAATAAACTTTACTCACTTCAAACATTTTATTTGTGATGAGTTCACGGTCACGGAGGCCCTCAAGGAATGGAAATGTCTTTTTTATTGCATTTGAAATCTCCACCTTATATCTTTTGAAGTGCTTGAATACAGCATCACAGAGAACTCTCTCATCTACATCCTGGTCTTCTGTGAACATCCTAGGGGAAAAGGACACCATGTGAAAATGGTCGTCAAGATTCTGAGATGTTTGTGGAGACTAAGACTTTACATATAAAGGACAAGCTAAAAAGAAAGAACATATATAAAATAGGTGGTACTCAATAGAGGCCAGAATAAATGGAATTTAAGCAACAAAAAAGATGTAATAGAAGAAATGGAGGCTGTGAAAAACTAATATAGAGGACTGAAAAAGTTCTGTTGAAACTGAACAAAGCCATTGTAAAGATACCTTCACCTAACCATATATGGAATATTTTTTTGAAATAAAAATTAAATTCCTACAGAATCTAGATGGAACAAGCAGGTCATCCACAGAGAAATGAAAAACAGTGGAATAAAATAAAATCTAACCTTGAATATGCATCTTAATTAACAACTGAGAGAAAACAAATCTGAGAAAGATAAAAATAAGATGTCCCTGTCTAATCTGTAGCTGTTAAGAATGAAATATAATCCTACATCATATTATTAATTCATAAATAATACAATGCAGTTTAATAATAATAATGATACCACATTATTGAGAATTTCATGAGAATATCAATGATATCTCCTAGAATGTTGGATTCTACTTTCTGTTAACATAAATATCTCTGTATTATTGTTATATCTGGTGAATCATTTTAGGCATCTGAATTTCAGAAATTGCTGTTGTTTCCTATGAAAGTAATTTTAAAGTTGAATCTCTAACTCTAGTTCTTAGTTGATTACTTTATTGCTCTGATAATGTTTTAGTCAACTTCTCAGTATTCCTTAATATTATGAAAACTTATGAGCCCTTCCTTCCCAACCAGGAGAGAATTATTGGCACTTTCCAGTATCTAACATGAGGCAGGAAACAATAATGTTACATTTTTGTTTTGAATTTCTGTAAAAAAAGTTTCTGGTTAAAGATCACTAAAATAATAACAAAGGAATTAGATTCACAATGACAAAAAGAATGGCAGAGGACAATAAGCAGATAAGAGATTTCAAATAAAATCTTGAAGGTGAAAAGTGGTCAGAAAAGTGCTAGTTGCAATAGTAGGTAGGGGATGGATGCTTTCAGAGGTTAGGAATCATGGTGCCCTACAGAATTTGTAAGAAACAATGGAGATTTGAAGGGAGACACAGAGCCAAAAACTGATGTGTTATTTGAGAAATGAACAGAACAGTGTATGCCCTGCCCGTCAACCCACATGCTGACCACATGCAGCCAGGCAGCCTCTCAGGGGCAACCATTGCTGTCATTTTTTCCATCAGATGTTGATACTGCCTGCTACTGGATTTCGTACAAAGGGAATAAAAGATATATATGCTTTTGTGTCTGCCTTCTTTTGCTTATCATTGGTGCTGATGTGTTGAACAGTAATTTGTTCATTTTTGTTGTTGAGTGGTATTCTATTGTGTGATTCTATCACAATCTGCTTATTCAATTTTCAGTTCATGGTCATCGGAGTTGATTCCATTTTGAGACTACTAGAAATAAAATTGCTGCTCTTGTACAAGTCTTTTCGTGGCAAGATGTTTTCACTTCTCTTGGGTAAATATGTAGGAGTGGAATTGCTGGGTCATTGTGTAAGAATACTGTTAATCATTTTAGAACCTGCCAAACTGTTTTTCAAAGACTATCAGAGAGAGCCTTTCTAGTTTTAGCCATTCCAGTGTGTGTGATGTGATATCTCATTTTAGTTTTAATTTGTATTTCTTTAATGATAAAATGATATCAAGCACATTTTCATGTGCTAATTGGCAATTTTTTTTTTGTAAAGTGTCTGTTCAAGTCTTTGGCTCATTTATATTATTCTGTTTTACTTACTGATGGGTAGGAGTTTTTAAAATATATTACGGATAGAAGTGTTTTGTCTGACGTATGTATTGTGAATATTTTAACCCAGTCTGCAGCTTCTCTTTCATTTTCTTAATCATGACTTTTGATGGGAAGAAATCTGTAATTTTGACGAAGTCCAATTTATTATTTTTTCTTTTATGATTAATGACTTTAGTATACTATCTAAGAAATATTTGCCTACTCAAAGGTCATGAAAATATTCAAAAAACAATTTACAATATAAGTATGGGTTTATATATGTACTTTCTATGCTATATCATTGATCTATTTGTCTACCCTTATGCTGATAAGAATTTGCCTTAAATATCATAGCTTAACAATAACAAAAGTCTCTCCCCGAAGTCCAATCACGAAACAGCTCTGTGCCTGGGCATTGTTCTAGATTCTTTGCTTTTTACATATCTTTTCAAATCAATTTGTCAATATCCTACAACGCAAAGACTGGCTGTCACGCGCCCGACCCTGCTTCCTGTGTTCGAGCTCCCTGAAGTGCAGATAAATTTGGGGAAGCTGACAACAATATTGAGCCTCCAATCTGTTAACATTGTATATCTCTCCATTTACTTAGATGTCTTTAATTTTACCTAGCAGTGCTTATAGTTTTTAGAAGTCATGTACATCTTTCATTAAATTTATTCTTCTCCAAAAACCCATTGAAATAAAAAATTAAATTTAATTGAATTTAAAAAATAATAAATTTATTCCTAGTTATTTTATTGTTTTGGTGCCACTTTAAATGATAATGCTTTTCAAATTCCTCTTTTACTGTTATATGAAAATATAATTGGTTTGAAATGTATTAACCATGAATTTATGGCATTACTAAATTCATGTATTATTTCTAGTAAATTATTTATAGATTTCCTTTGTATTTTAAAGAAAATATCTATATCATCAGCAAATAGACTGATTTACTATTTCTTTCCAAACAATTATTTCCTTTGTTTGGTCTTATTTCACTGGTTAGGAGTTTGAATACAATGTTGAAGAGAAGTGGTGAGAGTAGACTTCCTTGCCTTATTTCCAATTTCAGGAACGAAGCACTTAGCAGCGCCATTAAGTGTGATGTTTGCTATACCTTTATACATATTCCTGCTTCTTTCTTTCCTTCCTTCCTTCTTTCCTTTCTAAAAGATTTGAAAATAACTACTGATTGAGTGAAATCAGACCTTATAAAACTTTATGTAACACTGAAAATAAAATAAAAGCAGACATAGTTTGCATTTTTAGAGAGATAAAACAAGGAAAACAATGAATTGTAAAAGATAAAACAGGAAGTCCTAGCCCAAGCAGTCAGACAAAAGAAAGAAATCAAGGGCATCCTAATCGGTAAAGAGGAAGTCAAACTGTCACTGTTCACCAATGATATGATTGTATCCTAGGATATAGATCTGATAAATGAATTTAGTAAAGTTTCAGGATACAAAATCATCAGTAGCACTGCTATACACCAACAACGATCAAGCTGAAAATAAAATCAAATCCCTTTTACAACAGCTGCAAAACAAACAAACAAACAAACAAACAAAAAACCAGCAAAACAACAACAGCAACATCAACGACAAAAAACCAAAACACCTTAAGATATACCTAACCAATGAGGTGAAAGATCTCTGTGAGGAGAACTACAAAACACTGCTGAAAGAAATCATAGATGACACAAACAAATGGAGACACATTCCATGCTCATGGATGGGTAGAATCAATATTGTGAAAACGATGATACTGCCCAAAAGCAATCTACAGATTCAATGGAATTCCCATCAAAATACCACCATCATTATTCGCAGAACTAGAAAAAGAATCCTAAAATTCATATAGAGTCAAAAAAGGGCCCACATTGCCAAAGCAAGACTAAATAAAAATTCCAGAACCTATAAATAACTCAAACAAATCAACAAGAAAAAAATCAGATAATCTTATCAAAAAGTAGGCAAAGGATATGAATAGACAATTCTCAAAAGAAGATATGCAAATGGCCAAGAAATATATGAAAAAATTCTCAATATCACTAATTATCAGGGAAATGCAAATCAAAACCACAATGCAATACCACCTTACTCTTGCAAGAAAAAACATAATTAAAAAATAAAAACATGATAGATGTTGGCATAGATGTGGTGAAAAGGGAACACTTTGCACTGCAGGTGGGAATGTAAACTATTACAACTGCTATGGAAAACAGTATGAAGATTCCTTAAAGAACTATCATTTGATCCAGCAATCCTACTACTGGGTCTCTACCTAGAGGAAAATAAGTCATGATATAATAAAGACATTGTACATACATGTTTATAGCAGCACAATTAGCAATTGAGAAAATGTGGAACAAGACTAAATGCCCACCAACCAATGAATGGATAAAGAAAATTATATATATATATATAACATACATATGTACATACCATGGAGTACTCCTCAGTCATAAAAAGGAATGCAATAATGGCGTTCTCAGCATCCTGGATGGAGTTGGAGACCATTATTCTAAGTGAAGTAACTTAAGAATGGAACCAAGAATCATTATGTTCTCACTTATCAGTGGGAGCTAAGCTATGAGAATGCAAAGGCATAAGAATGATATAATGGACCTTGGGGATTCAAAGGAAAGGGTGGGAGGGGAGTGAGAGATAAAAGAATACACACTGAGTTCAGTGTACACTGCTTGGGTGATGGATGCACCAAAATCCCAGAAATCACCACTAATGAACTTATCCATGTAACCAAAACCACCTGTTCTCCCCAAAAACTATTGAAATAAAATAAAGATAAAATGGAAAAGTATGAAAATTATTTAAACAGAATGTAAAGGAAAAATGATATTGAAAGGCAATATTAATAATATTGAAAAAGAATCATCAATATTGATGATATCGATGTTGACTGGAATCAAAGAGAATCCAACTAAAGACACAGCTAGGACAAAATGACACAAAAAATGTCAAAATCGAAAATCAGTAAGTTATGGTATGCAATTGTCAATAAAACAAAAAGCAAGACTGTTCCCATTTAACGTCAAATCAAAATTCAAGAAACAAGTCATGAGACAAATGTTTTACAGACATTGAAAAACAATTCACCTCTGGTTTTCGACTCTTTACATAAACAAAAATGGACAAAGTATACAGGCTCCGGATAAATTAATAAAAATGTTTTAATATTTACTCTTGTGACTTAAAAACAGAGAACACGGCTGGGCATGGTGCCTCATGCTGGTACTCCCAGCACTTCAGGAGGCTGAGGTGGGCGGATCACGAGGTCAGGAGTTCGAGGCCAGCCTGACCAACATAGTGAAACCCCATCTCACTAAAAACACAAAAATTAGCCAGGCATGGTGGTGCATGCCTGTAATCCCAGCTACTCAGGAGGCTGAGGCAGGAGAATTGCTTGAACCTGGGAGGCAGAGGAGGCAGTGAGCCAAGATCGCGTCTCTGTACTCTAGCCTGGGTGACAGAGTGAGACTCTGTCCCAAACAACAACAACAACAGCAACAAAAACGGAAGAACACATATTTCTCAATATCCTTGAAATATATATCAGTATTCAGCATAATCTTAGCCACAAAAGAAGTCTCAAAAAGTTATAATCACTAGAGGTGAAACAGACTTCATAAAGAAAATAAATTACTTAAGATTTTAGAAACCAAAAGAAAACACACTGTGTTGGATCAAAGACGAAATAAAACTTGTAGTTAGAGGTTATTTAGAACCAAGAAGAAAGAGAAAACTAATGACAATGAGATTGAATGAAACAAAAAAAAGTTCAACTTTAGAAAGTCTCTATAATTTTATATCAATAAGTAAAAGAGAAAACATATTTAAACATATTCACGAATGGGTTTAAAAGGGAATTTGATAAGTCCTAGCAGCTATTATTTTAAAATTAAAACTCTTTATGAAATAAAACTAACACAACATGAAGTCTCTAAAATCAGCAAATGTTATAGTAAACATTAATGGTGAAGTCATTTAAATAGAAAACAATATGGGGATGTCTACCATTACCACCATCTTTTACATATATATGTGTGTGTACGTATACACATATGCATATGTGTTCACATATACATGTTTTAGAAGCTTTAGCTAATGCAATAGGATATGAAAATAAAATAATGGATAGAAATACTAAAATAGTATACAATATGTTCTATAATTATATATGTAGGAAACCTAGAGACCTAATAAAATTCATAAGAACTAGAAAAAGAATTTACTGAGGAGTATATATTAGTCTGTTTTCACACTGCTATAAAGAACTGCTCGAGACTGGGTAATTTATAAAGGAAAGAGGTTTAATTGACTTAGTTCAGTGTGGCTGGATAGGCCGCAAGAAACTTCCAATCATGGTGGAAGGGAAAGGGGAAACAAGTCACCTTCTTCACAAGGCAACAGGAAGGAGAAGTGCCAGGTGAAGGCGGAAGAGCCCCTTATACCATCAGATCTCATGAGAACTCACTCATTATCATGAGAATAGAATGGGCGAAATTGCCCCATGATTCAATTACCTCCACCTGGTCTCTCCCTTGACACCTGGAGATTATGGGGATTACAATTTAAGATGAGATTTTGGGTGGGGACACAGCCAAACCATATGAGAGTATGAATAGAAAATAGATATATAAAACTTATAGTTTTTATTTTGAATGACATACATTGAAAAAAACACTCAGACTCAATAGTAAATACAAATGTATATATTTATAAACATCTGAAAGGTATGAGACCTATATGAAGAAAACTATAAAAATCTTATTGAAGAAAATTAAATAAGATCTAAATAAACAGATTATGAAAGGCTTCCAATTACAAAAAAGGTAGTAATATTAAAACATCCATTATTCTGAAATTATTATGTAAGTATGGTGCACTTGCAACCCAGAACCCCATTAAAACTGGATAAAATATTCCTGCATTAGTTTGCTAAGGATAATGGCCTCCAGCTCCATCCATGTCCCTGCAAAGGACATGATCTCATTCCTTTTTTATAGCTGCATGGTATTTCATAGTGTATATGTACCATATTTTCTTCCTCTAGTCTATCACTGATGGCCATTTAGGTTGATTCCATGTCTTTGCTATTGTGAATAGTGCTGACTGCATGTTCTCACTTATAAGCAGGAGCTAAATGATGAGAACACATGGACACATGAGGAGGAACAATACACACTTGGGTCTGTTGGAGGGCGGGGGCTGGGAGGAGGGAGAGGATCAGGAAGAAGAGCTAGTGAATGCTGGTCTTAACACCTGTGTGATGGAATGAATCACACAGCAAATCACCATGGCACACTTTTGTCTATGTAGAACATCTGCACATCCTGCACATGTACCCCCGAACTTAAATAAAAGTTGGAAAAAAAACCTGAATCAAATAATGTAAATATTTAAATGACAGAACAAATATCTGAGTCAGACAAGAAAAATTTGAGAAGAGAGTAGTTAAAGGAAGATTTCTCTTAATAGGTTAAAATGTTTTTAAAAAGCAATACAAATATAAAAGAGTATAGAAAAGCATTTTCAATATATACGACAAAGGATTAATATATCTGATATTAATCGGCAAAGACTACAATCTATTAATAAAAAGCAACAAATAGCCTGTCCAAAATAGACCTGAACAGGCAGCTTAAATATGAGGAAATGAAAATGTCTAATAAAGATATGAATACATAAAAATTAAAACATCAGTGAGAAATTATTGCTCACCCATTAGATTGGCAAACAGAATTTCATTAGTGACACTGTGTCACACAGGAGAAGATTCAGAGAAACAGACACTTACTCATCCCTGGTGTGAGCATGAATTACTACAGCCTTTTCAGAAAAGATTTGGCAACATCTACTAAATTTTAAGATGTACTACAGACTGATCCAGCAGATCCACTTTTGGAACCTATCCTATAGAAATAAAAGACAACGTCCATCTTATAAAAACAAGAACTGCAGAACTTTCAATGCTCCCAATTTCTTCAAGAGTGAAAGACAGACCTTACACTGTTCAAAGGGTCTGAAATGATACATCCTTTGCTCCTCTCTTTTTGCTCATGTCTGTCGGGCCACACTCACCTCTGCTGTTTCTTGACTACACCAGAGATTCTGCACTGTTAGAGACTTGATACTGGCTATTTTCTCTGCTTAGCACAGACACATATATCTATGTAGTGAACTAACTCCCTTGTCTCTTTTAGATCCTTGCTTCACTATCACCTTCTCAATGAGGCCTGCTTTGACCAACCTGTCTAAAAATCACAATCACAATCCCCCTAGCATGCCCCATACCTCCAAGCCCCTAATCTGCCTCTATTTCTTTTCTCATGCCTTCACTACTCCCTAATATGCCAAATGAATTACTTATTTACTTATTGTTTATCATATTCTTTATTGTCTCTTTTCTCCTCAAAAATATATATGCCATGAGGGCAGAGGTTTTGTTTGTTTTGTCCACTGATTTTTCTTGAGTATCTGATATATACAAGGTGTTCCATAAGTATTTGTTGACTAGATGCTCATAAATGCAAAATTTTTGTTGAAGCATTTGCTTTTACCAGCAAAAATCCCTCAACAATAACATATACTCCTAAACCTGAAAACAACCTAATTGTCTATTCAGCTGACTGGTTAAGTACATTACTGTAAATATACACTGTTGAACTATTACATAGCTATTTAATTCTAGTAATTTGGATAGATGGTCATAGTTTTGTTGTTCAATGAAAACATCATGTTTAGATCAATATATTATGATCACATTTTTATAAAATTAAAAAAGTCTTTCATTTGTATATAAAATTCAGAATAAATGTTAGGGAAGGCATGGAACCACTACACCCCAGGTGTTAACACTGGCTTAGTGGGCAGTTTCAGAGTTCTAACCAGGTCCCTTCAGATCTTTCTTTTACCATTTTTTAGGTAATATCAGAGAATAGAAATAATAGAGTAAACAGAATAAGACTTTTGAGTAAGTATATTTAATAACCCCATAACTTATTATAATAAGTTCAATAATAATATTAATATTGAATAAGTTATGAATAATATTCAACCAACTAGGAAACTTAGAAATTTAAAAGTTGAGTTTGTAAATTCAAAAATAAAGGTAGGCAAAATAATAAAACATTTAAAAATAAATTGAACAAACAGAATGCAAGACTTGTAGGCTGAAAATGGCAAAATATTGCTGAGAGAAATTAAAGATCAAAATAAATAGAGATGCCCATGTTCATGGATTGAAAGACTCAATATGTTTAACATGGCAGTTCTCTCCAAATTGATTTAGAGACTCAATATGATTCCTATCAAAATCCCAAATGGCCTTTTGCAGAAATTGAGAAGCTGATTCTAAAATTTACATGGAATTGCAAAGAACCCAGAATATCCAAAACAGTCTTGAAAAAGAAGAAAAAAGTTGGAAGACTTATACTTTGTGATTTCAACACTTCTTATAAAGCTGCATGAATCAAGACAGTACTGGCATAAATATATATAAAGATCAATACAACAGAACTGAGAATGCTGAAATAAATCCTTAGGTTTTTGGTCAATTGATTTTCCACAAAAGTGCCAAGGCAATTAAATGAGGAAAAGATAGTCTTTTCAATCAAATAGTACTAGTACAACTGGATAGACACATGCAAAAATATGAAATTAGACCCTTACCTCACACCATATGCATAAATCAACTCAAAATGGATCATGGATCTAAATGTAAAAGCAGGGATGGCTTTATGGACATGCATCCTGTGCAGTCACAAAAGACTCTGTGCTTAGTTTAGTGTCTGCTTTCACTGTTTTGAAATCCTTAATAATTTTTGAACAAGGATTCCCCCCCCATTTTCATTTTTCACTGGGTTCCCCAAATTATGCAGTAGTCTTGTAAAACAGCAAAAATGATAAGACTTTTGGAAGAAAACACAGGCAAAAATCTTTGTGACTTTAGGTAAGACAAAGAATTAGCTACAACAAAAGTATAATCCTTAAAAGAATAAATAAGTTAAAATTTAACAAAATTTAAATCTTTTGTGCCTCAAATATACCATAAAGAGAAAGAAAAGATTAGTCACAGTCTGAGAGAAAACATTAGCCAATCATATTTTTAATAAACTACTTGTATTCAGATATGTAAAGAATTCTGACAACTCAATATGAAGACAAGCCAATTAAAAATGGACAAATGATTTGAATAGATATTTCTCCAAAAGACATGTGAAAAATAAAAATGTGAAAAGATGTTCAGTATCATTAGTTATTAGAGAAAAGCAAAATCAAACCATAACAAAATACCAAAATACATCCACTGGAATGACTACAAAGACATAAAATAACAAGTTTTAGCAAAGATGTGCAAAAACTGGAACCTTATACATTGCTGTAAAATGGTCTTTTGGAAACAACGTAAGACAGATTTTTAAAAAGTGAAACATAGCGCTACTATAGAACCCAATAATTTCACTCCTAAATATCTACCTAGAAATGAAAATGTATATCCACACAAAGGCTTGTATGCAAATACTCAAGACAGCATTATTCATAATAGTCAAAAAATAAAAACAATCCAAATTTCCATTGACTGGCAAATGAAAAAAATACCATTGATAGAGCCATATAAAGGAATACAATTCATCAATAAAAAGGAAATAAATATAAATATATGCTAAAACATGGATGAACTTCAAAAATATTACATTCAATGAAATAACCCAGTTGTAAAAGACCGTATAATATATGATCCATTTACATGAAATGTCCAGGAAAGGGAAAACTACAGAGATAGAAAGTATATTGGTGGTTGCCTAGGGCTGGAGAATAGGAGCAGGAATTGATCCCAAATAGTCATGAAGAAGCTTTTAAGGGTAGCGAAAATATTCTACACTTGGATTGTGATGACGGTTGCACAACTCTGTAATTCTGTTAAAAATCATTGAGATACACACTTAAAACAGGAGAATTTTACAGTATGTAAATTATACCTCATTAAAGCTGTTAAAAAATAAAGTTGGGTGTGCAGAATAGACTCAGTTGAAGAGTAACTTAGTGAGTCACATTTTTCTTTCTGGAATATAGCTGGGGGGAAAGATATGGAAAATGTGAGAAAAGAAGGTTTTTCTTTTGCATAAGATGTTTCAACTTTCTGCCAAAGGGAATTCCAGAAGAGAATAGAAAGAATGAGAATAGGGAAATCAAACTTAAAAAAGTTCTCCAGAGCTGAAACTAGAACCTTAGATTTAAAAGGCACATCCAGGATGGGATGTCACTAAGACGGCAGAATAGGAGGTTTCTGGCTTTAGTCTCTCTCCCAGAAAGACTCATTAGCAACTATCCATAGACAAGGATGCCTTTGTGAAAATTTCAGAACCCAAGAGAGGCTGAATTACCTCCCTTGGACCACAAAACCTGAGAAAAACCACATTAGAAGGGTAAGAGGAATGGTTTCACTTTCCTCCCCAGGAGGAAAGTGCTCCTCCCCCAGGCTGGCACAGTGCCACACCAAGAGGTTTTCCCTGAGCCTAAAGTTTCTCCAGTGGGGAGCCTAAGGAGGACATCCAGCTTCCCTGGCATTCTGGGCTGCTTCTTTGGAGGCCCAATTCTGTCTTGCCTCATGGGAAACAAATGGGAAATCAGTGGGACTGGACCACCTGGGTTTGATTAGAAATGAAGAAGTGAGGGCAGGGCTCACAGTGGCCAATGCATAGATCATCATGCTGGTACTGTGCTCCTGACGTCAGCACCCTCTCAGAGAGCTCAGCCAGCAGCTCTGTCCACCTGCAGAGGCAAGCTGGTGGCCCTATTTGGCCAGGCAGCATGGTCAGCAGTTCTAACTAGCTTGGGTACCTAGCCAGCAGCCCAGCCCATCTAAGGTGTTTAGGTTTCTGTCTTGCCTGACCAGGGAACCCCCCAAAGAGATTCTGCCCAGCCTCAAATGCTAGCATATGTCTTTCTCCAGGCAGGTAATCAAGCCAGCCACCCTGCCTAACTACAGAGTATGTTCTCTAGCCCTGCTAACTAGGAAGTCCAAATTGAGACCCCGCCCAGGTGCAAAGCCCAGCCAATGACCTGCATGGGCAGGAAACCAAGCCAATGACCTCTTTCAATGGTGGGCACAGCTTTGGGGCCCCAAGCAACTAGAGATCCCAGCCTGTGGCCATACCCAGGCAGGGAGTAGAACCAGTCACTCTCCAAATGTAGAACATAGCCTGTGGTCCTACCCGATCACCCAACTGTGGAACACAGCCTTCAACTCTGCCTGATCACAGAGCCCAGCCTGTGATCACACCTAACAGTAGGTTAAGGCCTTGTCCCATCTTAGAGCCTGGCCATTAGCTGCTGCCCAACAAAAGGGTCCAGTCAAAACATCCAAACAACCATAGAGACCAGCAGTGGCCTTATCCAATCTCAGAGCACAGGCAATGATCTGGCCTAGCAAGAGATCTCAACAGAAAGCTCTGCCTGTCCATGGATGCTACCAGCTGACCTGTCCAGAACTCCAGGCTGGACTGACTAGTGAAGGGCTTTCCCTGCCAGAACAAACTTATAAAGCCTGGAAGAGGTGATTGTTTCCTCAAATGTGCAGACACCAATGATAAGATGCAAGGATCATAAAGAATCAGGAAAAAATAATACCACTAAAATAAACTAACATGCTCTAATAACTGGCTCTAAAGAAATAATGATCTATGAACTTACTGACAAAGAATTCAGAATAATTCTCTTTAAAAAGTTCAGTGAACTATAAGCAAACACTGATAGACAACTCAACAAAATTAGAAAACAATATATAAACAAAGTTATAATGCCAGAAAGGAACAGGAACCATTTTTTAAAAGCCAGAAATCCTAGATCTGAAAAATACAATGACTGGATGGAAAAATTTAATAGAGAGCTTTAACAGCTGACTCATTCAAGCAGAAGAAAGACTAAATGAACTCAAAGATAGGTCATTTGATATTATTTACTCAGAGGAGCAAAAATAGCAAAGAATAAAAATGAGTTTAAAAAAGCCTATGGGATTTATTGGACACCATCAAGTAAAACAACATGCAAATTATGGGAATTACTGAAGGAGAAGAGAGAGAGAAAATGAACAAAAAGTACATCTAGAGAAGTAATGGCTGGAAACGTCCCACATTTGGGGAGAGAAATGAACATCTAGATTCATTGGGCCCAAAGGTGCCCAAATAGATTGAACAAGAAAATTTGACACCAAAATATTATAATTAAATTATCAAAAGATAAAGACAGAATATTTTGAAAGCAGCAAGGAAAGTATAACTCATTATGTATAACAGAGCCCTCATAAGGCTAGCAGTGAATTTCTCAGCAGAAACGTCCTCTCAGCCCAGGAGAGATTAGGGTGATATATTCAAAATACTGAAAGAATAGAAACTCTACTGACCAAGAATGTTATACCTGGTAAAGCTGTCCTTCAGAAGCGAGATAAAAACCTTCCCAAACAAGCAAAAGCTGAAGGAGTCCAACATCACTAGACCTGTCTCACAAGAAATGCGAGAGGGAGTTCTTCAAGCTGAAATGAGATGGTACTAATTCACAACATAACAACATAAAAATATACAAAACTTCACCAGTAAAGGTAAATATATAGTGAAAGTCAGAAATCTCTAATATTATAATGATTGTGCATAAGTCATTTTCAACTCTGGTATAAAAGTTAAAAAACAAACTATTAAAAATAATTATATCTATAGCAATTAATATAGTTGGCTTCATGTCACCACCCAAATCTCATGTTGAATTATAATCCCCAGTGTTGGGGGAGGGCCCTGGTGGGAGGAATTGGATCATGGGGGTGGATTTCCCCTTTGATCCACTGTTCTTGGGACAGTGAGTGAGTTCTTATGAGATCTAGTTTAAAAGTGTGTAGCGCTTCTCCCTTCACTCTCTTTCTCTCCTGCAGCCATGTGAAGACGTGTTTGCTTCCCCTTCACCCTTCCACCATGATTGTAAGTTTTCTGAGGCCTCCCCAGCCATGCCTCCTGTACAGTCTGTGGAACTATGAGTCAACTAAACCTCTTTTCTTTATAAATTACACAGTCTCAGGTAGTTCTATTTTTTTTTTTTTTTTTTTTTTTTTTTTTTTTTGAGGCAGAGTCTTGCTTTTGCACTGTCAACCAGGCTGAAGTGCAATGGTGCTATCCTGGCTCACTGCCTCCTGGGTTTAAGTGATTCTCCTGCCTCAGCCTCCCAAGTAGCTGGGACTACAGGCACATGCCACCACACCTGGCTAATTATTGTATTTTTAGTAGAGACAGGGTTTCATTATGTTGACCAGGCTGGTCTCAAACTCCTGACCTCAGGTGATCCACCCACCTCGGCCTCCCAAAATGCTGAGATTAGAGGCGTGAGCCACTGCACCTGGCCTCAGGTAGTTCTTTAAAGCAGTGTGAGAATGGACTAATATAGTAATTTGTTATTGGAGACAAAATATAAAAAATATGTAAATTGTAACATCAATTGACTGAAATGTGAGAGGGGGAGAAGTAAAAGTATAGAGTTCTGCATGTGATTGAAGTTGTTGGCTTAAAATAGGATGGTATAGCTATAAAATATTTTATGTAAGCCTCATAGTAACCACTAAGTAGAATAGATAAATAAGATTAAGAGAAAGGAATCACAGTATATCATTTCAAAAGTGATTAAATCATAAAGGAGGGCAACAAGAAAAAAAAAAAAAGAAAAAAGGTACTACAAAGCAGTCAGAACACAATTAACAAAGTGGCAATAGTAAGTTCTTACCTGTCAATAAATGGATTAAATTATCTAATCAAAAGAAGTAGAGTGACTGAATGGATTAAAAAAAATCCACAAGATCAAACAATCTGCTGCATATAAGAGTCTCATTTTAGGCTGGGTGCAGTGGCTCACACATGTAATTCCAGCACTTTGGGAGGCCCAGGCAGATGATCACTTGAGGTCGGAAGCTCAAGACGAGCCTGGCCCATAGTGAAACCCCATCTCTACCCAAAATACAAAAATTGGTTGGGTGTTGTGGCAGGTACCTGTAATCCCAGCTACTTGGGAGGCTGAGGCAGGAGAATCGCTTGAACCTGGGAGGCAGAGTCTGCAGTGAGCCGAGATAGCACCACTGCACTCCAACCTGGGAGGCAGAGTTTGCAGTGAGCCAAGATAGCACCACTGCACTCCAACCTGGGTGACAGAGTGAGACTCTGCCAAAGGGAAAAGAAAGAGAGAGAGACAGTCAGACTCGTTTTAGCCCTAAGAACACAAGTAGGCTGAAGGTGAAGGGATGAAAAAAGATATTCCATGCAAAAAATGACCAAAAGAAAGCAGAGGTGAATATATTTATACCAAATGAAATATGCATTAAGTAAAAAATGGCCACAAGAGATACAGAAAATCAATATATAAAGATAAAGGTGACAGTTCATCAAAAGGATACAACAACTGTAAATATTTTTGCATACAGCACTGGAACTTCTAAATAACTAAAGCAAATACTAACAGAACTGAAAAAAGAAAGAAACAGCAATACAATGTTAGTAGGAGACCTTAATACTCTACCCTCAATAATCACAGATCAATCAGACAGAAAAATATAGGGAAACATTGATCTTGAACCACACTTTAGATCAAATAGACCTAACGAACATATATAGAACATTTCATTCAACAGCAGCAGAATACACATTCTACTTCAGTGTACATGAAACATTATCCAGTAAAAAAAAAATCATGTGTTAGGCCACAAAAGAAGTCTTAACAAATTCAAAACTGAAATCATATCAAGTGTCTTTCCTGGCCACAATATTATGAAACTAGAAATCCATAATAGGAGGAAATTTGAAGAATTCATAACTTTTGTATAGAATATATAAATAATGTAAGGATGTTAACACATTCCTGAATAACCAATAGGTCAAAGAAGAAGCCAAAAAGGTAACTTATAAATATCCTGAGGCAAACAAAAATGAAAACACAACCTAGCAAAACTGGAATGCAGTAAGAGCAGTTCTAAGAGGCAAGTTTATAGCTATAAATACCTACCTTAGGAAAAATATCTTAAATCATTTAACTTTACAGTTGATGAAGAAAGATAAGGTAAACCCAAAGTTAGCAGCAGAAGGGAGAAAATAATGTAGATTAGAGTAGAAATAAATAGGGAATAGGAAAACAATAGAAAAGATAAACAAAACTCAGAATTGGTTCTTTGAAAGATAAACAAAATTAGCAAATCTTTCACTAAACTAACCAAGTTAAAAAAGAGACAACACTCAAATAAACTTACAAATGACAGAGGAAACATTACAACTGATAACATGATAATACAAAGAATCATGAGACTACTATGAACAATTATGCATCAACAAATTGGATAACCTAGAAGAAACAGACAAATTCCTAGAAATACACAATCTATCAAAAGTGAATCCTGAAAGAACAGATAATCTAAACAGACCAATAATGAGTAAAAAGATTGAATAAGGAAACAACTTTCCATTAAAGAAAAACCAATTGGCTATGCTAGTGAATTCTACCAAACATTTAAGAAACTAATACCAATCCTTCTAAAACTCTTCCAAAAAAAAATTAAGAGCAAGGAACACTTCCAAACTCATTGTATGTGCACTACCTTGATACCTAAGCCAGATTAGAACACTACAAGAAAAAAAATTGCAGCCCATTCCCCCTGATATACATAGAGGGAACAATTACGTACAAAACACTACCAAACCAAACCAAATTCAACAGTACGCTAAAATGATCACTTACCACCATCAAGTGGGATTTATCCCCGGGACGCAAGGATGATGCAACATGTAAATCAATAAAGGTGTTGTGCAACATTAACAGAATGAAGGACAAAAATCATATGAACATTTTCATAGATGCAGAAAAGGATTTGAAAACTTCAACATCCTTTCATGATAAAAAAAAAAAAAAAGTTTAACAAATTGGGTATAAATGAAATATACCATAAAGGCCATGTATGACAAGCCCATCTAACAAGATTAGATTCTGATTGAGAAATCTAAAAAAGGTGAGTCATAGAAAGAGTCAAATAGCAGTTGCCAAGGGCTGGGAAGTGGGAGGAATGGGAAAATGTTGGTTAAAGGGCACAGACTTTCAGTTATAAGATGGATAAGTTCTGGGAATTTAATGTGTAGTATGGACACTATAGTTAACAATAATGTATTACATACTTGAAATTTGATAAGAGAATAGATCTTAAATATTCTCATCACACACATACAGTGGTAACTATGTGACATGATGGATATGTTAACTAACTTGATTGTAGTAATCATTTCACAATATAAACATGAAATCATCATGTTGTACACCTTCAATGTATACAATTGTACCTCAACAATACCAAAAAAAAAAGGTAATCACAACTAAATATTTTAACCTTAGGAGACTTTTAATTCAAGAAATTATATCATGGTCTGTGTTCCTAAAGTACTGGATTGTATTTACACATTTAGATGATTTCTGTAGGATGACAAATGTGGCTGCATTACGCCCCTACAGCCATAAAACTTCCCTGGGGAAACCTCCCATTCCCATCATGGACCTGACACCACAACAGTTCCAAATTAACCATATTTAGTTAAGAAAATGCTGGCACCCCAATTGGGAATTGCTCACTGATTACCCAGAAAATCCCCTCCCCCCCCTTTTTTTTGAGATGGAGTCTCACTCTCTTGCCCAGGCTAGAGTGCAGTGGTGCGATCTTGCTCACTACAACTTCCACCTCCCATTTTCAAGCAATTCTCCCTGCCTCAGACTCCTGAGTAGCTGGGATTACAGGTGCCTGCCACCACGCCCAGCTAATTTTTGTATTTTTCAGTAGAAATGTGGTTTCACCATGTTGGCCAGGCTGGTCTTGAACTCCTGACCTCAGGTGATTCATCTGCCTCGGCTTCCCAAAGTACTGGGATTACAGGTGTGAGCCACTGCACCCAGTCAATCCCTCCCCTTATGAAGGAATATTCCATGCCTTCATTATGCTTATCCACATAGCATGTGAGCTCTGGCCAGGCTGGGCATGGCTCATTCTTTTGAGCACACTTGCATTCCTCTCTTGAGTGTGTATTTGCTTTTGCTCTGCAATCTTCTTTACTTTCACTTTGGTCTGGCCTTCAAATTCTTTTCTGGGGCAAAGACAAGAACCTGTACCGGCCTGCTGACAGCACCATTATTAATACCGTCATTTTACAGGGAAGAAACAAGGCTTGCCCCATCTCTACATGCATGCAGTGGCAGAGCTGGACTTCACACCACCCTTCCCCAATCATCCCAGTGTTGATCCTCCCTGCTCCTACCCTCTCTACTATCTGGCTTTAGTTACTACACTCTTAATCATTGCACTATACTGCCTTTCAAATGTGCTGAAGCCTCTAAACTGACTATGTACTAGGCCACAAGAGAAACAACAATAGACTCTCACAAATGGAAATCTTAAGGAACACATTTTCTGACCACAATGTGATAGGATCAGAGGGAACAACCAAAGGACAGGGGACGACTTCCCCAACTCATTCCACTGAGAAATTTTAAAAGCTGCTTCCAAACACTTCTTAAGTTAACCAGGAAATCAAAATCAAAATAACAAATGGCTAAGAAATAAACTCCAATGAAAACACCATATATTATAAAGGCCAAACATTTCCAAAGTTCCACAGAGGTGAACATTCATGGCCTAAAATGCATTTATTAGAAAATAGGAAACACTGAGAAGTAAATTAAGTTTTAAACCAATGTATTGGAAACAGAACACAAGGTAATCCCCTCAACAAAGGAGAAGTAAAGAATTAGGAAAGAAAATATACAGAAAAATATAATAAAGAAAAGCAAGATTTAATTAAACCCCAAACAGAAAATAAGAGTAGTGGATCAATAAAACCAAAAGGTGGTTCATTGAAAAGACCAACAAAATGGAAAGATTGCTCAAAAAATCAAGAAAAAAACAATAATAAACAATAGGAGGAATAGGAAAAAGGAAACGTCTTCAGAGAAGGAAAGGATTAAAACTTTATACAAGAAATTCCTATACAACTTTCTATCAATAAGAAGAGAATCTAGGAAAATAGTTACTTTTTAGGACAATATAAATGATCAAAACTGGCTCAAAGGTCAGCATAAGAACTAAAAATAATAGGAGACATGCGTAATATACCTCCAGAGCTTGGAAATGCATAATACACTTCCACAGACATCAATTTAAAATAATTTAATGGACAATTTTCTGCAATCTTTCAAGGAACAGATGATGTCTGTATTAAACAAACCATTCTAAGACATATATGTGCATATATATATATATATTCAAAATTTCAGTCACCCCCAGTTATTTCATGAGGCTGCTATAGTTCTGCTATCGATCCCAGACAAATACAAAATAAGAAATGAAAATTGTAGGTCACTAAGTTGCTTATAAACACATGAGGTAAAATCCCATGATAAAATATAAAGAAATCCAACCCGGGAGTGGATGAAAGAGTCATATGGCATGACCGTGTAGGTGTTATCTCAGGGATTCCAGGAAAGGTCACATTAGAGAACGAATCTATGCATTTGGTTAAGCCTGGCAGGTTGAACACACCTGCATTCATCTGTGTTCCTTCTGAAATCCCATGAAACCACCTATGAGGGAGAGTTAGAGGCAGAAAAGAAGCAAAGACCAGGGAACAGGAAAGGGCATCAAATAAGAGATAACCAAACATTTTGGAAGATAGGTGCATATATGGTAGCTAATTCCACAGAATGAAAGAATAAAAGTCCTGATTACTTGCTTAAGGGAAGCTGACAAGGAGTAAACCAGTGTACACTTTTGAACTCTGGAAGTTGTCAGGAATTAGTGGCACCATTCCTTCAGAAGGTGAGTTGGAAAATGAAAAATCGAAATGAGGTATAGTCAATGAGAGGCATTCCTTGCACAGAGCTCCTAATCAAATTTTTAGTGTCTGGTTCTTAAATGTGAATGGTTACCCAATGGACACTTGATGAATTCTTTCAGAACAAGAAAATAATGGAGCAGGAGCTGGGAAAAAAACCTGGAAGGAACTAACCTTAAAACAATTTTGGAAGAAACACGAAATTTTAAAAATTATCATCCTCATTATTAGAGAGAAAATTTTTGATTTCTTGAAACAACAACAAGATGCTATAAAAGACAACTAACTTTTCAAAAGAGCTTTTGGAAATTAAAAATATAATGGCAGAAGTTTTGTAATCACTAGGAGGAGTGAAGGTCCTCAGAAAATGTCATAGAAGGTAGATTCAAGAAAAGAAGACATACAAGATTTTCAAGACAAAAACAGGGAGTCTCTAGAGGATCAATCTTGGAAACCTAACATCCAACTAACAGGAATTCCAAAAGATAAAAAAGAGAGATAAAGCAGAAGGGAGAAAAATAATCAAATAATATCACAAGGAAAATTATCAGAATTGAAATAAAGTTGTCCATTTGAAAAGGCCCTGAAGAGCAAAGCACAACAAATGAATTTAACACTCACATCAAGGCAAGCTATCATGAAATTTTAGAATCAAGGGATTAAAGAGAAGAGCCAGAAAGTTTCAGAGAGGCAAAATAGGTGACATAGAAAGACAGGATCAAGAATCACAATGGCATCAGGCTTCCTATTAGCAATGCCAGAAGTTGCAAGACAGTGAACTAAATTAATTTCCAAACTCTGCATTTATACTTAGCAAATATTTATGCAGTTGTGAGGATTAAGGATAAAATTTTTTTCTAGACATGTACAATTTATACACACACACACACACACACACATATATATATAGTGTCTCTCAATTAAATCCCAGTAAGGTAGGTTCTCTCTCTCTCTGTCTTTCTCTTTCTCTCTCTCTCTCTATATATATATATAATATATATATAATATATATTATGTAAATGTGGTTTCTTTTCCTTTCTCAAAACATCATACTGTAGATATTAACAACCTCAGCATATTATCTTTTTCTTTCAGGAAATTTCACATTTTCACCTAAAGGAAGCACTTGACGGCTTCTCTTTGGCATATCTGAATTGCCAGCACCAATCTTCTTGTGCTTTGGGGCCATTATAGACTAAAATAAGGGTTCCTTGAACACTTGAACACAAGCTCTGTTATAGCAGGACAGTCGATCTGATCACCAGGACAGCTACTCAGGGACTCATGGGCTGGTAGTGTCAACATTGTGGATACCCTGGATAAATGGATGGTTCACATCCTAGGCAGGATGGAGAGGGACAGCATGAGATTTCATCACACTCCTCAGAATGTGAAGTATCTTAAAACTCATGAATTATTTTCTGGAATTTTGCATTTAATGTTTTTGGACCAAGTTTTACGGCAAGTAACTGAAATTTCAGAAAGTAAAACTGTTGATAAGGGAGGACTACTTTAGTTAATAATGGCATAAAAATATCAAATATCTATGAAGGAATCTAGCAGAAGGGCAAAACCTTCAGAGAGAAAAATACAAATTTAAATAGGAAATATTTTAAAGTAATAATATACATAAACCACATTCACGAGATGGAAGTCATAATATTATAAAGATGTCCATTCTCTTCAAACTGATTCATAGATTGAGTGCAGTTCCACACAAAATCTCAAGATTTTGACAGGCGAATTTGGGAGTCTAAGACATTCCGGAGGAAGAGGAAGAGATTTGTTATCTCAGATGTCAAGAGTTCCTGAGAAGCTGCCATCACTATGGCAGGGTGGTACTGGCATAAGGAGGGGCTGTCACAGGCCAAGGGCAGAGAAGAGAGAACACAGAAGCACACCCTGCCTCTATACTTCCAAAAAGGGTAGCACTGCGAATCAGTAGGGAAAAGGATAATTTAATCAATTCGTGGTGTCCTCAGAAAAACTGATGAGAATCAAAACAAAGACTTCAAACTGTAGCTCAGACAAAAACCAATTTGATCTCAGATAGAACAGGAAATGTAAAAAAAAAAAAAGTTCATTCAGATTGTGACTAAGCAAGCGGGAAGTTTGGGGTGACCTGCCTGGGCTGAGCCTGGCTAGAGGCACTGTAAAGCCACCACAGGCACATGGAACACAAGATCAGACAGAATCAGTCTGGAAAAATAACTAAGAGACAATAAGGAGAATATCCCAAAGTTCTTAACAGCACAGGCAAACCTAAATAAAGCAAGACTGTGAAGATGGAATGGCAAGAGGTTATGGAGCTTGCAGAGGTCTAGAAACAAATTAAGATCCCTCCTCAAAAATAAACACTCAATTTTTAAAAAATTAGAAATGACAAGAAATAAGAAACCTATTCAAAGGTAATTGTCATGGAGGAAAAGTTCAAGACAACTATTATGAACACAAAGTAAAAAACTGAAAAGATGAAAGCACAGGGGCAAATAAAAGCTGTGAAGGCTACAGTGGCTCCAATGTAAGAATATTTCCGTTTAAAAATCCAAAAAATTTTCAGAGTTCTTAGAGGAGGAGCTCTTCCTAGAATAACGGTAGTAGTGAATCTGCCACCTTCACACAGGAACAACTGTCAAAACTGACAGTGCTCACGGAAGTTGTCAGCATCACCTCATTTATAACAAGGGTGCATCTATCTTAACAAATCCATATCACAACAGGCTTATATGTTACATTTTAAGCTTTAATAAGATAAAAGTCACCATATACAAAGGTCATGGACAAGAAAAGTATATTTATACTTACAGAATATTTAGTGAATTCTCCCATATTATGAAAAAAAAAAAAAGGACAAACACCTCAATGGAATCATATTGGCAAAAAATAAACAAGCAATTTATAGAAGAGGGAATTTAAATGGCCAAGAAACATGAAAAGCTGTTCACTTTTCCACATCGTAAGGAAAATACAAATTAAAACAAGATGTAACTCTTCATTCATCACCTTTGCAAACTATGGCTGTGTGCAGGAAGATGGTTCGTCTCATTTGCTATTGGTGAAATACATTCATTCAGACTCCTAGAAAGACAATTTGGCAGGACCAAGTAAATAACTGGACCCTGTGCCTCAATAATTCAATTTTTAAGGTTTAGAGATAAGACAAATACTTGTATAGATGTAAAACCACCCCCTAAAAAAAATCATTGTTATGATAGCTTATTGGTAAATGTGAACAATTTAAAAACAACCTAAATGTGCTTCAACTGGAGAATAGTTAAATAATTATCATATATCAATTCTATGGAATAGCATGTATAAAAAGAATGAGGCAGATCTATATGTATTAAGGTTAAAAGATCTCTTAAGTTTTCCACTATTAAAATAAGTAAACATGCAAAATGCAGACTAGCACATGCAATGTAATTTATTACAAAACAAGAACATAAATTATGTATTTACAAAAAATGCATTAGATACATAAATGCATAGAAAAATATAAGAAAAGCTGTGCCCAAGACTCTTCACAGGACTGGGAAGGGAAGCTACAAGAATGGGTGAGTAGTAAAGATGACTTTTTCCTTAATATACTTCTCCACTGTTTTAAATTTAATGAACAATAATGTATAGTGTATTTCTTTTGTATTAAAAAAATTAAAAGATTAAGTAATGTTATTTCTGAATTCATTACTAGAGAAAAGATAGGATTTCCTTCTCTCTTCTGGTCAGAGGTATCCCCATCTTGGGACAGGAAATTGAAGTAAAATGAAAATATTTAGGCTTTTGCCACCTTGGGCCTTTTTCTTCCCTTTCCTTCTTTTGATCAAGGTTGATTGTATAAGAACTCAGACCCTGAGCCAGTCATGGGAACAGCCGACAGATGCCCCTTGCCAGGACAGGTGAGATCACAGCGTCTGATGTTTAAAAGTAAGCCATGTGTTTACCCTGGAGTGCTTATTTTCTAAACCACCTTTTTGGACATGACATATGTGAAGGTAGAGGAAGGCTGAGGGATGTGAAAAGGTTCAGAGATCATGAGGAAACAGTTAATCCCAGCCACCAACGACTGCTATATTCAAGTGTCCCGGTCAGCTGAGCAGTAGATCCAAAACAAGAAAGTCACGTGTGTTATGGCAAGTTGGACTCACACCAACAGCTGTCCTGCTCCCGTTTAAAAAATCTGATTTCCCCATTACACGCTCTTTCATTTCATTATATTACATCGCATACCTATGTTCTTGCAAAGAAGGATTAAACGAAAGCGAAGGCTTAGGCACAAACTGAACTAAAGGCATGAAAGCTCCAATACTGCCACAGATAAAGGTTAAAGGAAGACAGGTAAAGACTCACCTGGTGCTCAGGTCGCCGCCACCATCTGCCATCTTCTCACCCTAGGCCCTGCCTGGGCCTCAGAGCCTGGCCTCTGAGCCCCTCCGTGGGCCCAGCCTGTGTGCAGTGTGGCTGCCCAGGCCCCAAGCAGGAAGTCAGCCGACAGACTGACTCAGAAAGGGCTCCGCCCAAATGGGGAAAAGAGAAGTGAAAGTATTTATTTAACCTCCTGCTGGCTATGAACACTGTGTTTCTCCTCCTTTTTCACTACAAGGGGTTCTCAGCTTTTCTGACATGTGGCAGAGGGTTGGAGGAGAGGCCTGACAAGCAGCAAGACCTGCAGGACCAGGGAAGGAGGGCCCAGGGGACTAGCAGGGCCAGCTCCTGGGAGTCCACTTGTTTGTGCAATGGACAACAAACAAATTTCCTTGAACCAAAATTGTCCTTAGCTGCTCTGCCCCCTAAGAGGGGGCATAGTTTACATGGGAGCTGGGGGGAGTCTCCATGTTTGCCCCTTCCCCTTGCTGAGATAGCTGGGGGTGTTTACCCCTTCCCCTTGCTGAGATAGCTGGGGATGGAAGGTTGGAGGGTTGGAGGGAAAGCCAGAAACTTTTAAATCTTCTCTCAGGCCCATCAGAGAGCCTGAACTGGACTAAGGTAGGTCTCAACACTGGGACCCAGGGCTGGAGAGAACCAAAATGCTCAGCATTGTAACCTGGGGAGAGTGTTCTTAGCCTTCCTAGAAATCAACCAGACGTAAGAGAGAACTGTCCACACCCCTGGGACCAGAGGCTGGAGCCAGCATGGTAAGAAAGGCAAACACTTTACGTGCAAGGGTTTAAGGAATCTTGACTATGGGGCCACCTCGCAACAGCCAGGGGTGAAGAGAACTTCGGAGAAGTCACTGGAATCTTGAGAAGACAAAAGCTTTTCATTGGAGGCAGATGGAGGTTGGAACCCAGATGATCTAGACATGGAAGGGCAGGGTGGCTCCCGCTGGGGTTCTATCTCTGCCCAGATTTTCCATTTAGATTCTGATTCATCATTCCTCAAAGAACAAGAAGTGACCGAGAAGACTTGCTCTACATCAGTATAAAGTCATAGGTAAAGAAATAGAAGCAAAGAGCGCATGAGAATGGGGCCACAGGACACAACCAGAGACCAGAACTCCAGGCAGAACCATGAGGCAGAGACAGGGAGGCAGCTGGGAGCCCGGGGGCACTGGAATCAGGGGCCCAAAGTCAGCAGAGGGTGGAAGCCAGTGAGGAGTCAGGGGCCAGAGGGGATGGCGCTTCAGAATGATGTTTTCCAAATGGCATTCTACTGAATCCAACTTTTTCCAGCTGTGAATAAGGATGCTTGTACAGGTACATTTGAAAATGTGGGAGAGGGGCTTTCTACCCTCACTCTACTTCTGCCCTTCTTTTCCCCATGAATGAATGACCAGGCACCAGGACACTGGTGAGGACAGCTTTTCCGGTGGGCAAGGTCACTGTTTCTATCAGGCACTGCACACCTGTAGGTCTCTCTCTCTTTCTCTTACTCTTGCTACCCCCCATGACTCCCCAACTTTATGGGGCTGAAGGGCTGGTAAGCTGAGCCTCTGTATGGCACAGCTGTCCTTTGATCCCAGTCTCCATGAGGCACATTGGCCCCAAGAAAGCCTGGCATGGACCACACCAGTATGCTCTGGTGTGTTCACATTCTCCCCTCTCGTTGCCTCTGGGCAGCAGGCAGGCCCAGGCCACTGAGCGGCACTGACATAAATGTGCCAGCTTTTCCCTGGATGTGCTTAGGGGCTGCTAAGAGCAGCACCTGGAATTCCAGACCAATGAGCCACAGATTGGCAGGGGGTTCCTTAAGGGTTGAACTTCGTGGGCAGACATGCCCATGCTGGGGCACCTCCTGGCAGCATGGAAGGAGACATTCTTGTCAGATGAGGTTGGAGACAGATGAGCATGCACCATGCTCTGCTGCTATATGGAGAACCTGTAGGCCTCTGTGAAGAAAGCAAAGTTTCTTTGATCCAGAAAACAATGTCAGACACACCTGGGTTGGGAAAGGGACAGGACCAAATTAAGAAGTCGTGTGAACTTCTAAAAATCCTGCTGGATTATTTAGAAGGAAATAATGGAACTCCTGGGGCATTATCCATGGCTGCAAGGAGCACAGGCAATAGGGAATGTTTCTGCTGTCACAGAAGTAGTTCCAGTTACTGGAGCCTGGAAAACTCAAAAGCAGGAGAGGCAGTGATTGAGGAAGGACCACAGGCAGGGCACCCAGCCAGGTCATGGGCCTCATACATTTCACCAAGAGCAGCTTCAGTTCAGACTTCAGTGGTGTGGCAGAGGCAGGAGAATAGGGTCTGGAGGCAGGGAACCTAAGGCCATTTCATGCTAACTTCATAGAACTAAATTGAAAGGAAAACCCTAACTTTCCATGCCTAAGTAACAAAAGGTCCAGAGGCTACTCCCTTTGCAAACCTCCACCTTTTCTGTGGGGCAATGGGAAATTGAAAGTACCTATGTATAATTGTTTCTTTTGCACCCAATCAGATGTTTGCCTAGGAGTGTAACTTTGTAACATTACTTCAAAGCTAAAGCTAAAGCTTTTCATTGGAGGCGGATGGAGGTTGGAACCCAGATGATCTAGACATGGAAGGGCAGGGTGGCTCCCGCTGGGGATTCTATCTCTGCCCAGATTTTCCATTTAGATTCTGATTCATCATTCCTCAAAGAACAAGAAGTGACCGAGAAGACTTGCTCCAAGTCTTCCTTTGCATAGAAGTGCAGCTTTGTAACTTCGCTTTAGCCTGTGATTTGCATAGCAGTGTGACCTTTAGAGCTTCACTTCAGCCTTTGATTGGTTGCTTTCCGCAACCAATGAGACTGATTGCAGGCCACCACTTCATTTACATGAGGTGAGCACCAAGTGGTCAATGGGAAACCTCTAGCGGGTATTTGGACCAGAGAAGATTCTGTATCCAGGACCACTGAACACGGCTCGTGCCTGGTCCCACACTGTGGAGTGTACTTCCATTTTCAATAAATCCCTGCTTTCATTCTTTTGTTGCTTCATTCTTTTCTTGCTTTGCTGTGCGCTTTGTCCATTTCTTTGTTCAAAACTCCAAGAACCTGGACAATTTGCAGTCAAGATCCTCTACTGGTAGGGGTGATTCTTGAACCTGGGACCCCCAAGTGGGAACCAGAGGTCTATCCCTGAGATGAGGTCACTGGCATCATGGACCAGAGAGTTTCAGGGCAGGAGGCGGCTGCAGCAACAGCACCACTGGGACATGAGAATAGAGAACCTGGCCACCCTCCAAGGGACGTAGAAGTGACGAGTGAAGAGCAGGCGCCTGGGATATTTAGTGGGAGCACCCAGTCCTGCCGAACTGTCTCCTTCTAGGAGCTGGAACATCAATCAATCAAGGCCCAGTCCTCGTCCATCTTCTAGGGGACTCTTCTCTAACTGGGAGTGGGAGTGAGCCTGCTCCTCGCTGGGCCTCCCTGGAGTCATCCTGCCTGCAGAGACCAAGACTCTGTTGGCTCCTCCAAGCTCAAGTGCACAAGGACAGGGGCCTGTGTAGTGTGGGGGAGGGTTGGAGCAGCCTGAGGCCATGCGACTAAGCCCAGTTCTGGAGTTCAGTGTTGGGGGTCCCTTTATTGCCACATATCTAAGCCACATCCCCAATCCAGCTTTTATCAGGAATAAAGTTGGTATTTCAATCCCCATCTCTCTCTCCATTTTGCCTATATCTCAAAGGGTTCAAGCACATGGGTATACATCTCTCTTCTCAGGTTCTCTTCTATCTGTGCCCCAGATGGCTAGAGGCTGGGGTCATAGCTCCTTGCAATTGCATGATTGTGATGCAATTATCCCCTGGGCTCAGCAGGCATTTTGTGGCAATATTTCAGCTTTTAGGAAGCTGGGTGAGACCAGGCTGGTCTGATCCTCCCCAGCCCACTCACCAGGGTCCCCTGCTCAGCAGAGCCTCAGTGACTGGCCTAAAGATGGCGCTTTGGGCCACACTGTAAGATTCCAGTGGGATTGTTGGAGGTGGAAATGTGATTACTGCTGTTGGAATGGAGTGAATCCTGGGAAAATGGGCGAATGGCAGGGAAGGAAGAGGCTATGGGTGAAGAGTTGTAGGGAGTCAGAAAGACAAGGGGAGCATTCATTGGACAACACAGGAGCCCCTCTGGACACCTTCTGAAGGTGGGGACCATTCATGATAAATCCCGAGGACGCCCTCAGTCCTTGTGCAGCACCAGGAGGAAACAGACTGGCCCAGGGCCGCCCCTGAGTCCGCATCATCACGCAGGGTCCTTCAGCTGAGCCCCTGTCGTATCTGTCGTTGAACATCCTCAGATCCCTGTCCCCTGGTAACTGACGGACAGCACAGGCTCCTGGTGGCCTATGGGCGCCACCTCATGCCTCCTTTCTGAGGCTACCCAGCCGGCGAGGCCCGCCACGGACACACCGTGAGCACGCGCAACGAGCAAGGAGCCCGTAACCGCCATTCTGCGTGTGCGCCTCCCGCCTTCCAGTCCCCGCTGCAGCCCCGCGCTCCTCCGGGCTCCGCCCCCGCCGGGCCTGCGCCCCGCTCTCCCCGCCGCGCACAGCGCTGCAGCCTCTTTAGAGCTGGGCGGAAACAGAAACCGAAAATCCTCATATCGGGATTCTAGCTCACCAAACACTTCGAAGTATGTGGTAGAAGGGCCGTAGTTCCTTCTAAATAAAGTCGAACCCATGTAAGGACTGGGTTCTGAGATCATTTGGCCCTCTGGCAGCTCACGAGCACCACCGGGTCGCCGCCTGCCCTCTGTTCAGCCCGTGAGGGGCGGGGGACTCTGCCCTTAGCTCCTCCTGGTTCCTGTCCTCTTCCCTAAGAGTTTCATTCCTTCCGGAGCCACAAGCGGCCCTGCTTTCTGCACCTCCCTGGAGGCTGAAGCCCTCAAGCCTGCCCCGCACCCTAAGGCCCTGCAGGACACTCCTGCTGTCCTTGCGGGGGCACACTGATGTGACTCGATGCTGAGCAGTTGAAAGCATTCAAAAATAGCGGGCAAACGGCAACAACGGGTAGCATGGAGTGAATTAGAAGACACGAGACTTCAAAGAAGTGCGTTTCATGCAGAGACGTTTGGCAATGCCCCAAAATCCAGTCTCCCTGAGTGAGGGAAAGGGGGCTTCACTTTCCCTTTAGTTTCACTTTGAGCCCCAACTGCTGGACTGCAGAGGAACGACCCTACAGGCTCACTATGTTTCACATTCTGGGGATTCCTGGTGGCATCTTCCTGTGTTCACCAGTGTGTCCCTGTCAGCACTTGAGGCTGTCACCTGACATATGGAACCAGGCAGCTCCATGTTGGATGCCTCCGCAAGCATGGAACTAAGGCTTCAGGGTCAGACCTACCCTCAGAAAGGAGAAGGAAGGTCTTTTGAGCTGTGGTCGGCCTGGGGTCTCTTTGTGAGCCTCAGGGTGCCAGTGAGGCAGGGCTGGACACCACCAGGAGTGGAGGGAGCCTGGTGGCTAGGGCTGGAGCCAGGAAAGGCTTGAATGAACAATGCAGCCTTTTACCAAGTCTGCACTCCTAATATTTCTGCAAACCTCCATATGTCTATTACTTTCATCATGGTGAGATGGAATGGCCCCCAGACTGTCTTAGATCTTAGGACTGCTAGGTGATGAGTGTGTGGCGAGGGAAGGAGATACCTGGTGGCCCCTCCAGATGGTCTCCACCAGCACCTACTGGGCAGCAGCTTCTGCTTCTTTGGGCTTGCATGTGGGTGCCTCTATGAAGAGGAGGGTCCCTGGCAGGTTCCTCAGTATTGCTGAACAGAATAAAAGAAGGGCAGGGTTGGAAAGTGTAGCTTCATGAAAATTTTGTGGTTACAAGACAGATTATGAGACAGGAAGTACAGTTTTAGCACAGGCCACTGCCCATCTGCCAACCATTGCCTGGCGGAGATGTGCAGGGAAGGGGTGGAATCTGCCTCTCCACAGGTGCTCCTCATGGGAATGTGGGTGGGAGACAGCTGACCAGAGCACTGGGGGGCTCTCCCAGGGCACCTTTGCCTAGCAAGGGCTGAGAAGACCCTGTTTTGAGGATGAGGTAGGTCTTGTTAGACTGTCAGTAGTAACAGATCTGCTGTAGGGGAAATCCAAAATAAAGTCTAAGGAGCTCTCCCCAGGACCAAACACGTCTTCAGAGCTGGTGGGACAGTCCTGTGCATTTCTCCTAGCTGGTGCACATGTTTCTCATGGGTACAAATGCTGTGCTCGGGGAACAGGCTGACATTCTACAGAGCCCCAGCCCACTAACACCGGAGGACCACCTGGTCTGGCTAGGTCATGAAGTGGCCCTGGGAACCAGGTTTTGCTGGATATCCCGTGTCTCACCTTGGGATAAGGCTCTCAGGGTAGGTGGGCTATAAAACTGCCAGGTGGAATATGGTTCTTTGGGGAGCAGATGGCCTCCAGGGTGTTCCAATGTCTTTCTGGGCAACAGACTGACAAGTTGTGCTGGTTTCCAAAACAATGACATTGAAGTTGGAAACTCATTCATCTCATCTATTACTGATCCATTTTCTTGGTGTATAAGGGAATAGAATAAAGTGTAAGTTCCCTGACAGATCCACTTCTGCAGGTACTAGTCAGTTGAGAATGGCCAGTGGACTCAGTCTAGTAGGTGACACTCTCCTTTCCAGAGAGAATTGGAGACCCCTCTGCACATACCATCTATGGCCTATTACACCCTCTCTCATGAATAATTCTAGAGGGTGTTCAGCCCACTGAATGTGGAGGCATGGAAGTGAGGGGCTCACATTCATCCCAGAGGGGTCCTGCATCCTCCTCCCCACCCAGACTCAGGCAACTGTGGATGAACCCTCTGGAGGATGAGGTGAACAGGAGATGGAAAGTGGTCCTACCCACCTTACTGGCAGCTCTGGCAGGATGCAGTTAAATATGTAACCAAATGTCTCAGCAGAGAAGTAACCCCCTTCCTTGAACAGGCCACACCCTAGTTTCCTGCTTAATATTGGTGGGGCCACACTACACAACTCAAGACTGTGCTGTCTTTGTATGAACCGGTGTAGACTCTTTCAGTCGCACACACCATGCGGTTCAGGGAAAAATGTGAAGAAATATTTCAGGAGAGAAATATATCAGTGTTGATGTAATGTAGTAAGGGATAGTGTAGCTTCATGTCAGATGAACAGTGACCATCTCAGTCTTTGCCTCCGCAGCACAGGGCAATGGGGAAACAGTTACCGGCTCCCGTGGACCCAAGGAACTTGGCAGCCCCCAGCTCTTTGGCCCCTCTGACTGGCCTGGAGTTGCCCCTATTCCTCCATTAGACAGCAGTGGTCCAGGCTGTGAGTGTCCCAGGTGGGTTTCTTCAGTCAGCTGTGATTTCCTTGGCTGTCCAGCCTGCTCCATCCCCCTTTCCTAACAGTCCCCTGTTCCTTTGGGTGAAGGAGCTCTCCCTTCTGGGCGCAGGAGTGAGGGACTTGAATCACAGTGCTGGCCCCTGAGCAGGCCAGGCCAACCAGATGCTGTTTGGGGGGAGTTGAGCTTGAGTGAAGTCTTGTGAGGAATTAAAGAAATCAACAACAATAATTGGTAAAATCTTAACATCCTTGAGGGGATGGCTGCGTCATTCCTGGTGCATGAGTGCCTGGAAATGCTCCAATTCCTGCCCTTTCCCAGGGCCATTTGCCAACTCTGTAACCCTGCTTTCTGGCCCTTTCTGTGAGGCACTGCGCATTTCATCATCGGAGTAACTTTTGTCTAGCCTAGATAAATTGGGTCTCTCTTTTATTTATTTATTTGTTTTTTTAACAGCTTTATTGAGATACCATTAACACACCATATGATTTTCCCATTTCAATAGTACAATTCAAAGTCATATAGTATGTTCACAGGGCTTTTTAACCATCACCACGATCAATTTCAGAAGATTTTTGTCACTGTAAAAAGAAACCACATACCCATTTCCCCTCAACCTCCCAGCATTAGGCAACCACCAATCAATCTACTTTCTGTCTCTATGGATTTACCTATTCTAAACATTTCATATAAATGGAATAATAAATTATGTGGTCTTTTGTGATTGGATTCTTTCACAGTGGATTCTTTTTTTTTTTTTTTTTTTCTAAATTTAATTTAATTTCAAGCTCTGGGATACATGTGCAGGATGTGCAGGTTTGTTCCATAGGTAAATGTGTGCCATGGTGGTTTGCTCCACCTATCAACCCATCACCAAGGTATTAAGCCCTGCGTGCATTAGCTATTTATCCTGATGCTCTCCCTTCCCCTGCCCCCAACAGGCCCCAGTGTTTTGTTCCCCTCCCTGTGTCCATGTGTTCTGAACATGTGTTCTCATTGTTCAGCTCCCACTTATAAGTGAGAACCTGTGGTGCTTGGTTTTCTGTTCCTGCATTAGTTTGCTAAGGATAATGGCTTTGAGCTCCATCCATGCCCCTGCAAAGGACACGATCTAGTTTCTTTATATGACTGTATAGTATTCCATGGTGTATATGTACCACGTTTTCTTTATCCAGTCTATTATTGCTGGGCATTTGGGTTGACTGAATGTTTTTGCTATTGTGAATAGTGCTGCAATGAAATGTATCTTTATCATAGAATGATTTCTATTTTTTTGGGTACATCTTGGGTTTCTCTTGTTAGCAAAGAGCCTGAATAGATACAAGGATGTTTATGTTAATCTTTTAAGTTTGCTTGTTTATTATGTATGTATTGCATGGAGGGCCACTTTCTAAGTGCATAATAAATTTTAATTCATTAATCCTCACAATAATCCAGTGAGCAATTTACTACTAGTATCTCCATTTTACAGATGAAACAGTACAGGGGAGGATGAGTAGCTTGCCCAAGGACACACTGTCGGCAAGTAGAGAAGTGCAGGAACTGGGCTTCCACTTACAGAGGCTGTGCTCCTGAATGCCAGCCTGTGCTGCCTCGCAGTACAAATTACTATGCTTACCAGACCAAGAATAACTGAAGAGCTAACTGTCGTTCAGTTTTGAGGATAAATGAAAGGTATGGCACGGATGATGTAGAGCTGTGTTTACTGATGTGACAGTGTCCATTTTTTATTGTTAAGTGAAAAATATTGATTAGCAATTTTATTTATTAAGATGGTATACCCACTGCTTCCCCACTCCCTGCCGCCCAAACACACAACCACATTACAAAGCCTAGAATCACTTTCATCAGAATGTCAACCACAGTGATTCTTCTCACCTGGAGAGGCCCACCAAGCTCTGGGTTTCTTATTGGTAGGAGGTATGAAGTGCAACAGCTTGGAGCTTTGGAGGGAATGCTCTGACATGCTCCAGACCATCGAACCCCTGAAAGCTTACCTATATGGCACATCTCTGAATCTTTGTAACGTTTCTCTCCCACCACCTGCAGTGTTTATGACTTACCAAGTCATTCAGAGTAGTCAACATTTCTCGCTTATCAGGCCCATGAACATACTGTCATCAATATGGTAGGCCAATGTAATGTATTGCAGAGTGTCCAGAAAGGCTATATTGTAACACAGAGCAGGATTCACCTTGCCTTGGAGCAAGATAAGTAAAGATACACTGTTGTCCAATCCTTGAGATTGTGAATTGCTTCTCAACCTACATCCTGCTGGATCCTTTAAAAGTGTCATTTCCATATTAATAGTTGCATATCACTTACTAAGTCTGTGCTAACCTGTTATAATAAAGATACCACATTTGGCACCACAACTGTAATTGGGGCTACTCCTTGGTTGAGTTTTAGTAGTCATTTAGCAGCATGAACCATCAGGAGATACCAGAGGGCAGACTGCTGAATTAAAATGGAGGTGTAACTGAGATAACAACCCCTGACTCCTTCACGTCTTTGTAAGTGGCACTAATCTCTACCATTCCCCAAGAATGTGATAATTGCTTTTGACTTACTTTTTTTCACCATAAAACTTCAGTTTCAGAGGCTTCTGCTTGGCCTTCCCTAAGACAGTCATTGTTATTTTGTAGTTTAGGAAACCAGAGGTTAAGGAACCAGGACAGGAAATTGCTATATTTTATGATGTATGTATGAATGCATATCCTGATTATACATTCAGGAACTGGGGAACTGATTGCTGGGTGGCTCTGTGGATCCAGAGGGCCCACTGTGAGATGGACATTACCTCACCTCCACGTACTACGTACAGGGGCTACGATAGGGCTTTTGGGTCCCCAGGGATTAGCATCAACTCTGACATTGTCCTCAACATCCCTTGAAAGATCTGTGTATTTTCCTTTCCCCAGCATGTGAGTTACTCGAACAAATGACCGTAGAGCCCTCCCGTGAAAACTCGAGGAAATCAGTGCTGTGCACATTAACAAGGTTCTTCCTTATGAGAAACTGCCCTCATTTCCAACAGTGGTTCTGGATTCCATTGAGAACTGGCTGAGGTTCGGAAGCTGGGCAAGGGGTCTAAGACTTTACCTTTAGAGAGCTGATATCAGTCTGCTGCTCATTTACTTTCAATCTCTTTTGATTATGTTTCTAAAGCAATATGTGTCTTGCCTAGAGGAACAGCATGTCCTACTAGCCATCTCCATAGACACCTACAGGCTAAACCTCCCAGCTGTCACTCTAATGTTGATGACCCTTAGGGAAATTACTTTATCTTGCCCTAACAGTTAAATGCTGCCACTTGGCCTCTGTTATTCTGGAATTCTATCATTTTGCTCACTACTGGGGGATCCAGTTCTATAAAACATCCCTAGCATTATCCCAGCCTGCAGGGGACAGTCACCATTGAGCTTGTCAAGGATGTGCTGCCCCCTCAGCAGTGCATTCCTTCTCACCTTAGTTAGTGTCTGAGACACCTTAGTAGTGTCGCCCTTTGGAGGAACTCAGTCACCTGATGGATGGATTCTCCAGTTGTAGAGCACAGAGTCATTCTAGCACACCAACTTCTATATTCTTGGGACCCCTTTTCCCCGACTCTGCCACAGTAGTCCTGGTATCTCTGCTTCCATTTGGTTTAATGTGTAGCATGGCTTATAATAAGTCTCTAGGAGCCACCCAGGTGTATATTAGAATCATCACCTTTGGCCCATGCCAGGCTAAACTCTGTGGTAGAGAAGCTTGCCCTTTTGTCAATAATCCTCACTTATCTGGTTTCACATTTCACCCTTCCTGGACCAGGATCCACTCCCAGACACAATCTCCTCGCCTCTGCTGATGCAGCTGACCAGTCCTACAGCTCCTTCGGAGGATGAACGCTCTCTTCACTTTGTCGCCCTGCTCATGACTGTTGACTTGCATTGTCCTGAGCAGTCTCTACATAGTCTTCATTCTAGAAAAATCGGGAGTTGGGTGGGGGTGGTAGCTCTCTCTTCCAACAAGGGGCAGAAAGGCTTTTCTGCAAACCCAGTAGGTTCAGGGGGCATCTGGAGTTCAAAGTTCTCATGTTCATCTACCTAGATAGCCCCATACTGAGTTTTAAGACCTTGACTTTGGCATAAGAGACCACCCTGAGCTTAGAATTCGGTCTTCTCTGAAGTTCTGCGATTTGTAAAATCAGGGCCTGTACCAGACCTTCCTTGCTGTCTGCCTTCCAGCTGCAGGTATGAGGGTCTCTTCTCTTTAGGCTGGTGATGAATAGATCTAAGCCTGTCATTTACTCTTTTCAAGACATTAACGGCGTTTAGTAATACCCACCAAAACCCATACTTCTTATAGTTAGTTTTCCTCACTTCTTAAATGCCAGACAATTGTAGCTCATCCAATTTACTACAGGTGAAAATTTGGGCAACTGCTCAGTGATAGCACTTCTGGGACTATCCGTATTCCACCTAGCACCATTGGGCTAGACAGTGATCCAACTCCAGAATCCTGTCCTCAGAGTTCACTTCCTGGGGCCATTACCTTAGGTTGCATTCCCCAGAAGCACATTCTGGGATGAAGTCCTTTAAGCAAGAGATTGATGGTGAGCGTTCACTCAGAAGGGAGCGGGGGAAGCTCATCATGTGGGCAACAGCTGAGCCAGGATGTGGCAACAGCTGGAGACTATCTCCAGCCTGATTCCTGGGAGCACAGAGTAGCTGCACACCACATCCTTGGTCCTGCTTTGAGGCAAGGGGGCTGATCTCAGGCCACCGGGTGTCACTTCCAGGTAAAGCTGATTCCATTCAACCAAGGGTAATACTCTGGGGACTGCTGGCATTAGCAGCCACCACTCAGCAGCTGGGGATGAAAAGACCTGGCCAGAAGAGGAGATGGTGCCAGGATGCCAACAGCTTTGCAGGGAAGTGAAAAATGGCTTCCCTCTAACCTGCTAGGTTATTTGGCTGAGCTATGAATGAATTAAATTGACATAAGTAGATTAACAGAAGGAAAAAAATTTTAATAATATATGTTTGCACAGGAGTCCCACGAAATATGAGACTTCAAGAAGGGTCAGATGATTGACACTCATACACCATCATGAGCTACCTTTATCGAAAAGAACGAGGGTTTAGGCGTTCTGCAGGGAGTTGGCCACAGAAGTGGGAGAGGGAAGGGAAGAAGTGTGTCGTGAATAAAGCTTGGCTGGTTTTCAGATAAAAGGTCTTGCAAGTGGCTGGGTGTGGTGGCTCACTCTTGTCACATCCCAGCACTTTGGGAGGTGGAGGCAGGTGGATCATGAGGTTAGGAATTCGAGACCAGCCTGGTCAACATAGTGAAACCCTGTCTCCATTAAAAATACAAACAATTAGCTGGGTGTGGTGGCAGGCACCTGTAATCCCAGCTACTCGGGAGGCTGAGGCAGGAGAATCGCTTGAACCTGGAAGGCAGAGGTTGCAGTGAGCCGAGATCACGCCATTGCACTCCAATCCCGGGTGACAATGTGAGACTCCATCTCAAAAAAAAAAAAAAAACAGAGGAGAAAGGTCTTGTGAGTAATCAACGTTGTCTGGAGCCGACCTCAGGAGAAGAGGTGAGAGTCTGTCTGTGCTGGTGTCACCTCCAATCTCCTTCCCTGTGATCTCAGTTACTCTTCTCTGGTTGGTGAGATTCTTGGGGTTGTGATTCATGATGATCGAATTTCTTTTGAGGATTTGTCTTTGGGCAGATGAGGGAGGCTCAGAGAAAAGCCCCTCCCTGCTTGTGCTATTTCCCAAGTGCTCTCAGTTTGAAGTCAGTGGCAAAGCAGTGGCATATTTTGGGGTGCCATTTCCTGAAGACCTTCAGCATCCACTAAACCAGTCAACTGTTCCCATTTGTTTCCTGAATAGCAAACACTTCCTTGAAATCCTTCTCAAACTCAGCCTCCAGTCTAAGTCCCATTTGGCCAAAATCGTTATACTGGAAAAAAATAATAAAGACAAAAACGATGTTCCTTATCATTAGTGTCATTAGACACCTTTCAACTGAGAATGATCAGGACTCTTGTCTTTAAAAAATAAAAACTGTAAGTTGACAATTTATAATGGTATGTATTTTGGAGTACAAGGTAGTGTTGTGATATATGACTGCTATGTGGAATAATTAAGTCAAACTAATTAACATACCCATCACCTCAAAAAACTATCATTTTTTGTGGTGAGAACATTTGATATTTACTCTCTGAACAATGTTGAAGTGTGAAATACACTATTACTAAGTAGAACTCTTATCTTAAACACCCTAAGTTACATTAACCAGGTTAAACTGAAAACTCATGCAGCTAACAGTAACTTGTGTTTCTCACCAGCATGATCCTTTCTTATTAACAGGGCAGAAAAGTGAAATCATTTCCACAGTTGAGATTATTACTTCTTTGGTTTTGATTGCTTATTTCGGTGGATTAGGAAAGTAATCTATGCTCTTTCAACAATTCAGATACTGGAAGGGTATAAGGTAAGATCACTGATCTGTTCCTTTCTCGGTCACTTCTACTCCTTGCTGGTAATCCGTGTTAACCATACAGTCTATTCACATGCAAAGGAATCTGGAGTCTGGGATTTCTGGGATTGGGGGCAGATAAGAAGCACAATACCACTTTAAGATGAAATTCTCTTCTCTTTATATGCTGCAGCAGGCAGGACTCAATTGCTCTCTCTGAGCTCCTGTCTCCTCTGGGGCAGGTGGGGGAGGAGCTCTCAGGGACCTGGGGTTCTGGTTGCAGGGACACCTTTTGCCTCACTGTTTCTTTGCTAAGAAGAGCTTAAGTTCTGAACTGAAAACAATCAATCACTTCCAGAACCCTTGCTTGTGCAAGCTTATTACAGGATGAGGGAAACTAAATTTTTCTAGGCACCAGAAAATGAGGGGAAGGATGGAAAGAAATGAAATGGAAGCAGGAAGAGCCGCCTACCTTGTAAGAGGCCCTGTGGTTCTGGAAGATGAGGCGCATGTCTCGTACAAACCCCTCCACTTGGGGGTAACTGTGCTCATTCAGCCTTTTCTTGATTTTATCCAACCACATGGGCTCCTTCAGGCCTTGACACGCCTCTCTAATCTGATGACAAAAATACCAATGGAAAAGCTACCGGCATAGTTCAATGTCTGCCTTCTGTGGATTCCCAAAAAATCCAGCAGAAATACAACAAGGTGAACATTGTAACGACAGCGTGTGCTCTTGCCCGGTGGGATTAAGATCACAAATCTCACGAGGGCCCATTTCAGGGTCAGGTAATGTCATGGCAGCCTGTAATCAAGGGTTGCTGTTTTTACTTACATAATAATAGTATGGAATCTTGGCAAAAAAGGAGCTCTCAGAACAGCAATAGACTTTCAAGAGGACGAACTCACATTTCTGCAAAAGAAAGAGGCCGTAAATGAAAAGCAGCTTGGAGAGAATGAGCCCACATGCATGAGACGGAGCACACGACTCACACCCTTCTTGCACAAGTTTCTCTAACATGTGTGGCTCTTGGAAACAGACATGTCATGGCTGAGTTATTTTTTGTGCAAACAAGTTGTGGTCTTCTATCAGTGTGATTGAAGTGTGGCTCGGAAGAGCAGGCTCCTTTTGGTGCATTCCCCTGACCCTGCGCTTGTTCATGGTGCTCACGTGTGAGGGGAAAGGAGAAGGCTTGGGGTTTGCATCTGACTTACCAACTGTTCCCGCGGACACATCTGCCTCTCCAGGACCTCAGATTCCTGACAACACTGTTGGCTTCCTGAAGACTCCTTCATCCTGCAGAAGATGCAACTCCACGGGGTCCTGAGAGATTGGACATGGGTGAGCAGAGGGCAGGGACCCTGGAAATGGCCACTATTCCTGTGGCTGCCACTGTCTTCCTTCAGGAATGGCTGATGGGCTCAGTCATGGGAGGGAGGGGAACACTTCCCAGAGTATGCAGGATTCACACATGGGATCTCCAGCCCTTGGCTTTTCCCTCACATCAGTGGTAGCAGCAGGCAGGAAGCCTGAGGAAGGTGGTGTCACCGTGAGTGTGGACTCTCCTTTCCCTGTCTGAGCTGCTGGGAGCACAAGCAGCCCTGCCTGCCAGGCCTGAGTTTCAGAAACTGGGCTTTCAGCTCCAGGGACCTTGGGCCTCCATCAGCCCAATGAGACTGTGCTGCCTGTCTTGTATGAATCAGCACAAAATATAAACAATTGGTGTTTCTTTTCCTCAATCCCCTGGGACAGGAGACTCTCCTGCAAAACTTGAAGGAAAGGACAATACCAGTATGTAGGCAAAGGGTCCCCAGCACTGGCCTCAGCATATCAGAGGCGGGTCCCTGAGAGCACAGAGAACATGAACCTCCTGCTGCCAGCGTCTTCTGATCACAGGGCTGGGTCCCAGTACCCGACGAACCTGCTCCTTCCCCATCTAGACACAAGTGGGCGCTCTGCTGGAGAGTGCGCTTGGCAGGCAGAAGGTCCCTTAAAGGAGGAAGGAGAGGTGCCTGCATGTCACTCACCTCTCAGGTTCCACAGGGGCGATGTGACAGTTCTCATGGAAGACTCTTGAACAAGTGTCACAACAGAACAGCTCCCCTCCGTCCCGGCACACCTCACACTCATCCAAGTTTCTCATCTAGAAGGTAAAACAGTGTCCATGTCACTGGGAACCACAAGATTCAGGAAGGCCACCCCTCTGGGCATCTAGAACACACTGCCTATGTGTGAGCCTGTGTGGACAGGCGTACGCTTCTCCCTGGGATATGAAGGAAAAGCATGGCGTGGAGATTTCAGAACAAATCCTGGTCTGCAGTGAAGTTCAGGAGGCAGGGGTATGTGTCAGAATAAAAACGTTTTCCTTATAAAACCAGAGATTATAACACAGAAAGACGAGCAACGAAGCAAGAGGACGATCTTATAGGAATCTGAATAATTGTATTATGCTGCAGATAAAACCAGGTTTTGAAGTAACGTGTTAAATCCATTTGCTTATACTACAAATCAACTCATGAAAGGGAGACCCAGAGAATAACATATAACAGAATAAGCTTCTGAGATATCATCACATGCTGTATTCTTGGCCATAAGTTCCCCATAAGTTGAAGAGAGGCCCTAGTTAGGGGTTCCTAGGCTGTGGATTCTGTGCCTAGAGGGCTGTGCACCTACCTCTGAGTGGGAAGGACCATGAGTACAGATGACCAGGTGGGTCACAGGGGGCACATAGAGCTCTTTGGCTCTGGGAGTCTGGCAGAAGATCTCCCATGACTTAGCTAATTTGGATTGTAAGGTGCAAAGATGTCATCTCTAATGACCAAGGACCATGGTAACAGCATCATACAGTGTTGAAGATGGAGGCCCTCTCCTCATTTCCTGGGCCCATAAAAGAGCTGGTGCTTTGTTCTATGAAAAGAATGGGAAATCAACTAATTCTCCATTTCTCACCAGTCTCAATATATGAGACCTTTAGCTAGATTTAATCTGATTTAGTGAAGTTAAAATATGATAGTATTTGCATCCACGTGTTGTGGAGCAAATCCCAGTCATTAAAAACCAACAGAATTTATGGAACAAATATAGAGACCAATATGTAGAGGCTGTATTGTAGACAAATGCATGTGTATTCATGACAAAGAACCGGTCTGTGACTGAGCCCTTTGTCGTTCAAGGGAAAAGTGCTGTAAGGACTAAAATTAGAGTTCAATATTATGGACATCTGTTAACACTGGGAGGGCCTAGAATGGTCTATCTACAAGTTCTCCCCTGGCTCTGCTCCTGTAGATAAGGTTTCCTACCAATACTTCTAAGTTGATAGGAAGCAGATCAAGAGGACTGCTTGCACCTTCTGCTTATTTTTGAATAGCTGATTTCATTTCCCTGCCAGCCATGGAATTATTCAAACAAGCCAGTCACACTTTCCCTCTGGAAGCAGGGGACAACCCATCATCCACAGCCACTGGCTGTTTCCACTGTTCCTGAGCACAGCCCCCATGTGGCCCTGTGTGGAGTGCCTACAGGGCTCTTTCTGCTGCTACTTCTACTTTTATATTTTGCCCAGCTCTCTAAATTCATTTCAGCTCTAGGTTAGGTGAAATCCTTCTCCTGTGATCTGGATTTTCAGGTTTCTCAGTGAGGATATGTGCTCACAGGTGGACTTTTTTCCTCTCACACTTTGAGAACTGTGTTTTGGCTGTCTCACAGAGTTTGCAGTGGCAAACCACTTCTTTCAAAGGGTCTGTGAATTCCTTATTTTGCTGGAATGCTCCTGTGGTGGTTCTTGTAGCAAAAGTTCACGATGTGAGTCTCAACATGCTGTTCTGTCTGTCCGAGTTGGAGGTGGAAGTTGGTCTTGCCTCCCATCTGCCTTTTTCCCCCCCAAATCTGTATCTTTTCAAGAAGAGATTTGATTTCTCTGGTTCTTTGGTTGTTGGTCTGGCTGTACATTAGACTCGTCTCAGGAGAGTGTATAAAATGCTAATGTCCTGAACCCAGCACCAGGGATTCTGAATCACTGGGTCAGGGCTGAGGTGCAGCCACTGGTATTCTTCTTTAGGTGACAGAATAGGTAATTCTATGTATCAGCATCATCTGGGGACCTTTAAAAAATTCTAATGTTCAAGTCATACATAGTCCAGATTGATTAATTTAGAATTTCCCTAGAAGTGGGATCCAGGCAACAATATTTTTTAAAGCTCTTCAGGTGACTCCAGGATGCAGGATAGTTTGAGATTCAACCTGAGCAAAGTCTGGGTATGGAGGCATGGGTATATTATAAGTCAATGTTGTTATTGGCCTTGGAAAAATTATTAATAGTGGTGACCATACCTTTGCTGGAACTGTTTTCCTCTTTTTCCCACAGACATCTGCCTGTGGGCTGTGAGACATAAACCTCCATGTCAAGCTCATACAAAATCAGCCACACAAACACTGACCTCCAGGACCGTTTTAACTGTTCATGAGTCCCTGAGTTGGCTGGGCATCAAAATCAGTGTGGATAAGAACTAAATCTTGTTGGAGGATTGCTTTGGATGTAAGGTGTGTATAAAACTATTTGAGCATCCCTCCTCAGTTAAGTATTATGTGTCAGTATTATTGCATGATATTCTATGTGAGTGCTGCCTCCTGGAGTTGTGCAAGAAAGTGACCTTACCTAAAACTGACATCTCACTGCAATGAAAAGGAGCAAACCATAATTTCATTTAGAGAAAGAACTCATCCATGATTTCTGCAGAACCCAAAGCAGGCAGCCATATAGCAAGTAGAGAATGGATGGGGCCCATGGGATCAGAAAGTTTGTATAGTACTGAGCACCAGATAAGGAGTTGAGTTAAAATGCCTCAGGATTTACTAGGTCGTGATGGTTTCAGTCCTAACCAGCTCATCAGCCTAATGGCTTCCCTAACACTGGTCATAGGGGTTCTATAAAGGACCTCTTGTCCTATATGTACTCCTTTACAGGACTAATGACAGACTCCACACCTTAAACATAAGAGCTTGGCATGCTCTGTTCCTTCTGGCTGATGCTTAAGATGATCTTCAGCTCTACCTGCACCTTGGAGTGCATTTTTGGGACTTTCCCTTTCATCCATACCCCCTACTTGAGAATGCGTTATCCTCTCACATTTACTCCTTCCCCCTAGTCACCAGGCCAGCCCTACCCATTACCACTTCAAGCTGTGTCTAAAGAGACCTCAGTGGTCTAGAGCTCAGCCTCCCATACTCATTATCCAAGGGAATAAGGAAATAAGAACATTGGAAGGTTTCTACTGAAACAGATGGAAAGGGTGCTTTCACACTGAGACATCCAAGGCCCAGGCACATCTACCTGGCTTGCGTGATGCAACTGGTATTCTTTGTTCATCACACACAGCAACATACTCCAACTGAGACTGAACATGCTTCAGGGAACAGCAGTCATGGTACAGAACATGTCCCTGGAGAAAGGAGTGGAATATTCTGGGGTCATAGCTCAGAATTTGTACTTACACAAGGGTCCACTGAGCTATTGTGAGACTTCAGTATTCTCTGTTGAAAAAACAGAAAGATTGATTTACGATACTGAAGGCATTGTTTCCATCTATCACTTACTTAAATTTAAGTAGTCATCTTTGAAGGAATTCAGGAACCAGTTGTAAAAAAATAGTTGGGAGGAGAAGGCCAGTAGGCTGGGGTGACCCCAGTGCTTTAATTTCCTATGTAAGCAAACTGAAACCTGATGTAAACAGTAAAATGAAACTAGAGACTTTACCGACTAGAATCCGCCATCGACCTCTAATTAGCATCGTTCTGTGATAATCCATTAAATATAGTTTCTCTGACTTATTCCTGTGTTGGCCTCACTGTCTGGGCTGCTGCAGCAGAGCTCTCTGAACCTCTTCTTGTTCTGAGCGCTGCCCAGTTCATGAATCACTCTTTGCTCCAATAAATGCTATTAAATTTATTTTGTCTAAAATTTTATTTTTTAAACAGTCTTCCCTTTCCCTCATATCTGATTTTTTGGACCTATATATCTACTGAGGGAAGAAAAAGTCCCCAAGTACTACTGTTCAGCCCAGTGCAAATCCCATTCCCTGCAGGGAGTCTGGACCTAGTTCGCACAGGCCAAGTCAGAGAAGCTCTACTTGTCCTCTTACTCCAAGGGGCCCTCAGGCATATTTCCTAAACTTGGCCTTTGTGTCATCCCACCCAGAACAGCTGCAATAATAATCAGGCTGAGAACTTATCCGCCACAGCCTCCAGGTACCACAGGGCCCAGAGTCCTGGAGGTCATGCAAGTATCCCAGAGAAGAAAAACACTGCTTTCTGCAGCTCCCCTAGGGACACAGCCCTGGTGATAAAATGTCTCCAAGGTCCTCTGTGTTGCAGCTCTTCTTCCTGAGAGTTTCCCACTCTCCCTTCTATACAAAGCACAAGAAGATGTCAGGCTGACTGACTGTCTTTTAAGAGGTAACCCACTAGATTTATTTAGATTGTTTTTGGATATCCATTGCAGGAGTTGGCACCTTTCCCTTCTGGGATACAGGCAGCCTCAGCTTTTGTCTCTAGCCTAGGATACAGAGGCTATAAACAAGTGTGATCCAAAGCACAAGCACCTGAGAAGTGACCTTGTCACTGACTGCCTCTCTAACTAGCATAGAATCTCCTACCCACCCATTTGTAATTCATCCATGTTTACAATAAAATTGAAACAATCTTCTTCTTTTTTTTCTTTTTTTTTTGAGACAGTTTCACTGTCACCCAGGCTGGAGTGCCATGATGAAATCACAGCTTACTACAGCCTCGACCTCCCAGGCTCAAGTGATCCTCCCATATCAGTCTCCTGAGTAGGTGGGACTACAGGTGTGCACCACAATGCCTGGGTATTTTTTTTTTTTTTTTTGGTAGAGATGGTATCTCATGATGTGTCCAGGTTGGTCTTAAATTCCTGAGCTCAAGTCATCCTCCCATCTCAGCCTTTCAAATTGCTGGCATTATAGGCTTGAGTCATCATGCCTGGCCTGAAATGATTTTTGAGGTCGATCTTCTGTAATGGCCTTTGGAATTTAGTATGTGCTTGATAAGTATACGTTGAATGGGTGAATAAATGAATATTGTTTCAAGAGTTCAAGATCAGCCCAACATGGCAAAACCCCGTCTCCACTAAAAATACAAATAATTAGCCAGGTGTGGTGGTGGGCACCTGTAATCCCAGCTACTCGGGGGGGCTGAGGCAGGAGGATCGCTTGAACCCCGGAGGCGGAGGGTGCAGTGAGCTGAGATCGTACCACTGCATTCCAGACTGAATGACAAGAATGAAACTCTGTCTCAAAAAAAAAAAAAAAAAATTACTAGAGTCTCTTAAGCAAGCATTAGCATACAACGATTATTCTGGGTGAGTATATCAGATTGTTTTACACCTCAGCTGCCACCAAAAGGTTTATGTGGCCCTTATCATGAGCCTGAGCAGAGACACTATCATGTGGCACTGATAGTGACACTGAAGTTTCCAGAAGCCAAATGGCTCTGCCAGCAAGAGAAGCTCTGAGAGGCACAGAGGACCCATGGAGTTTGTAATGGATCCTGGATCTGCCACTTAGGGGACCTCTGTTCTCCCCATGAGGAGACACAACATATAGAGGCAACTGTAGCTTGTTGCTGCTAAGTGTTGCACCCCAGAAGAGGGGGAGAGTCGGTTGGTTGGAAATTGCCAGCTCATTTGGGTCATCCAGACTGAGTTACTCTTGGCACCTGGGGAAAGGTAGAGATGCTGGTCTTTCGTGTACTCACTGAAAAGGTGACATAATAGTTTCCCTTCAGGAAACCCAGTGAATGAAATATCTCAGTGGCTGAGAATTCAAATCAGCCAGTATATCAGATAAGGTAAAGGCCTGGATCTCAGGTTCCCAGTGGAATATGAAGCCCAGTGGCTAGCTATGTGTGAGCTGTTTTAGAAGTCTGTGAATGTGTTAAATGCACATTTCTACCTGAAGTGCATAAGGATGATATTTTTCTCTTCCCTCTCCTCAGGTTCTCATTCATACTCAGTCTTGGAAAAACCATCACCTTGTCCTGAATCTGCACTGCACTTAACCTATTTATTTGTCATGTTCGTTAAGTGAAGGGAAAATCACTTTCACAGATAAAAAGCAGGTCTGCACAGTCTTTCTGGTAGAGCCAAAGAGGTGGCATCAACATAAAAGGTTTTCCTGGTCAGCCCCTCCTATAAAATACATTCTCCTCTAGAGATCTTCCTCCCCAATGGCACCATCTTGACGGAGGGAAATAATTTCCCGTTGAGAAAGAATTCTGTGTATCTGTGCGTACATTTTTTTTGAAGGTGAAAGAGGATGTGAAAGATCGGAAAAGAAATATTCTTTTTATTACCTATTCCATGAAATAATATACGGTTTCATATATGTCTCAAGTGACTGTGAGGAAACGTTGGCTCTATCAATTTCACAAAAGTTAGAAAACAGTAACATCAATGGAAAAAATCTGATTTTTTGTTGGAGATGATACTCTCATCTTATTATGAAATATTTTTATGTATTCCATGACCATGTTGGATTTTCCAACTTCGACACTCTTAGAACATCTGCATCTGTTGCTAAAACACATTCAGGAGGTTTGTTTTGATGGCTCCTCAGCATCTCCATCTGATACAGTTTAATCCAAAGAGGACCTAGCTTTATAATACACATAGTACTCAAAGTCGCAACTCTGAAGGCATGTATAAAAAAATTTAAACGTGGGTAGTGGAGAAGGTGAAAGCTTAATTATAATTACCCAATTGGAGACTCCATAAAATAAGATATCATACATATTAAATTAGTTATGTGACAAGAATCTGTAGAAAATTATGTAATAATCACCTTTTTGTTCCTGTAATGTATTTTTGGAGGATTAGGTAGAGATCCTTCCTGAAACATAAAAAGACCAAGATTCATAGTCAGCCTGAGTTTCTGTTTTGTGAGTCTGGCATTTCCAACCTCTTCCCAAATACTTCTACCTGAGTGTTCCACTGCCAGCTCAAACCCAAGGTGTCTAATGAGAAACTATCTCCCTCTCTTCACCTGTGCTTCTAGACTCCAATCAACAGAAGCCAGAAAATCATTTTCAGGACCATTTTCCCTTCTCTTGTGCTTCTTTCCTATGTCCTAAGAGATTTTCATTCATAATGTCATACCATCTATCACCTGTCTTCCAGTTCCACCAGTGCCACTCCCAGCTGGAGTCCCTACACCAGAGCTATCCAAGCAGCACCCACTTATTGCATGCTACTGGGTGTCAGTCACTCTGATCAATCTTGGGTACATGGAGATGGGAAAACCTAAAGAGATCTACAGACAAAAAGCACTCACAGAAGGATAAACATAAACAGTGAAAAGAGGGCATTAGTAGGGGGCTCAGGAACCCTGGGAAGGGAGGACTTACGGCTAGGTCAGTGAATATTTAAGGAAGAGGGTAACATTTGAGCTAAGCATTCTAGACTGAGTATAGGTTTGCTAGCAGGGGAAACAGTGAAGACATTTCAAAACCCCATTGCTGTCTAAAATACTGTTTTAAATGTCATTTCCAATCTCAGAAGATTTCGCCGATTCCTTGTTATCTCAATTACAGATTTGAATTACTTAGCCTGGCATTAAAGCGCTCCACAAACAACCTCAGTTGCTGAATTGTGCCTTATTGTACACAACCTATCTACCTAAATCCACAGGTCTGTTAATAGTTTTACTATGGTTCTTGTTTTAATGCCATTCTGGTTTTCAGGTCATTCTTTCTCTGAAGTGTCTTCTTGCTCTGCCTGACTGTCGACTCTCTTCTTTTTCTCAGTGCACAAAATTGTCTGCATGCACCCTAGTCAGAATGACCCTTGCCTCCTCCAAGCTGCTGCATCTATCCTGATGGAGCCCCTGTACAACATCAATGTGTTGTACTGTAGTGTGGTTATGGATATGGGGTCCCTCTCTCCTGAGTGAGAGGATAAACTCACTGGCATCAAGGATTTAGCTATAACCTAACAAATATTTGGTGAATAAACAGTCTCCTCATTATTAGGGAACAACAGGAAGGGGCACAGGTCTGGCGCCTTGTCATTGGAATACCTTCATCAGACTTTGTAGGGGCCACCCGCCACAGCGCACACTCAGCTTCCAGTTCTTTGATCTTGCGTAGCCTCCTTTGGTTTCAAATTCTGCGGGGGTGAACCAATTTCCATCCTCAGTCTGTATACACTTCAAGAAGCTTCCTGTAAGACCAGGGTAAGTTGATCCTGAGCCATCTTTGTTCCCAGGGCTCAGACTGTGGCCACTCACCACATTGTATCTAGAACCACCCAATTTCTGATCAAGATCAATAGCAGGAGGGTCTGGCCTTCCCTCTCAGACTTCAGAGGCTTCAAATCCAGCCTGAAAGTCCCCTCTAAGGATGTTTCCTGGTGGGGATGCACATTTCTTTGACCTTCATCCATGAAGAAAGTGATGGTTGTCAACAAGAGCAACCTTTTAAGCATTTCAAAAGCACTTACAGAATGAAAAACAAGTAATTCTGAAAGATGAGAGGATTCTAACTTGCTTTTGAATTCTGGGGGTAGAGGCCAGGCCTGAGTCTGCAGATGGCTCTGGGGGCAACGTGGAGGCAGAATCCTTAGGTAGGGGTGCAGTCTGAGATGAGTGCCCTGTGGCTCAGGAGGCCGCCCCAGCAACATGTGCACCTTTTATTACAACATTTTTCATTCAGTTTTAGGGCATTATTGAACAGAGATTTTCTCATCTGTGCAATCATGGGTAGCTGATATTAAAAAATAATTGTGAAATGTTACCTAATAGAAAATTTAAGTTATATATAAAAGATAGTCAATCCCATCAGCTATTAGGGAAATGCAAAGCAAAACCACAGTAGATACCACATCACACCCACTAGTATGATCACAATTAAAAAAGACAGACAATAACAAGTGTTGGTGAGTGTGTAGAGAAATGGGAGCCTTCACGCATTTCTGGTGGGAATATAGAATAATGCAGCCACTGTGGAAGACACTTTGGTGTTTCCTCAATAAGTTAAGAATAGAAGGACCATTGGACTCAGCAATTCCTCTCTTGAATATACACTCCAAAGAACCAAAATATGTTCACACCAAATTTGTTACACAAATGTTCAAAATAGCATTATTTATAACAGCCAAAGAGTGAAAATAACCCAAGTTGATGAATGGATACACAAAATGTGGTATATCTATACAATGAAATATACGATTTATCAATAAAAGAAATGAAGTACCAATACATTCAATATGAATGAACTTTGAAAACATCATGCTTATTAAAAGCAGCCAGTCATGAAAGGAGATGTATTATAGGATTCCATTTGTAGAAAATGCCTAGAATAAGCAAATCTATAGAGCAGAAAATAGATGAGCAGCTGCTTAGGGCTGGGCATTGGGGCGAGGTGGGAATGGGCATTGACTGCTAATTGACGTGAGGTTTTCTTTAGTAAAGGACAAATTGTTCTAAAATGAGATGATAATAACGGCTGTACAATCCTGTGAAAATACAAAAAAAATCATTAATTGGTATACTCTAAGTGGTGAGTTACGTGATATGTGAACTGTATTTCAGTTAAGCTGTTTTAAAAAAGTCACAATGAAAACATTTATATTAATTGGTGCTCAAAGAACCAAATTAAGAGAGGCCTGAGATGAAGGCCATTCTGATAGATGATTTTGACAAAGTTTTATAATTTTCAATTGCAAAATATTTCACGTTAATATGTAAATTAATTCTCACAGCTACATCGTGAGGCAGGTTTTTCATTATTGTTCCCTCTCTTGGATGAGAACTTTCACATTCAGAAAGGTCCCCTTCTCTATTCAGAATGGAACAGTCACCCCTGCACAGCCAAGGCTGGAGCTCAGGCTTCCTAATGTTAAAGCCTGTGATCATCACTCTAAGCCAAGCACCCTGCCCTGGTGATGGCACTCCAGAAGGGAGAGAGAATATGAAGGTCGAGGTTGAAGGCCTCTTCCCTTTTCTGTCTGATTCAAAGTAAAATATGTGACATTTTCCATCTGCGGATTGACGTTCCTGCGCTTCTCTTTGGTTCTTTGGGCAAACCCTGGACACTCCATGTGCGAGTGAGCATCTAATGGGTGTGATTTCTTAAAGTCTGAAAATGTCATCTTAGAAATCCCTTCCTCCTTCCCTCAAGCCAAACTGGGGCCAAACTCCTTGAATGATGTGTAATTCACATGATAATTCCCCACTACTTGTGATGCCTTCAGATAGGAGCTGCAAATTAAAGAAGACCATGAAACTCACCTTGTTTCAATTTCTCCTTATGTAAAATTCCCTTCACCCCACCACAGGTCACCGGAAGTAAAGGAGCCTGAAAATCCACAGTTTCATCTTTGTGCTTTCTTGAAGCTGAAAGAGAGGATTTCTTCATCATGTCTCACTTTGCAAAAGCACATCCCCCCTCCCCACTGAGGTAAATCCTACGAAGGCACAAAGACTACTTAAGAAATTCTATTCCATAAATCTCTAGAGTTTCAAAGTCTTTCTTCCAAGTGGCATTTTTGATCCATAATTACAGAATGTCTACCCCAATTTCACCTTTCAAATGTCATACAAAATATTGGAGAAATTAGACTTCAGTAAAACTGTGTTAACTTCCAATGTAGTAAGCTCCACTGATTCTTATATGACAGTGAAACATACAGTTGTTGTCATTGGTTTGATGGGCGCTCTCCAGCTATGCTGTTTTGCTGCAGTTAGGTAGCCAGAGATGAAGCTGGAGACCATAATCAGTCTCCCATTTGAGCACTGCCTGGTCAAGGAGGGAGAGGCTAATGATGAGATAACCTAATGGAGACAGCGCCTGTCTTCTACTTTTATTCTCTGCTTTGCTCCATTTTCTCCTCCTATCAGCTTTCTCTACAGCTGAGAAAGGAGCTCAGGGAGCTCTAGAATAATCTGAAAATTGTACGGAGCAGGGAGTGGGGAACTGGGAACCTGATACCACAGAAGTAGGTGTGAAAGTTTTTCAAAGAAAAACTCCAGGAGGATGAGCAGCGAATCCTGCCCTTCCAAACAGAGGACTGGAGGCCATGATGGGCAAGGGGAGTGGTCCTTGGTCCTGGGACTGGTTTTGAAAAGGGCAGACTATTTAGACTGAGATGGACTAATAAGAAGGGTGGTTGGCCTAATTCACCCTTTAGCTGCCCAGATGAGGAAACCAAGGCAAAGAAGGCCAAATGGTCAGCACAAGACCACACAGTCAAAGATTTAAAAAAAAAAAGCCAAAAAGCCTTAGGACACAGATCTCTAACCACAACTCTGGTTCAACCTTAGTGTGCAACCTGTGGCATTCTGTGTAGCCAGAGGAAGGTCAGCTAAATCACTTATGGGTTATACCCTTTATACAGCAATGGGCTATCTTCAGCCTTGAAATTTATCATTTCAGGGGAAGTAGCAGTTTAGTGGCCCCTGAGCCCCCGGGGTCTGATTGTAGATCAGTCACCAACTTACTTCCTTTTTTCCTTGACACCTTTTGGAAAATGACTTAATAGGATACATTTCTCAATAGTTAGTACAGCTTCATAAAACAATTAAGGAAATAGGTTTATTACTGAAAATACAGCATAAAGCACAGGAAATTAGATGTTTAGTTATTGAAAGTGCATTCCTCTTTTCTTTTTTACCTCTCGATCGGACCCTTTTCTGTGGAGCTCTGTCACTGTGAGTGAAGTGGGTTCCAGGTTTGCTTCTCTTTCTCCCTGAGAAAATAGAATAATACAATCACAGTCACAAACGAGCAACTGTATTAAACATATTGCTGCTTTTCAAAATTCCATTTAAATGTAACTTTCCAAAAGCCAGTTTAATGTATAAATAAAAAGATTTAAACCCTTACCTTTAAGGTATGAAGAATTAGATAGCTAATATTAGGTTTACTTTATATTTCATTTTCCTATTCTTATATTAGGAAAAAAACTAATTGAAATCAGTAGTCCACGTATAGCTCAAGCAACAGTATAAATACTTCATTCTATATTTTGAAGGTTCATTTCATATTTTGAAGGTTCTTTTCATATTTCATTTCAAATATATATATTTGAAAAATATATATGGCATATAATACATGTTAAACACTTACATATCCACTAATTTATTTAATCTTTGCAAGATCAAAATGATGATTACTGTCATTACAGAGACTAAAATATTCAGAGAAAATTGAGACAAAACTACAAAATTAAGTGAAGGCATTTGGGTTTCTCTTAGCAGAGACAAAAATAAATGGCAGTTCTGTGAGTTAAGGGAAACCCTATTAGGTGTTCCATAGGTGAGATGTATGCTGCACATACCACATGGAGGGAAGATATTCGTACATTTGTGCTGAAAGTAAGAGTAAATGTGACCAGGGCTTTGTCCACATGGCTTTGGAAAAAAGAAATATTAGAATCTAAGAAACTAATCAGAAGAAAGTTAACCATGAGGAATGGGTAGAATTGAGACTTCCACAGCCTTCATTCCAAATGGTAATTAAGGATTGACATGGCAGACGCTGCAGCCGACGAGGTTCTCCCGTGTGCACGTTAATTGGCTGTGGGTGTGCATCTCAAGGTTTACTATCATTCAAATGTGTTTTATTTTCCAAGGCAGGAAAGCAAAATGTTCCTTCCTTCTTGTGTTGAATGTCCACCATCCAGTGACCACCATCTGGGGGTGCTGGTCAGGGTCATGTAGACCCCGTGGAGAAATATTTTCCAACCTACTTATTCCTAAGTGCTCTAACCTCTAAGCATATTATGAGCATATTAGGCCAGCAAAGTGGAAAAGACCAATCAGACCCAAAGTGGACCTATGGCTTGGTAATATAATTCCACTTTCTGGTCTTCAGACTACACACTTACTGATCAGGTTTTTACCCATTTAAGACCCAAATGGCCCAAGGGACCAATATTGATAATTACAGACATCTTATCCCAAGATCAAACAAGTTTCATATTTACAAGTTGTCATTCTGTTAATATTCAACCAAGATAATAGGTGCTCAAAGAAGAGCTTTAGGAGAGTTTAATAAACTTGTATAGGGAGGTAGGAGGCTTGTATAGTAACAGCCAAGGGCTAAGAAAAACTACTAAAGAGGTGGAAATGTGGTTCTCCATGAGGCATATTAATCTTTTTGCTCCATCTTGCTGCCTGCCTCTGGAAGATGAGGTTTCCGGGCAATAGAACATCAGCCACACAGGTGTGGTTCCCTGAGATCCCCTCTTCTCCCACGGAAGATGCCAAGGGGACTCTGGAAGGCCAGGACATCTCCAGGTGTCTCCTCTTCACTGCTTCATTCCTCCCTCCTCTCTGAGGGTCCACGCTTACCGTACAGTGAGAATAGATCCAGATGTTATATTCTTGCTGCTCTTTTCCCTCCTATACTCCAGCCAGGCTTGGCACTAGAGCTCTGGCAACAACCTTGGACAGTCCAGCTAATACAGAGTTATTTCGTCCTTTCTCTCTATCTGTTTCTGTCTGGTTACATCTTTTCTGGGACTAGTGGGTGTGTCAGATTTAGCTTTCATTGCATTTGTTTAGGCCTCATATTTTTAGGGAGAAAAAGGAAACACCATGAAGTCTACTCTAGTCTATGGAACTCTTGGTACAGAACAATCTGGAGCTTAAATACAGCAAATTCATAATACAGCACTACCGTGTTTTGCTCTCAGAATCGAGTGGCTGAACAAGGCAGGATTCAAATATTATTGTGTCCCTGGCTGTAATACCCATTTAACAACACTGAAACCCTATCACAAGCCCTAATAAATACTATGGTGGCCAGAATATAATTTAAAGTTATTTTAAAATAATTGTTATGGTTGGTGTTAATTAGCCTCTAGAAAGAAGCGTGACAGAGTTTTCAATTTCCTCCTGCTTTCTCAAAATTTCACTTCAAGTCCCAACGGTTGGGAACAATCCAGTAAGTACCAAGTAGAATGACCAATTGTCCCGGTCTGTCCAGGGCAAAGGGGATGCCCAGGACATGAGAGTTTCACTGGCAAAACTGAGAAAATCCCAAGCAAGTAGGTTGAGTTGATCACCGAAGTTTCAAGCACCTACATCCTAATACAATGCACCAGTCCACCTATGCGACCATAGAAGGAGTTGGTGGAACTGATGATGCCAGGTTCAGCCCTTCACTCACATCCAGGTTGTAGAAGTAAACCTCTATTTCTTTCAAAATAAGTCAAGATGTGATGCCTGACCCCTCCCCTTCCCTTGCAGGGGAGTTGATGAAAGCATCTCATGGAAGAAAGAGCTAGTGATTGTGCATCAACCACTTGCAATGTCATTTCACGGCTGCACCTGTCAGGCAAGACACTTCCACACTCTGATCTCACCGCTCTCTCTCACCTCCCCAGTCCTGGATGGGACCAAGCCAACAGCTATGGAGTGGGGGTAGGGCCAAGAGAGAATAAGAGAAGACACTGACCATGTCACCCCCAACTATACATGTTCCAGACTAAGGCTTGCCCAGTCTAAAGGAGGGAAGGTGCTTTAAATGCTGTAAACTGGGGAGGACATTGGAGTTTTAATACTTGGTCAGAAAGACTCTCAACTACTGAAAGGAGACTCTTACTGTGAAAAGGGAGCAGGAAAGTGACAGGGCTTGCTCAGGACAGGAAATAACTCATCTGGGAAGAGGACTTGAAAGGGCAGTGAGAGAATAAACCTGTATTCTGCTTACAATTTACCAGGTCTAGCCATTTTCATTAGCCAATGATTTAAGGCAAAGGAATTTCCAGGAAAATCAGATAAAACACAGAGGAAAACAACTTTAGAACCTAGAGAGATAAGATCTATGGTATGAATACAATAAACTTACAAGCCTGGCTTCTAATGGGTTTGCTTTTTTTTTTAGATTTCACAGCTCTAAAATTGACTAAGTTTGACTAGTAAATAATAAAGGTTCTAGGCTCCCTCAAACCTCAACAACATTTTGCATTGACCTGATAGGGCAAATGAAAAGTGGTACAAACCTTTATCTTACCACTGATCTTGGAAAGGCCTTGCAGATTAACTTTTGCCTTCTCTTCCTTCAGGGATTCAGCTGGCCACCGGCTTTGCTGTATATCTGGGGATAGGCAGGGGAAAATGTATTAATAGAACGTGGGGCAGACGCAGCTGTCAGGCTGGACCAAACTCAAGTGAGGGAGTCCTGGGTTTCTTCAGACCACTCAGACAAGGACCTCAAGCAGGTGTCCAGAGCACTTCTGCTTTTGGGCAGTGCCGACTTCTAAAATTACACACAGGGGATTTAATTGTACGTTTGAAGTCTCTAGAATTTGTTAGGATAATACACAGAGACTTAAATGAAAATGTATAATGACTCAGCCAAATATTTTTTAATTTGAAAACACTCATTCTTGTTTTTTGTTTGTTTGTTTTGTTTTTTAGAGGGGACAGGTCTTTCTCTGTCTCCCAGACTGGAGTGCAGTGGCAAATTTGACTCACTGCAACCTCCTGCTTTTCAGGTTCAAGTGATTCTCATGCCTCAGCCTCCCAAGTAGCTGGGATTACAGGTTGCAGCCACCGCATCCAGCAAATTTTGTATTTTAGTAGAGGATGGAGTTTCACCATGTGACCAGGTGCGTCTCGGAACTCCCAACCTCAAGTGATCCATCCACTCAGCCTCCCAAAGTGTTGGGATTACAGGCGTGAGCCACCATGCCCAGCTAAACACACCATTCTTAAAAACAAATGCAACTACTTGTTTTCTTTTTCCAAACAAAATGTATATCCACAAAACTGGGCAGACACTTAAACTGGCAAGAACAGAACAGAAGATATCTAGGTTGGTGAAAATGAACAATTTTCAATAGGACTCTACAAATCTTACTATATAATCCACTGATTCAAAACTGAGCATCATTGGAAATAAGCTTAGCCTTCATTGACTAGGAGAAAGAAATCCTTAGACCATAACTAAAATAAATAATATATATAATTATGGAAAATTCAGGAAAATAAAATAGATCTAAAACATATTCATTGAGATAGCCACAGGATGAGGATGGCTATCTCCAGATGGTGATTGTTCAAAAATATTCCCTTAGGTTTTTTTTTTTTTGGCATATGTTAACTTTTAAAGAACACTTTTCATTATAAAGTTTGAATATTTAAAAATTTTAATTATACACTGGTACATTTAAATACCACAAATAAAAATATAAACATCACCTCTATTATACTGACTAAATGTAACCACTGCATATATCTTTATAAATGAACTGCCATTGATTTTTCTATAGCTTTATATCTCTTTATACACACAGATAAATAATTACATATATCTATGTAAGGATTGATAGATACATAAAAACACACTTTCACAAGTATAAATTTCACATAAAGTATGGTTGCATATGCATGTATATATATATATTTTACAGGTGCACACACATACACATACACCTTGCTTTCTTCATTTAGCCCTCTTAAGAACATTTTTCCAAATTAATAAAAATTTCTTGAGCTACTAAAAAAAGCCATGCTGAGGATGATAAGACCTCCCTGTTAACTGTGGGCCTCTGGACTGTTACATGCATGAGAAACCATTTTGTTGAAGCCATTGCATTCTCAGGCCTCTTTGTCACAGCCTGTTAGTCTACATCCTAACTGATACAGGAGGTACAGAACTCTCCTGGCCCTCGGGAACTACAGGCCTTCAAGAATACAATGGGCAGTGCCCTAATAAACTCAAAAGCTGTAACGACTTCACTTTGCCTGCTTACCATGTTGTTGGATTTTTTTCTGTGTTCTGCTTTTTATTCTGGTCCAGGAATGCCCCTTCTTTCTTTCTTCAAACAAAAGAGAATAAACTTAATTATGCAGAGGTATAAATATAATTCTCTGAGCTTTATATGCTAGTATACACAAGATTTTTTTTTCATACTTTGGTCCACAGGAATGGGGCAAAATTCTTTATGATCTGTGCAGTAGTGTGGCAGTTGAGTACAGAGTTCTATTTTAATTCTTCATGAGCCTTGTGGATCATAGGCTTGGGAGACTATAGGAAATGACCTTCCTTTGAAACAAAATTTTTAATTGAAAATTAACTCTTGCTGGCACCTTAGAGTGAATGATAACTGCTGTTCCATGTTCCTTTTTCAAGTGTTTGTTGAGTAAATGCAAATGTGCAATGAGAAGGCATCCTCCTTGAAGCTGATGATGTTAGAGATAATATTCTGTATTGGAAGTTGGGAGATATTCTGAAATCTGATGTAGTGAGTTTTCATTACGTAATTACATAATCATTATAGAATCCCTATACAACTTCATTAAATAATCTCAGCAGTGCCTCCACACTGTCAGCCCTCCTTCGGCTGCAGAGCAGCTGACTCCAGGAATGCTATTGTGATCCCAGAAACTCATTAGTGTCATGAATCTGGCTGTCTGGACCATTTGCAGTCTGATGTGCCCTTTATCAGAAAAGTGACTCCACAGTGCACTGACTTTCTGACTGTCCCTCATCTCCTCCTGTCCACACACATGGGAGGTTCACTGAAGGAAGCAACCCCTAGAAAGGGATCATCTCCTTCCTGGACAGTGACCAGGACAAAAGTGTGGGGTATTGCAAGTGTTCTGTAGACCTATCGTGAAGATTCAGGATTCTGTTGTGACCATTCCTAGGGATGACGCCTCATTCTTTTCCCTAGAAGCCTGGTGGGCACAGCCTTCTGAGTGCCCAGGGGATTCAGATTTCACTCCAGACACAGCTAATGAAAATGCTTTTGCTCTACTTGTATCTGATTTTGTGGATGGAAGGTCTAAGTGAGAAAAGGAGATGATTAGGAGAGAAAGATGAAGGTGCAGCCACCTGAATGGTACAGATGAATTTTGCAGCAGTGAAGCAAGAGCAAAAATCCCGACATCTAAGACAGGAACACCTGCAACCCCAGGAGGCAGGGAGGAAGCAGGAGCATTGGTGATATCTGTCTTTCAGAACTACCCTGAATCTTTTGTCCAGAAGGAAAACACCTGCTCCAGTGCTCCCGCCTCTGAGAATGCTGAGTCAGCCTCTCTGCACCAGTCATGAGACAGCAGAGGCTGGGCCCAGGTTCTGAGGTCCAACATAGAATCCTCCAGACATTGTCCCTACCCCTGTTTTCAGTCATTTGTTGGGGCGGGGCGGGGGGCGACTGTTACCTGGTTGGTGTCATGGACAAAATGGATAGAGTGGAAAGACTGTCCTCAAACAATACCCCCACATGCCCACCCTCTCCCCACCCCGACACAACAAACAGAACTAGGATCCCTAAGGCTTACAGTCATCCAGGAGTCACGTGGGAGGCACTGTTTACCTTCCCCCTGACAAATGTACATCCTACTCAGGGAAGCTCAACAATTTTAAACACTTCCCTTCTTCGAGCACCTTGTGTGCTCTGGGGACTGTGCTTCTCGTATGAAAGCCAGGCATTAACTTGCTTCCCTCACATAAGGTGACTTGTACCTTAGAGGTGGTCAGCTGGTCATAAGAGACCTAAAGACCTAAAACATTCACGGTTTATGAAGTGTATGTGTGTGCCTGTGTGTGTGTGTGTGTGTGTGTGTGTGTGTGTGTGTAGAGACAGGGTTCCATTATCTTGCCCAGGCTTGTTTTTGGTTGTTTTGCTTGTTTTTGGACTCCTGGCCTCAAGTGATCCTTCTGCTTTGGTGTCCCAAAGTGCTGAGATAACATGAGTGAGCCAGTGCACCTACACTTGCAATTTGCTCCTACAACATTTAGCAAATCAAATGTATCTGGACCCATGGATCAAATTAATTAAAATGGCTGATGGGGCAGTGTCTTCATGAGGAAATTTACCAGAAGCAAAAATGTGGGAAGAATTTGTTGAGAAGCTATTCTCATTGGCATTTCTGTACTCATGGCATCAGGGTATAACATCAAGGATGTTAGAATAGCAAGCAGCCTTGGAAGCTAGAGATCATGTAGCCTCCAGATTATAGGGCAAATTTATTCCCTGACCAGTATAAAGTGGAGAACATCTCCCTCCTTAGAAATTTTCCAGAGGAGATGTCCCCAGAGGAGAGTTGCTTAAATTCCAGCTAAGAAGATAATATCTCCCTCAGAGGTAAGGTTTGGGCAGGTTTGCTAGCAGTCCCCGAGCTAGCAAACCCCATGGGTTTCCTCAGTGAAGCATTCCTCCACTGCAGCATACACTTGTGAGTGCAGCATCCACCTGCACCATCCTTTTCATGGGTCCTGAGGGGAAAGAACTGATACATCTACTCTATATCGCAGCAATTTTGCTCCTAGGTATTTAGATAAGAGATATGAAAAAACAGAAAGACTTCTACAAGAATGTGCTGAGGAGAGTTTTATAATAGCAAAACCCGAAAATACTCGAGGTGATGATCATCAGGAGAATTATAAACAAAATTCAGTATATTCAGACAATGGACAGTACTTAGCAATGAAAAGGAACAAATTACTGATACATCCAATGATACAGATGAATCTCAAAAACATGCTGAGTGAAATAAATGTCACAATAAAGAGAACATACTGTAAAACCTTATTTATATAAAGTTTTTTTAAAAACCCAAATTAAGTTATCATGGAAAAACAAAGAGTAGTGATTGCCCTGATGGGTAGCCGGTAGAGATATAACAGAAAGGACATAAGGAACCTTTCCATGGTGATGATCATGTTCTGTATCTTGGTAAACATTTTGATGGTGCAGAAAAATATGGTTATAAGAACTCATCAAATGGTACTCTTCATACTTGTGCATTTCATTGTAAATTTTATCTTATAAAAGAACTTTAGTTAATGATATGCAGGCAGAAGTATTTGAGGGGGAAGGGTGCAGATGTCTGCAACCTTGAAATGTTTCAAACTTGACCATGGGTTATGGAGTGGATAAAAAAATGTATGTCTGGATAGTGATACGGTTTGTCTGTGTCCCCACTCGAATCTCATGTTGAATTGTAGCTCCCGTAATTTTCACGTGTTGTGGGAGGGACCCAGTGGGAGATAAAATTGAATCATGGGGGCGGCTTCCCCCATACTGTTCTCATGGTAGTGAACAAGTCTCACAAGATCTGATGGTTTTATAAAGGAAACCCCTTTCACTTGGTTTTCACTCTCTTTTTGCCTGCTGCCATGTAAGATGTGCCTTTCACCTTCCAAACCAGCAGGGAGAAAAGGGAGAATGTAGACTATTGTATCAATCCTTCAGAAAGCAGGAAAGAGACACAAAAAAACACAAACTAAGAGTGGTCAACACTACCACAGAAGATATAGGTCCATATATATCTGGAATCACAATAAATGAAAACAAATAAAAAATCATTAAAAAGCTAAGATTATCAGATAAAACTGCAAAAGCTAAGAGCTGTTACAAGAGACATAAAACAAAGCTGCACAAGATGGCTTAACATAGAGTAAAAAATATGAAAAAAGTAAAAAAGTTTTTATAACAACATCGGCACTTGGCAAAAGAGATTTTAAGGCAAAAGCATTAATAAGGATAAAGCAGAATGCTGTATAATGATAAAAGAAATCCACTAAGAAGTTATAAAGTCATTACTAGCCTCAGAATATTTAAAGTACAGGAACAAAATAAGGAGGAATTGGCAAATATACAACCATGTGTGAGAATTTAACATGTTTCTATACAAATTTGATGGAGGAAATAAATTACTATGAACCCAAATTTAAACAACAAAGCTGTGCTTGATAAAGATGTGCATGGAGTGAAGCCAGAACCAACAGATAGTTCAAATGTACACTATTCTCAAGTGGCACAGAACATTTACAAATAATGACCGCACATTAGGATGCAAAGGAACATTCAACAAATTTTAAATAATTGACAAGGTCAGTTCTTCATATGGTTTTCCAGATATCTACTTTCCACTGCTGATCAACTAATAGAATACCTCCAAGACTGCAGACATCAATATTTCCAGAGAAAAACCATAGTTCATAACCTCCCTTACACCTGACAGGGCCACCAGTTTAAGATCTGACCACTAAGATGAGAGCAGAATATTGTTGTGGGAGGAGTGGAGTTCTGGGGAAAACTTCTTGCAAAAGTAATAGACCTCTAGGGAAGATAATTTTGCTCTTCACCCTTTCTCCTTCTGATGGCCTAGAACATGGACATTATGGCTGGAGCTTAGCAAGCACTTGGACAATGACATCATTGTCCAATCTTGAGAGTAGCTGAGCTGCAAGATAGAAGAATCTTCAAAATGCACGGGCCTGAAATAGACAAAACAATTCTGAAAAAGAAAAACAAAACTGGAGGCCTTACACTACCTGGTTTCAGGATTTGTAAAACTGTAGTAATCAAGATGGTGTATTGGCATAAAAATAGACATACAGATAAATGGAACAGAAAAAAGTCAAGTAATAGACCTAAATGTATATGGCCAACTGACTTTCAACAAGGATGTCAAAGTAACTAATTCAATGCAGAAAGGATACTCTTTTCAACAAATTATGCCGGAATGATTGAATATCCATATGCAAAGAAAGAAAAGAAATCAATCTTTAGCTCAAACTATATGCAAAAACTAACCCAAAATGGGTTATAGACCTAAATGTAGGTGCTAACATCATGATACTTGAAGAAAACATAGGTTCTTGAGCTAGGAAAAGATTCCTTAAATAGGACCTCAAAATCACAGATTATAAAGGAAAAAATGGTAAATGTAAACTTTATAAAAAATTTAAAGTTTTACTAACACTATCAAGTATTGGTGAATATGTGGAGCAATGAGAAGTTTCACGCATTACTGGTGGGAATGCAAGAGGGCATCATCATTTTGAAAAACATTTTGGCAGAGTCTTAAAATACTGAACATATATGTATGTTCATATGACCCAAGAGCACCACTCCTGGGCATTCACCCCACAAAATAAAACATGCCCAACTCAAAGATTTGTGTTCAGATGTTCCTATCAGCTTTATTTGTAATAGCTGAAACAGGAAACACCTCAATGGCTATCAACAGGTGAATAAACCATCTGCAATGTATTCACATAAAGAAACACTTCTCAGCGATGAAAAATAGAGTAACTATGAACACACAGAATAACACGGATGTATCTCAAAAGCATCATGTTAAGTGAAAGGGGCTAAACATAAGTAAATTCAATACTGTATGAATTCATTTATATGAAACTCCAGAAAAGACAAAACTAGAGTGATATAAACAGATCAGCACTTAAAAAAAACCACCTGGGTCGAGGGGTTGTACATGCCTGTATTCCCACTTACTTTGGAATCTGAGGCATGAGGATCACTTGAGCCCAGGAGTTTGAGGCCATTCTGGACAATGTAGTGAGGACTCATTTCTTAAAAAACAAACGAACAGAAAACAGATAACTGTTGTCAAGAATCAGAGAGAGGTGAGAAGAACACAAGTGGCCTTTTACATGTCATGATTGTGGAGGTATTTATATAACTGCACATTTGTTAAAACAAATTCAGTTATACCTTAAGGTGATGAATTTGTTTTATATATAGCTCCATAAAGCAGATAAGAAAAATGAAAATGTGGCACATTTACATAAAGAAAATCCTATTGTTGGTGCCCTTATCAAAGATTACTTGAACATACATTCATGAGTTTATTTCTGGGTTCCCTATTCTATTCCATTGGTTTATGTGTGTTTTTATGCCAGTACTGTTTTGATTACTTTTGCTTTGTAATGTAGTTTAAAATACAGTGTGATGCCTCCAGCTTTGCTCCTTTTTTTCAAGATTACTTTCACTATTTGGGTCTTTTATGGTTCTATACAAATTTTAGGATTCCTTTTCCTATTTCTGTGAAAATGTCATTGAAATTTTGAAAAGAGATATCATTGACTATCCAGATCACTTTGGGTAGTATGGATGTTTTAACAATATTCTTCCAGTTTATGAACATGAGATGTCTTTCCATTTATTTGTATCTTTTTCAGTTTCTTTCATCAGTGTCATAGTTGTCAGTGTGCAAATATTTCACCTCTGGTTAAATTTGTTCCTATTTTATTCTTTTTGTTGCTATTGTAAATAGGATTGTTTTCTTAATTTCTTTTTTGGATAGTTCATTGTTACTGCGTAGAAACACAACTGATCTTTAAATCTTGCAACTGTACTAAATTCATTTATTAGTTCCAACAGTTTTTTGGTGGAGTCTATAGGGTTTTCTACATAGAAGATAATGTCACCTGGAAACAGAGACAATTTAACTTCTTTCCAATTTGGACGACTTTTTTTTCTTGCCTAATTGCTCCGACTAGGACTTCCAGCAGTATGATAAATACAAATGTCAAGAAGGGGCACTTAATTTTGACGAGGATGCCAAGAATAAATAATGGAGAAAAGATAGCCTCTTCAATAAATGGTGCTAAGAAAACTGAATATCCACAAGCAAAAGAATGAAATTAGATATTTGGCTTAACATCATATACAACAATTAACTCCAAATAGATTAAAGGCTTAAATGTCACACATGAAACCATAAAATTCAAAGAAGGAAACAGGGAAAAAGCTTCTCGATATTGGTCTGGGCAATTATTTTTTAGATAAGACACCAGAAACACAGGAAACAAAAGCAAAAATAAGCAAGTAGAACTACATCAAACTAAAAAACTTTTGTACAGCAAAGGAAATAATTTTAAAAATGAAAAGGCATCCTATGGAATAGGAGAAAATATTTGCAAACCATGTGTTTGATAAGGGTTGCTGTCCAGAATGTATCAGGAACTCACATAACTCAATAGCAAAAACAAAACAAAACCATGTCATAACCTGATTTAAAAATGGGGAAAGGATATGAATAAACATTTTCCCAAAAAAGACATAAATAGCCAATGGGTTATAAAAAAGCACTCAATATCACTAACCATCCATGAGAGAAATGTGACTCAAAACCATAATGAAACATCACCTCACACCTATTAGGATAGCTATTAACAAAACGGCAAGAGATAACAAGCATTGGTGAGGGTGTGGGGAAAAGGAACCCTTGTATGCTGTAAGTGGGAATGTAAATTGATATAGCCATTATGGAAAAGAGTATGGAGGTTCCTCAAAAAATTAAAACTAGAAAAACATACCATTCAGAAATCTCACTTTGGGGTATGTATCCAAAGGAAATGAAACCAGTATCTCAAAGAGATATCTGCACTCCCGTGTTCATTGCAGCATAATTCACAGTAGTTAAGATATAGAAACCACCTAAGTCTCCATCAACAGATGAATGGATAAAGAAGTGTGATAAGGCACAGATCTGTGTATACTGGAAAACATATATAAAATCGTATTTCGAATCATGAAGAAGAAGGTATTGGGGTTATATCTCTTAATCACCATCTCCCATCATACACCAATAAATGAATTCCATGTGTGTTATAGATTTAAACATTAAAAAGTATTGCAAATATTCTATAAGCAAGTAAAAATGTTTTCAAATTATGAGGAGGATAATTTATTTGTAAATTGTACACAAAACCTGGAAACCATAAATGAAAAGACTGAAAGATATGATCAGATAAAAATTTCAAACGTCTTTGGGATAAAACATATAGGTATATCTTAGAAATATTGCACGTTTGGTTTCAGAACACTGCAATGAAGTGAATATTGCAATAGAGCAAGACACTCAATTTTTTGGTTTCCCAGTGCATATGAAAATCATGTTTATACTTTACTGTAGTCTATTAAGTATGCAATAGCATTATGTCTTAAAAAATCAATGGACAAACCTTAATTAAAAATACTTTGTAGCTCAAAAAAGGCTCACAATCATTTGAGCCTTCAGCGAGTCATAATTTCTTTGCTGGTAAAGGGTCTTGCCTGGGTGTTGATGGCTGCTGACTGATCAGGGTGGTGGTTGATAAAAGCTGAGGTGGATGTGACAATTTCTTAAAATAAGACAGTAATGAAGTTTGCTATGTTGATGGACTTCATCAAAGATTTCTCTGTAACATGTAAAGTTATTGATGCATTTTAGCACAGTAGATTCTCTCAAAACCTGTTGCTGCTTTATCAGCTAATATATTCTAAATCCTCTGTTGTCATTTCAACAATGTTCACAGCATCTTTCCTAGGAGCAGATTCCATCTCAAGAAACCACTTTCTTCACTCATCCATAATAAGCAACTCCTTATCCACTCAGTTTTTTTTTCTTTTCTTTTCTTTTTTTTTTTTTTTTTTGAGATGGAGTCTTGCCCAGGCTGGAGTGCAGTGGCACGATCTCGGCTCACTGCAACCTCCGCCTCCCGGGTTCACGCCATTCTCCTGCCTCAGCCTCCCGAGTAACTGGGACTACAGGCGCCCGCCACCACGCCTGGCTAATTTTTTGTATTTTTCGTAGAGACAGGGTTTCACCATGTTAGCCAGGATGGTCTCGATCTCCTGACCTCATGATCTGCCCGCCTCGGCCTCCCAAGTGCTGGGATTACAGGCTTGAGCCACCGCGCCCAGACTATCCACTCAGTTTTATGATGAGATCACAACGATTCAGTCACATCATCAGACTCCACTTCTTTTTTTTTTTGAGATGGAGTCTCACTCTATCGCCAGGCTGGAGTGCAGTGGTGCAATCTCTGCTCAGTGTAACCTCCGCCTCCTGGATTCAAGCAATTTTCCTGCCTCAGCCTCCCGACTAGCTGGGACTACAAGCACAAGCCACCACGCCCAGCTAATTTTTGTATTTTTAGTAGAGACAGGGTTTCACCATGTTGGCTAGGTTGGTCTTGAACTCCTGACTTCAGGTGATCTGCCCGCTTTGGCCTCCCAAAGTGCTGGGATTACAGGTGTGAGCCACTGCAGCCTCCACTTCTAATTCTAGTTTTCTTGATATTTCCATCACATCTACAGTGACTTCCTCCACTGAAGTCTTAAACCCATCAAAGTCATCAATAAGGGTTGTAATCAACTTCTTCCAAATCCCTGCTAATGTTGATATTTTGACGTCCTCTCATGAATCATGAATGTTCTTAATCACATGTGAAACAGTGAATCCTTTCCAGAAGGTTTCCAATCGACTTTGCCCAGATTCATCAGAGGAATCACTATGTATAGAGACAGCTACAGCATTACAACATGTATTTCTTAAATATTAAGACTTGCTAGTTGAAATTACTCTTTGATTCATGGGCTTGCAGAATGGATGTTGTGGAGGCAGGCATGGAAATAACATTAATCACCTTGTACATCTCCATCAGAGCTCCTGGATGGCTACGTGCACTGTCAATGAACAGTGATATTTTGAAAGGAATCTTTTTTTCTGAGGAGTATGTCTCAACAGTGGGTTTAAAATATTCAGTAAACCATGCTGTAAACAGATGTGCTGTCATCTGGGCTTTATTCCAATTATATAGCACAGGCAAAGTAAACTTAGAATAATTCTTAAGGGCCCAAGGACTTTCAGAATGGTGAATGAGCATTGGCTTCAAGTGAAAGTCACCTGCTCCATTAGCCTCTAACAAGAGACTCAGCCTGTCCCGTGGAGCTTTGAAGCCAGGCATTGACTTCTCCTCTGTAGCTATGACAGTTCTAGATAGAATCTTCTTTCAATGGAAGGCTGTTTAGTCTACACTGTAAATCTGTGGTTTAGTGTAGCCAACTCCATCAATGACCTTAGCTAGAGCTTCTGGACAACCTGCTGCAGCTTCTATATCAGCATTTGCTGCTTCGCCTTGCCCTTTAATGTTATGAGACAGCTTCTCTCCTTCAACCTCAGGAACCAACCTCTGTTACCTTCAAACTTTTCTTATGAAGCTTCCTATATCTCACAACCTTCAGAGAAGTGAAGAGAGTTAAGACCTTACTCTGGATTAGGCTTTGGCTTAAGGGAATCTGATTTGATCTTCTATCCAGACCACTCAAACTTTCTCCACATTAACAATAAGACTGCTCTGCTTTGTCATTAAAGTGTTCACTGGAGTTGCACTTTCAATTTCCTTCAAGAACTTTTCCTTTGCATTCATAACTTGGCCAATTATTTGCTGCAAGAGGCCTAATTTTCAGTCTATCTCAACTTTTGACATAGCTTCCTCACTAAGCTTCGTCATTTCTAGATTTTTATTTAAAGTGAGTACACATGACTCTTCCTTTAATGTGAGCACTTAGAGGCCATTGTAGGGTTATTAATTGACTTAACTTCCATTTTTTTCATCTAGGATTTTCCAATCACACTATTTAAAATTCTTTCAACCTCCTTCCACTGCCCAATCTCAAAGACATCCCAACACCTTCAGGAATATGTGATAGCCACACCCCATGGCCAAGTACCAAAATCTGTATTACTCTTAATTGCTGCCATAACAAATTACCACAAATTTAGTGGTTTAAAACAACATAAATATATTATCTTCAAGTTATGTCAGTGAGAAGTATGACACGGTCTTACTGCCTAAAGTCAAGGTGTCAGTAGGCCTTCATTCCTTTCTGGGGGCTGGAAAGGACAACCTATTCCCTTGTTTTTTCAGCTTCTAGAGGTCACTCACATTCCTTGGTTCCCTCTTCCATCTTCAAAGCCTGCAACATTACATATTTCTGACGATTCTTCCATAGTCACATTTTCCTTTCTCCATAGCCAGGAAAAGTTCTCCACTCTTTAAAGCCTACAAGATTAGTTTGGACCCACCCACATAACCCAGGATAATCTCCCCACTTCAAGGCCCCTAGCTTAATTGTATCTGTAAAGTCCCATTTGCCATGTAAGATAGCAGATGACAGTCCAGGGATTAGGAGGTGGACATTTTTTGGGGAGGCCACCATTGTGTCTACCACAGTATTGCAAATAATAACAGAAATAGTAACAATGACAATAAGAAAACTCTGGCATTAAAAACGTATTTGTAACACCGAAAGCAAGTAAATTCTTGTTTATTCTTACTTCTTTTCCTCTTGGGTTTTCCCAAAGTAGAGTTGTTTCCAATATCCACAGTATCTAGAAAATAACAAGTGGTCGTGAGGAAACAGAAATTAACAAAGAAAAGTTACAGATTTTAGAACAATTCATACTACAGAAGGCTGGAGTTTATAAAGATGTTTGGATAGTCATTCCTCTCTTTCTTCTAGAGGAACCAAAAACCCACTAAACTGAGAACTATGAGTCTAGGATGGGCCCTGGGTCTTCTATCAAAAGTATAGTTTGGGGTAAGAGTAGATCTACAGTCTTCCCTCCTGACAATTAAGTACCTGGATTAGTTGTCTTTTGGGTGAGGCCTTTCTAAGATGTAGCAAAATGACACTATTATCTACCAGCAGAAGTTCACTGGGTTGTCTTGGGTTCCACGGAATATTGAGTGTCACTTAACATATTAATGTAATAAACAGGATAACTGCCACTTTAAAGAGCACTGTTTTATGACATCACCCATATGTAATCAACAGAGCCCATCCTGATAAATAAAACTTTATAATGATCTCTTGCCTCCCTGCAGTTTCCCAAAAGCTTGGGTGAAGCAAATGCAGAGAACAGGATTCTGGGCGGACTGGAGCACCTGCCTCCACTCTTCCCAGGGTCTGTGGGGCCCCCTGAGCCACCCCCATCCCACAGCCCTCAGGCAGCCTTACCCATTTTGCCACATGCTTGATCATTTTCCATCTTTGCTTCTGGGCTTTCTGGCACTTCTTTGGAGAAACCCGTGACATAGGAGCACTTCTCATTTTCACATGCTGGTTGCTCTGCTCCTGGGCCAAAATTGTGATTTATGAACTTTTAATTTGCCCCAATAACACTCTTTTCTGCACCCTGGTTGCTACCCGCTTCTCTACTTTTTCCTCTGAAATCTTCTTTCACTGCTCCTCCCTATATTTGACTCTTCCTTCAAGTTTCCCTTTTTACCCTCCTCTGTCTTTTTTTGCATTATCAGAACTCTGTTTCTGTTTTTATTATTATTATTTTGAGACGGAGTCTCGCTCTGTCGCCCAGGCTGGAGTGCAGTGGCCGGATCTCAGTTCACTGCAAGCTCCGCCTCCCAGGTTTACGCCATTCTCCTGCCTCAGCCTCCCGGGTAGCTGCGACTACAGGCGCCCGCCACTCCGCCTGGCTAATTTTTTGTATTTTTAGTAGAGATGGGGTTTCACTGTGTTAGCCAGGATGGTCTCCATCTCCTGACCTTGTGACCCGCCCGTCTTGGCCTCCCAAAGTGCTGGGATTACAGGCTTGAGCCACCGTGCCTGGCCTGTTTTTATTATTTTTAAGTTATAATTACTTGGTACATCACATCATAGCAAGCTAGAAGCAAGCTCTTCTGATTCTCCTTCTTTGGTCGTTTGGTAATCTTCTAGTTCACCAGAAACTAATGAGAAACAAGAGAGTTATTTTATTTTTATTATTGTATTTTATTATCTTTCAGTTATGTCAGTGAGAAGTGTGACACGGGTCTCACTGCCTAAAGCCGTTATGTTAGTAGGCCTTTATTCCTTTCTGGGGTCTGGAGAGGACAATCTATTTCCTTGTCTTTTCAGCTTCTAGAGGTCACACACATTCCTTGGGTGACCTCTAGACAGTGACCAGAGTTCCCAGTGCTGTGATGCTGCACACTAATATTCTGAGCTAAGATGAAGTGCTCTCTGGAAAAAAATATGCCTGCTCCTATAATCATGCCTGACACATAACAGAGTCATGCTCTCCCCATGTTTTGCACCTCCTTCTCCTTTTCTCTACTTTTATTTTTCTACCTGTAGTCCTGAGTAAAATAGAAAAATATTAAAAAGCTCTTATCATTCCAGAAACTACTAATGTTCTTTGAAAACAGAAGTGATGGAGGCTGCAGTGAGTGAGCCAAGATGGTGGCACTGCACTCCAGTCTGGGTGATAGAGAGAGACTCAGCCGCACTTCCTGTTATGCATAACAACCCCATTTCAACCAAGCCTGAGTTTATGTTAATGAGGTGACCTTTGGAAATCCCTTTAGGATGGGGTTCACAGTTCTGCAGGGAATTGGAGATGGTTGGTGTGGGGAGATTTTCCATGTTTGGCATCAAAAGTGTTGAGAATGTAAGAGTACAGATAAAACAGGAGCTTTTCTTCCCCCAAGGGTCTCCTCTTTGATGTTGACCATGGGCCATGAGCTGTGGTTCTCAACACTTAACAGCTTCATACTGACCTCCTACAGGGACATTTCTAAATCACAGTTACTTCTAGGTAGTTAGCATCTGTAAATCTGTCCTACTGACACACTTGGCTCTGATTCCTTCATGGTTGTTGAGCCAACTATGTCTTGTTTTGGCCACTTCTCCAGGACCTGACATCTGGGTAGGAGCTCATACAACCCCCTCCTTGACTTCTCCATGGTTCTTCCTCATGTCTTCCCTGATTCACAATTTCCCCTCAGAACCTTGGGCCCTCACCTCCCTTGTCTCCTTTTCCTCTTAGCAATGAGAAACAGTTTTTATTCTGTCATTTTTACCTTGTTCAAGACTTAGTTGGATGTCAGGCCTCTCTTCCCTTTCTTTTCGATCACTTTCTTGGAAAAACAATTTGTCTTGGATTGCTGAAGAGTGGGAGAGAGAAGAAAGCAATTGAAGATCTGTGAGAACCAGGGACAACATCTGGAAATTGGCTTTTAGGAATTTCCAGCATTCGGGTGACTCAGAAGTCAGAGGGTTACACATGACTAAACTCCTCTCATCTTCTGGGACAGAGAAGAGACGACCTCAACAATGAGCTTTTATGTGTCCTACACAGAAAAGGGATACTCAAAATTTAACGATAAAGAAGTAATGGAAACACAGTGAGTTGTGTTACCTGCAAAATTGTCAGTTGGCAGGGTAGGCATATATCAAAGTGTAAGGAAGAAACAGAGGGATTCCCTGGAAGGATGGTCTCAGGTCCTAGAGAGATTCCATCATAAAAGAGAAAACTAGCCAGGTGAAGTGGCTCACACTTGTAATCATAGAACTGTGGGATGGTGATGCAGGAGCATCGCCTAAGCCTAGGATTTTGAGACCAGCCTAGACCACACAGCAAGACCTTGTGTCAGAAAAACAAACACTAGCAAAATCAGCCTGATGTGGTTGTGTGCACCTGTGGTCCCAGCTACTAACAAGGCTGAAGCGGGAGAACTACTTGAGTCCAGGAAGTCAAGGCTGTAGTGAGCAGAGATAGCTCACTAGCCTGCCATCTAACCTGGGCAGAGTGAGACCCTATCTCCAAAAACATACATAAATAAAAAATAAAAGAGAAAACTCCAACAGCTTTAAAGATGAGGCTAGAAAACAGGAGAACGTTGGCTTAATTGGGTCAGGGAGGATGAACAGTTCCCAAATAAACATAACAGGGGACACAGGGGCAGCTTGTGTGGACTTCAGGGTCTGAGAGTCAGCAGTATCTCCCTGAGGGTGCGTGGACTGCTGTGCTGGGTGGGGCAGTGGGCAGTGCTGCCCCAGGAAGGGGACAGTGGGCCTCAGTGCAGGTCACCCAAGCATAAGGAGTGCCAGAAACTAACACATGAGTTGTGGACACTGGGGTTAGGAAGGGAATCCCTGCAGTCCATAGGGAACAGAGCCCCTGTGAATGTAGGCAGTAAATGTAACACTATTCCCTTCATCCCCACAGCCTGGGCCATCCTGCTTACAAACATAACATTGACTTGAAATTTGTGCCCAGATATGTGATTTCCTTTTTATTCACTTTTTGACTTGAATGACTTGTTACAACAATTATTTTAATCTAGATAATGTTAGTATTAACACAAATCAATAAGCCATACCATATATAACTGCCTAAACTTTTTTTCCTTGTTTATAAATTTGTAGTATTTCTTTATTGCCTAGTAAATAAACTTCAAATTCCTTAGCTTTGGATTCCAGACCATTTACTATCTTCCTCCAAATGATCTCTCTTAGGTCAGCTCCTATACTGCTTCTCACTCTCGGATTTAGTCAGATCCAGTTTGTCCTGTTTTGCAGACATGCTTTCACACTTTTATTCCAGTCCCCATAGCATCCACCCTCTTCAGGGCATGTGCTCATTTTTCTTGTGATGTCTCTATCTCTCATTTGGAGAACTGGGTTGAGATTAAACTGTGAGGGGAATAAAATTTTGCCAGGCAAGTAAAACAAAATAGAGGGCATCTTTACTGTGTACCATTATAATAGTATAAATTATGCCTTCTCAGGAAAAAAGTCAAAAATCAAAACTTTAGTTTGATACAGCACCAAAAATAGTCCCTGTCAGAGCAATCAGTTTTGTGATTATTTGATTAACGTTTCTTTTAACCCTTGTGGGTAAAGGGTTAACAAAACTATTTATCCTTCAGTAAAGTCAAACTCGACCTGGGGCTAATTTTCTTGCTCATTATTCTAGAAACCTAACAAAGGTAGCCTTTTCCTGGTTTTACTTGGCAAACCCTGGGCTTAGAAATGACCCATGACTGGTTGCCTGAAACTATACATGAACTATAAATACCTGTAGGGAAGGAATAAGTGTGGTCTTCCTTCAATTGATAACTCTTACAACTCAGATTGTCCCTGTGGCACCCTGAAAGCTATGACTATGGAGTTGTTACAAGAGATATTGACTCCCACAGACATGTGGTGCTATGCCAAAGTGGATCCCGCACCCACAGCTAAGCTGTCACTCAAGGCAGGTAGTAGTCAATTTAGTGGCCTGCTATGTAGGCCACTGCAAGGACTCCCACTAAAGAGAACAAACAACTGATGCTGCCCCGTTGGGGTTCTGTGTTTCTTATCTTCTAAGTCAATCTGATGCCGGCGTGGCTCTGGTTGTCCTGTGAGTCTAAGTGGCCAGTGAAGCAGACCTCCAGGTGTCTGTTTTACCATAACCATATACCACAGGCTTCAAGACGATGCATGACACGTCTATTTTGTTAACCACTCTATCCCCACTGCCCAACACAATGTGTCACACATGGTAGGAGCTCAGTATATGCTTATTGAAAAAACTTGGCCCTGGAACTCAAAAGGTAGATAATAAACCTAATTACCATTGTTGAAACTTTTACGAATGTGAATTAAATCGGGGTATTCCTGCATGTTGACCTCGTTGAACAGTGCTTCCAGAACTGGCAGGTTAAATGTCTTCTCCAGTTCACTGAGAACATTGTACACCACTCTTTGTACAGGGACCAGGTTTCTACAAGAATCTTGAGAATCCTTTAAAAATATTGAATGGAGAAAATACAAATACAGACTTTCACATTACAGAAGAGCCATAAAAAGAAATTTTATGTTTACTGAATTTCAATTTCTCTTCACAGGTATCTTTGTGTGTAAAGTTTCATAATTCTTACATGTTTGTATAGCCAGTAATGAAAGAAGTAAATTCCATCTCCTTAAAAATACCCACTGATTGAACCTGATCGCCTCACCCTTATTTACATTAGATGTAAAAAGGAGCAACTTTGAAGGATAAAAGTGGGCTCAAAGTTCTTTAAGAGCCTGACTGATACGTTTTTGGGATAGATGTAGCAGGCAATCAATGAGTGGCTGTTTTGTTGGCTGGACAACCCCTGCTCTTCCCCCAAAACTGATTTGGCCTGAAGGGCTCAAGGAAACCAGGCGACCATTCTCCCCTTGCTGCGAACTTGGCCACAGAGGAAGCACATTCATAGCCGGAGATGACTCACTGCACTGTATCTCTAGCAGGGCCTATGGGTGGAATTTACCCATATTCCAAGACTCCAGAAATGCACAAATAAAGGAAAGACAAAGAAAACGAATGTGTTGGAGAAAGAATAACAAGCATCTACTTCCAAATTTGTCCCCTCTAGACACCAGTTCCCTGTGGGTTTTAATGTTCTCAGATCTAGGTATTTTAAATTGATGCTAATTGAAATAAAATGCTCTGTTAATTATGATTTCAGTAAATCAATTCATTAAAATTATTTTTAAATTTTGGTTTATGTTATAGTGTATGAATTCTACAAAACATTGTACATTTATGGAAAACACCTGTTTCTATTCCAGTTTCTCCAGTACCATTGATCCCAACTCCAGAGGGTGCCATGGAACACCATTTCCTCAGCTGGAAGTAGGACCATCTCTGGTGACCTCTGCTTCTCCCCTTCTTTTCTGCCTTACAGGAGCACTTACAGAAATACTTGTAAAATATGAAAGCATATCTGCCAGGCTGTGAAATAAACTTCACTTACTTCAAATATTTTATTTGTGATGAGTTCACGGTCGCGGAGGCCCTCAAGGAATGGAAATGTCTTTTTTATTGCATTTGAAATCTCCAGCTTATGTCTTTTGAAGTGCTTGAATACAGTGTCATAGAGAAGCCCCTTATCTACATCCTGGTCTTCCGTGAACATCCTAGGGAAAAAGGACACCATGTGAAAATGGTCATCAAGATTCTGAGATGTTTGTGGAGGTGGTAAGATTTTACATATAAAGGATAAGCTAGGAAAAACCAACATATATAAAATAGGTGGTCCTCAGTAGAGCCCAGAATAAATGGAATTGAAGCAGAAACAAAGATGTAATAGAAGATATCATGGAGCCTATGCAAGACTAATATAGAGGGTACTGAAAAAGCCCAGTCTAAACTGAACAAAGTCATTGTAAAGATATCTTCACCTAACCATATCTGGAATATTTTTCAAAATAAAAGTATTAAATTCCTACAGAATCTAGATGGAGTAAGCAGGTCATCCATAGAGAAATGAAAGTCAGTGGAATGTAAATAAAAATCTAACCTTGAAAATGTATCTTGGCCGGGCGCGGTGGCTCAAGCCTGTAATCCCAGCACTTTGGGAGGCCGAGACGGGCGGATCACGAGGTCAGGAGATCGAGACCATCCTGGCGAACACGGTGAAACCCCGTCTCTACTAAAAAAATACAAAAAAGCTAGCCGGGCGAGGTGGCGGGCGCCTGTAGTCCCAGCTACTCGGGAGGCTGAGGCAGGAGAATGGCGTAAACCCGGGAGGCGGAGCCGGCAGTGAGCTGAGATCCGGCCACTGCACTCCAGCCTGGGCGACAGAGCGAGACTCCGTCTCAAAAAAAAAAAAAAAAAAAAAAAAAAGAAAATGTATCTTAATCAACAACTGCGAGAAAACAAATTTGGCAAAATAAAAATAAGATGTCCCTCTCTAATCTATAGCTGCTAGGAAGGAAATACCATCATATATCATAAAATTAATTCATAAATAATACAGTGCGGTTTAATAATGATAATAATACCATATTATTGAAAATTTCATGAGAATATCAGTGATATCTCCTGGAACATCTCTGGCTCTGCTTTGTGTTAATATAAATCTGTCTGTACTATTGCTATATACGGTTCATCATTTTATGCATCTGAATTTCAGAAATTGCTGCTGTTTCCTGTTAAAGCAATTTTAAAGCTGAGTCTCTAATTCTAGTTCTTAGTTGATCATGTTATTGCTCTGATAATGTTTTAATCAATATCTCAGTATTCCTAAATGTTATGAAAACTTGGGAGATCTTTTTATCCAACCGGAAGCGAATTATTGGCACTTCCCATTACGCAGCATAAAGCGGGACACAATCATGTCACATTATTGGTTTGAATTCCTGTAAAAAAAAAGTTTCTGGTTAAAGATCATTAAAATAATAACAAAGGAGTTAGATTTACGATGACAAAGAGAGTGGTGGAGGACAATGAGCACATAAGAGATTTCAAATAAAATCTCGAAGACAAAAAGTGGTCAGAAAAGTGCTAGTTGCAATAATAGGTAGGGAATGCTCCCAGAGGTTAAGAAAGCAATCGTGGTGCTCTACAGAATTCTGAAGAAACAGTGGAGATGTGAAGGGAGACACACAGCTAAAAACTGATTTGTTATTTGAAAAATGAACAGAGCAATGCATACACTGCTTGTCACCCTGCATGCTGACCACATACAGGCAGACAGCCTCTCAGGGGCAACCATTGCTGTCATTCATTCTGTCATATGTTAATACTGCCTGCTCTTGGATTTCATATAAATGGGTAAAACATATACATGCTTTTGTGTCTGTCTGATTTTGCTTATCATCTATGTTGCCGTGTTGAACAGTTAGTTTGTTCATTTCTACTGTTGAGTGGTATTCCATTGTGTGAATCTACCACAATCTGCTTACTCATTTTTCTGTTGATGGACATTGGAGTGGATTCCAGTTTGAGACTAGTATAAATAAAACTGCTGCTCTTGTGCAAGACTTTTTGTGGCAAAATGTTTTCATTTCTCTTGGGTAAATATGCGGGAGTGGAATTACTGGATCATTGTGTAAGAGTACATTTAACCATTTTAAAACCTGACAAACTGTTTTTTTAAAGACTACAGTGATGGCCTTTTCTACTTTTAGCCATTCCAGTGTGTATGATGTGATATCTAATTTTAGTTTTAATTTGTATTTCTTTAATGAGGAAATTATGTCAGGCACGTTTTCAAGTGTTTACTGGCAACTTACTTATTTTTTGGTGAAGTGTCTGTTCAAATGTTTGACCCATTTATATTATTGAATTTTATTTTATTTATTGATGGGTAGGAGTTTTTTATAGATTATGGATAGAAGTGTTTTGTCTGATTTATGTATTGTAAATATTTTCACCCAGTCTGTAGCTTCTCTTTTATTTTCTTAATTATGTCTTTTGATAGGAAAACATCTTTAACTTTGATGAAGTCCAATTTATTATTTTTTTCTTTTATAATTAATGACTTCAGTGTACTCTCTAAGAAGAATTTGCCACTCCAAGGTCATGAAAATATTCAAAAAGCAATTTACAATATAAGCATGGGTTTATATCTGTACTTTCTATGCCATACCATTTATCTGTTTGTCTACCCTTATGCTGATATGATTTTGTGTTAAATACCATGGCTTAAAGAAAGTCTTGAAATCAATTAGAAAAGATTGTCTTGGACTTTCTAGATTCTTTGATTTTCCACATATCTTTTCAAATCAATTTGCCAATTTCTACAAGAAAAGCCTTTTGGATTTTTCTTGGTTTTGATTTGAAACTACAGATAAATATGGGGGAGCTGACAACAATATTGAGCTAGAAATCTGTTAGCGTCGTATATTTCTCCATTTATTTAGATCAATTTTAAAAATCAGGCACATCTGTCATTAGATTTATTTCTAGTTATTTTATTCTCTCTGGTACTACTTTAAATGATATTGCTTTCCAAATTCCTTATTACCATTGTAAGAAATATAATTGGTTTGAGAAACATTAACCATGTATTTCTGGCCCTGCTAAATTCATGTATTAGTTCTAGTAAAGTATTTATACATTTCCTTTATATTTTAAAGAAAATAATCATG